>NC_041738.1:2317258-2650028 GCF_004115215.2 Ornithorhynchus anatinus | reverse complement strand
GTAACCCCCACTGCTATCAGCACCCCCTGCCCCTGCGGTGACTTCGGAAAGGGATCCAAGGCTGGACAGGGGAACTGAGAACAAGGCTGCCCAGTGGGCATCCGGCAAGTCGAAGGGTGCTAGGTGGGGACCCAATTCAAGCGTGAAGAGTCTCAGCCACTGACTTGCTTCTCCCAAGCCCAGAAGGACCAGACCACGCCTTAGGCAGCCGTGCCCAGTGTATATATCAGGCACCCAGTGCCCGGGCTGGAAGTTAGGGCTTCCTCCAGTGGGGGTCTTTCCCCCCAACAAAGATGGTTTCCTGTTGCTGTGACAAAGTTCTTTTCTCTCCACCACCCCCACACCTCTCTCGAAGTGCCTTTGCCTGTCTCCAACCTACGAGCTGGCCATGCAGACCGGACAGGTGGTCGAGCGGATGGGGCAGTTCTGCGTCAATGTCAATGTGATGTATGCTGTCCGCGGGAATCGAGGTTTGTGCCGGCCGGGCGGGCTGTCATCGAGGGGGACACCGGCCACACCCTTTGACGGGGGCTCCCTTTCCACAGAGCAGACCCCAGGTCGGGGCCGGGGGAGAGGGGAGGGCAACCCAGATCCTCGTGCAACACGGCCGTAATCGAATGGAGTGTCGGATGGGACTTTGGCTACGGGAGCCTCTTCATCTCCAGGAAAGCTTTTCGGATGGCCTCAAGACCAGCTGGAGGGAAATTACACCTCTTTTCTCAGGCCTAGCTGGAATCCAGAGGCCTTCGCTCCCCACCCAGCCCCTGACCCACTGGCCGAGCTTGACTTTAACACACGTCCGCCTGAGCAACTCCACCTGCTGAGCCCACTTTTGTTTTCTGTCCTTTTGGGTGCAGAAGCAGTGAGGTGGAGACTGTCTCCCCGGGCTGAGAAGATGAGGGAAGCTAGGGAACTGGGAGGTGTGAGGGTCAGAATCCTCTCAGTGTAGGTCACGAGGGCCTGGGAAGGTTCAGACCGGATGGGTCAACTCTTGCAAAGGGAGTTTTCTGGAGGCTGGGACGGTTCTGGTTGTCCATCTGTCCCCTATACCTCCTAGGGTTCAGGAGGCCTCTTGGGGGTTCGCAGAGGGTCTAGTTCAGTCCCTTTTCTCCCCATTTACAGCCTGTCAGTCTGCACCCCGAGTACCTTCGGGGTGTGAAAAGAGTTACCCTGAGTGCCCAGCATTTTCCAGGTGGTCCATTTTCTCCTCTTGTCCAGCCATCACACTTGTATGGGGGCAGAGGGGAGCAGGAGGAACTGTAGACGTTGATTTGCGAGGCAACGATACCATCCCGTCTAGGGGGTGGGGGGTCGGTCTCCAGCTTAGGACCTTGGGGAGTTCGGTGTGCTGCATCGTGGACATCCTCTGGGGAGAGTCAGGAAGCAAGGACAAGGTCAGTCGAATTCTTTGTCTCCAGTTTCCAGGGCTCTGGGCATAACCCAGCAGATCGTGATCGGGACTCCCGGGACCCTGCTCGACTGGTGCTTCAAGTGGAAGCTGATCGACCTGACTAAGATCTGCGTGTTCGTGTTGGACGAGGCGGATGTGATGATTGACACCCAGGGGTTCTCCGACCAGAGCATCCGCATTCAGAGGTGACCCCGGCACTCTGTCCCTCTCCCTGAGCATCTCCGGAAACCGGGTCCGGGCTCCCCGCCCCTCTCCCTTTCCTTACCGTCTGGCAGCGGTTGATCCACGCGGCTCTTCTTCACCTTCACATCCTCTTAAGCCCTTTGTTGCATCGGCAAGATTTCTTTTACGGTATTTGTTAAGCACTTACTATGTGCCTGGCACTGTACTAAGCTCTGGGGTACATACAAGAGAATCAACCTGGACGTGGTCACTGTCCCACATAAGACTCACGCCTTAATCCCCATTTTGCAGGTGAGGTAACTGAGGCCCGGAGAAGTGAAGTGATTGCCCAAGGTCACACAGCAGACTTGTGGTGGATCCGGGATTAGAACCCAGGTTCTCTGACTCCTAGACTTGAGCTCTTTCCAGTAGGCCACATTGCTGAGACTTGTTGCCTTCGGTCCCCAGAGGGCAGGGCTGTCTGGGGGAGGAGGGAGAGAATGTCCGTACGATGCTTCGGCTGCTTCTGTCAATCAGTAGTATCAATTGAGCATCTGGTCAGCGGGCAAAACACCGAGCTAATCACCTGGGAGAGTACGTTAGAGTTGCCCTCGAGGAGTTTACAGTTGAGAAGGGGAGACAGACATTAAAATGAAGAGAAAGGACAGGGAGCGGTATTAATATGATAAGCAGTGTAGCCTAGTGGAAAAAAGCATGGCCTAGGAGTCAGAGGACTCGAGTTCTAACGCTGACTCTGCCACCTATCTGCTGTGTGACCTTGGGCAGGTCACTTTGCTCAGCCTCAGTTTCCTCATCTGTAAAACGGGGGAGTCAACACCCGTTCCCCCCTACTTAGACTGTGAGCCTCAAGTGGGGCACAGACTGTGTCTGATCTGATATTCTATCTATTCCCAAATTTAGAACAGTGTTTGACACATAGTAAGCGCTTCAATACCATTTTTTAAAAAATAGAGAATGTGAGCCATGTACAGAGGAGCTGCGGGCGGTTAGGAGAATGCAAAATGATTAGGTGGCTCGGAAGTGGGACCTGTGGGGAGAAATCAACGGGTTGGGTAGTGCGAAGATTAGAAATAAATCTTGG
This sequence comes from Ornithorhynchus anatinus, assembly GCF_004115215.2. Classification (NCBI taxonomy): domain Eukaryota; kingdom Metazoa; phylum Chordata; class Mammalia; order Monotremata; family Ornithorhynchidae; genus Ornithorhynchus; species Ornithorhynchus anatinus. Next base: position 2,647,353 of record NC_041738.1, on the reverse strand, counting down.
GAGTCTGCCCTTGGCGGCTGCCTGGGTTTCTCAGCCTGGCTGCAGGCTGAGGTGCCAGGCCTGCAGATCGCCTGGACTGAAAGCCAGATCTGACTCCTTGGGTGACAGCTCCTGGCCACCCCGGGCCCCCGGCTGCTGCCCCACCCTTCTGTCTTGTGGGTCCCCCAGGCCGGGCACAACTTTCACACTGTGCTCTGACCCCTTTGGTGCCGGCCTTTCCGAGCCCCCAGGGGCCCTGGTCAAGAATGCCCACTGAATGCCCCCGACCGATCAACCCACCTCCCAGCCGCCTGCCCCCCGAGCAGCTCCGGTTCCCGTGTGAGCCGGAGGCCGCCAGGGACCTCGCTCGGGCGTTGAGATCCCGACTTGGAATCGAAAGGTCCAGGGGGTTGAGGGTGCTCCCGTAGGTCTGGCCGGCAGCTGGCAGGGTCCGGGGGGGATGGCGGGGTCTGGCCTGGGGTGGGGGAAACCGCTGTCCTCTCTTGCAGAGCTCTGCAGCCGGGTTGCCAAATGCTCCTGTTCTCCGCCACCTTCGAGGATTTCGTGTGGCAGTTTGCCGAACGCATCATCCCCGAACCCAACGTGATCAAGCTGCGCACGGAGGAGCTGACCCTGGACAACATCAGACAGTTTTACGTCCTGTGCAGGCACAGGAGCGACAAGTACCGGGCTCTATGCAACATCTACGGCAGCATCACCATCGGGCAGGCCATCATATTTTGCCAGGTAGAACTGCTCCCCGGGGTGCCCCGGCTGGCCGTAAAGCGGCTGACCGGGGCCGGGCTCCCCGCAGGACTTGGGGTTCGGGGTCGGGACAGCGTGAGGCCCTTGGGAGCGCCACGTTTCCACCGGGTGACTCCCGTCTCCTCCCTTCCCAGAAGACGAACTTGCTCCCGGCTTGGAGACCTCCTTCAGCCCCCTGGGCTGGGGTCAGCTGCCCACCCCCTTGCTTGCTGCGAGGGATTGGGCGGGTGCCACTTGGGGCTGGAGCCTCAAGCCAAACGCTTCTTTAGAGGAATAATAATAATAATTACGGTACTTGTTGAGCGCTTACTATGTGCCAAGCACTGTTCTAAGCGATGAGGTAGATACAAGTTAATCTGGTTGGACACAGTCCCTGTCCCACGTGGTGCTCACAGTCTTACTCCCCATTTTATAGATGAGGTAGCTGAGGCACAAGGTCACACAGAAGACAGGTGGCGGAGCCGGGATTAGAACCCAGGTCCTCCTGACTCCCAGGCCCACGCTCTGCCCACAGGGCCACACTGCTTCTCCCTGCAGTGCTGGGAGGGAGCTCTGGAGGTCGTGTAGTCCATCCCCCAGTCTCCGTCCCGAGCCATCCCACGTCATCGGCTTTCTAGCCCGGGCTTCAAAGTCTGCCCGGTGGGGCGGTGAAGCATCCTTCGGCCAACTGTTCCAGAGCCGACCCCTTCCTTCTTTGGAGCGAAACACCCCCGGCGATCAAGGCCTGATCGATTCTCTCCGAGGCCCCTTCAGGCCAATACAGAGGGGGCCCGGAGCAGACAAGAAGGGGGAGTTTGGGGTCTCGGTGACGGAACCATTGACAGGTCTCACAGCTGCGGAGCCCAGTCCTGTTAACGACTGGATTTAGGCCCGGGAACCACAATGCCGTGCTCAGTGTGCCAAGCCTAGGCTTCTGCCTTTTGGCGAGTAATAAAACCGCGGGCTTCGCTCCGAGTATTAAAAACCCATTTCCTGGCTATGAGTTTGAGCCCCTGAGGCCTCTCCCAAGGTGAATGGGTTGTTTTATGCTGCAGCTGTGGAGGTTTTTTTCTCCTGCCATTAAAAACGTCATTTGACTCTGGAGCCCCGAGGTTTCAACCTGAGGCCCGGAGCAGTACACCGTCCTGTTAGCCGAGGGCCTGGAGAACCTAGAGGTTTCGGAGCCCACAGGTCGAGTTCGTTGCCCGGCCACCATTTCCAGGGTGGGAAGGACCCCTCCGCCGGCCCCCTCGATCAGCCAGAGCCTCTCATGGAAGAGCTGAAGGCGGGCAGGGTGTGGGAGAAATAATAAAAACGATGACATGTGTTAGGCCCTTACTCTGTGTCGAGCACTGTTCTAAGCCCTGGAGTAGATACAAGCTAATCAGGTTGGACACAATCCCTGTCTCCTGTGGGGCTCGCAGTCTTAATCCCCATTTTAAAGATGAGGTAACTGAGGCACAGAGAAGTGAAGTGACTTGCCCAGGGTCACACAACAACAAATGGGATCAGAACCCAGGTCCTTCTCACGCCTAGATCTGTGCTCAGCAGCTCACTGGCTAAAAAAATCATAAACCCCCTGGTGTTTGTAGCTACGCCCACAAGTGTCCCTCTGAGATCGGGAGAGGCAGGCATTACTATCCTGTTTGACAGATGAGGAAACTGAGGCCCAGAGAAGTGAAGTGACAGGCGTGAGTTCCCATGGCAGAGCCCGGTTTAGAACGTCCGGTTTCCGCCTCTCTGCCCCGAGCTCTTTCCCCCAGGCCCCTAGCAGCTCGCTCACGCTCTCATTCTCCTAACTAGACTCGCCAGATTGCCAAGTGGTTAACGGTGGAGATGATGGAAGACGGACACCAGGTGTCTTTGCTGAGCGGAGAGCTGACCGTCGAGCAGCGGGCCGCCATCATTCAGCGTTTCCGCGACGGGAAGGAGAAGGTCCTCATAACCACCAACGTCTGTGCCAGAGGTGAGGGTTCCAGCCTCCACCGAGGGAGCGTCGTCTAGCGCTTCCAGGGGCCCGTGTTTCACCCTGCGATCCCCTCCCCGTCCACCCTTTCCAGCCCCGGGCTGGGCCGGGAGGAGAGCCGACTGACTGATCTCCCGAGGCCTACAGCTGGTGGCTCTTAGAAGGCCGAATTCAGCTTTAAACTCGGGGCTTCCCTGACGATGGGTCGTGGCTTTTTTTTTTTAATATGTATTTGTTAAGTGCTTACTGTGTGCCTGGCACTGTACTAAGCACCGGGGTAGCCACGAGCTAATCCCACGTGTCCCTGTCCCACATGGGACTCACAGTCTTAATCCCCATTTTACAGATGAGGGGACTGAGGCACAGAGAAGTGAGGTGCCTCGCCCGGATCACACAGCAGACAAATGGCAGAGCTGGAATTAGAACCCACGTCCTTCTGACTCCCAGGCCCGGGCCCTGTCCACTAGGCCACGCTGCTTCTCCGTGTGACTTCCATGTGGTTCCACCCTACGAGGCCCTCCCGTGCCCCCCTGCCTCCAGAGCAGAGGCCACAGTCAATCTGTCCATCAGGAGGAAGGGGGCCCCCCTGGAAGAAAGCTGGCTGAGGGGGGGCCGTCCAGGAGTCCTCACCCCCAGAACTCAGTATCGGGGTCTGAATCCCCCCATGGTGAGAAGGTCCCGAGTTGGGAGTAGGAGCTGCTGCCCCAGTTTTGGAGGTCCCTCATGGCTTCTGCCACCGTTTAATAATAATAATAATAATAACAATCGTGGTATTTGTTAAGCACTTACTATATGCAAAGCACTGTGGGGATACGAGGTCATCAGGTTGTCCCACGGGAGGCTCACAGTTTTAATCCCAGTTTTACAGATGAGGAACTGAGGCACAGAGAAAGTGACTGGCCCAAAGTCCAAGAGCTGGCAAGCGGTGGATCCGGGATTCGAACCCATGACCTCTGACTCCCAAGCACGGGCTCTTTCCACTGAGCCACGCTGCTCCATTTCCTCCTTCTCCTCCGGCTCTATGGTTCAGTAGACCTCTTGCCCAGAGCAAACCCATTCAGGGGCCTCCTTGCCTGTCCTACAGCTCCACCTCGAAGGGCTAGGAGGGGGAAGCGGTGCAGAAGGCAACATTTTAAACCCGCCGTCTGAGCTTCATTTACCTGCTGCCTCATTTCATTAAACCTGGCCCCGGGCCTCTCAGGCACGTGCCTCCTTTCATGGCAGAGAGAGTCCCCAAAGAACCGAGTTCAGCGCACCGTCGCTCACTGCACTGGTGTTGCACCCCCTTTTCAGTCGGAGGGGTTCGGGTCCACAGACACGCTCACGATCCTACGGCACTGGGGAATAAAACCCTCTCAGCGGGGTTGTGGACCTCACTGGGAGGTTGAGGTTCCGCACTGGAATGGCCCCGGGCACCCCGGTCCAGGTTAGGGTCAATCGGTCGTGTTCGGCGAGCGCTTTCTGCATGCAGAGCACTCTGCTGCTCCCTCAGTTCAGCTCTCCCTGGAGTCGCGGGGCTTTCTCCCCGTCCCTCCCCCCAACTTCGGCCCGGACACCCAAGGTGGGCTGACGGGCAGGTGGCCGGAGTCGGCTACAGTGACCTCGGTGGCCATCCCCCAGGTGCCCGTCCACATCCTAGTAACCTCGTGGGGTTTCCTCCCCGCCCCCCAGGAATTGACGTGAAGCAGGTCACGATCGTCGTGAACTTTGACCTCCCTTTGAATCAAGACTACGAACCCAACTACGAGACCTATCTCCACCGCATCGGCCGGACCGGGCGCTTCGGGAAAAAGGGGCTGGCCTTCAACATGATCGAAGTGGACAAGCTGCCCTTGCTCATGAAGATCCAGGAGCATTTCAGTAAGTGTCGTGTTCCCCGTTAAGATGCCCTAACCCTAACCTCCCCCCACTTCCAGGACGGGGTCCCTCCTCCTCCATCGGGGGGCTGCGATAGTGGCCAGGGGCGTCGGGAAGGGTGGGATGCCGGGGCGAGCCGGCCCTTCCCCGGCGCCCGTGAACTGCAGTCACGGACTCCCCGAGGCTTCTCTGGAGGATTTCCGATGGTCAGCGGCCCCGCAAACGGCAACCCGGGGGATCCCGTGTGGCTCGTTTGGGACGCTCAGACTGGGTCCACCCCAGTGGCTTGCTGGGGGAACTTCCTCACTCAGCTCTGTGCAGGGCAACTGGGGGGCACAACCCACCTGGCTTTCTGACCATGTAAACCAGAGCCCGGTGCCTGGACTGGCGGTGGGCTGAAGGCCGTTGGGCTCTCAGGAGGGAGAGCCATCCAGCGGCCTGCATCCAATCCCTCTTCAACTCCTCTTCAGATGAATTTCTCGGGGTCTTTGGTGGGCGGGGACCAGCTCCCAGCAAGCTTCATTCTCCTGAAAGGAGAGCTCTTGGTGAGAGAGACTGCCGCACCTAAGGGAAGAGGCCTCTGTTTGAACCCTTTTTAGACCGAAGCCTCTGCCCCGAGCCCCTCTGCACACTCGCTTGAAGCCCAGATTGCAGTCCGGTGATAACCAGTCAATCGGTAGCGCCGATCACATGCCCACTGTGTGGGCAGCACCGTGCTGCGGGCTCGGGGGAGTGCAGCGGGTACTCAGCTCCCGGGAGCAGGGGCCGGAGTACAGGATCGGCCTCCTACCCCATCCTGCCCCGTTTGGACCCGAGACAGGAGTCCGGGGCCGGTTTGGGCCTCTCTTTGCTTGAGGGACGTGGAGAGACCTGAGAGTCTGGAGAAAAGCGATCACAATGATTAAAGGGCTGGGAAATGGGCTCTCTGACAAGGGACTGGAGGGGAGTTGTTCCCGTCTGGCCCGCAGAGCGACGGGAGAAGGGGCTCGGTGCTGGGACCGGCTCCGGGCCTGCCTGGCGGGGGATTCGATGTTGGGATGGCTGCCAGGGGAGCCGACTCTGTCTGTCCTGGGCAGGACTCAGCCTGACCGGGCCGTGGCTACCAGCCAGAGCCTCCCAGCACCGAGGCACCCCCACCTCTCCTCGGCCCCCAATCCAGGCGGACTCGTTTTCTGCAAGCATTTAGACCCCATCGGTGTGGAGGGAGGGGCGGGTGGAGGCTGGAGGAGTCCTGGGGTACAGCTTCTCTTTAATCTTCTTTCAGAAAGCCAGATTAAGGAGCTGGACCCCGAGGACATGGATGAAATTGAGAAGATAGAGAATTAAGAGGGGAGAGTTGTGGGGGGGCAGGGGGGAGGGAGTCTCCGAGAGGAGAAAGTGGGCTTGGTTCGAGTTAATTCTACAGGAAAATTCCATATTTTTCATGACGTTTGCCCGAGAGCAAAATAAAACTCTGTTCCGGACAGCTGTGGCTCGCCAAGTTCTTCCTGACAGGGCAGGACGCGGATCAGATCAGAGACTTCCCTGTTGGCCCTTCGCGGCCAGGTTAGCAGGCTGCACGGTCAGGAAGAGAGAAGATTCGGGGCAGCACAACGAAGAGTTGGGGGGTGGGGAGTCTTCCCCCACGACCGGGCGTGCCACCGTGGGGAATCTGGACCCTTGGTCCATTAGCCTTCACCCCCTCTGCTGAAGACTGACCCAAGTGGACTGGGGCATCAGGTGGATGGACTGGCCCGGCAGAGACCGCCCGTCCTCGTTGACCTCATGGCCTCTCTGCTGTGGTCTTTGAGCCGCCCGCTGCAGCCAGCAGGTGCCCGCCCCACGGAGGCCGCTCGCCGGCAGCCTGGACCCTCTCAGAACGGTCCTGCTCATGAAGTGGCCAGCGTCTGTTGGGGGGCCGGGGGTCACATCGGGGACGAGGACACAGATGTTGGCCAGGCTATGGCTGCTGCTCCTTGGTCTCCTTTGCCCATCTGGCCACTCCGTGGCAGTGGGTCCCCTCCGTTTCTCAAGGGGGTCTCCCATGATTAAGTACTGTTATTTATCGAGCGCTTACTGTGTGCAGAGCACTGTACTAAGCCCTTGGGAGAGTACGATATAATAATAAGGATGATGGTATTTGTTAAGCGCTTACTATGTGCCAGGCACTGTACTAAGCACTGGATACAAGGAAATCGAGTTGGATACAGTCCCTGGCCCACGTGGGGCTCACAGTCTCAGTCCCCATTTTGCAGATGAGGTAACTGAGGCCCAGAGACGTGAAGTAACTTGACCAAGGTCATCCAGCGGACAAGTGGCAGAGCTGGGATTAGAACCTATGACCGTCTGACTCCCAGGTCATGCTGCGTCCCGCTTTACAGTAAAGAAACACATTCCCTGCCCTCAACGAGCTGACAACCTAGAGGACCATGTGCTACGCGTCCTTAGATGGGGAAGGACCTCGCTGGGGTCCAATCGGACCCCCGAGGCGTCTCAACCGCCGCTCTAGCTCTGGACCAGAACATTTCACTTCTCTGGGGCTTCCTGAGTCTGCTTTTTTGGGGTGCCTTCGACGGCTTCTTTGGGGAGGTTGCCAGTCCCTGGAGGACCCCGGGGGGTGAGGGTGTGTGCAGGCTCGAGGGTCTCCTATCTGCCTCCGAGGCCCGGGTGTGGTTCCTGCGTCGAACGGGTATTTTTAGAAGTTAAATTTTTGTTTGGGAACACAGCTGGCAACTCAGATTTTCCCTTGTTGAGATCAGTTTTTTCTCTCCCACGTATTTGCTTCTAGGAGGCTGGGCTGAGCTTGATCCTTCCCAGAACGACAGCACGAGGCTCCCTCCCCCTCCGCTCCCCCTACCCGAATCCTGGCCTCTTGGGGGGCCCCCCAGTTCTGCTCCCCGTCACCATCCCCACATCATTCTTCTTTCACTTCTCCCAGGTTCCGCTCCCATCTCCTCTGGCCCTCCCCCTCCTCCTCCCCCTCTTCTAATCTGGGGGCCATCGGGACCAGAACTGTCACCGTGTGGGCAGCGGAGCTGGACGCTGGGGTTAAACTAGTCCTCGGAGGCCGGGTCCCCCCTCTCCACCTTCTCCCTCTCCCCTTCCTCCCCACAACTGGTGTCCGGTGGCTGCTCGGTTTCTTCCGCCCAGCCTTTCTCCCTTCCCTGCCCCCCACCCCACCTGGGCCTCCCCGTCCCCCACCATGGCCTCAGAACTCCTTCCAGCTCTGTCCCATCTCTGCATCTCACCATTCCCACCCAACGGGTCTAAGTAGCGGTGGTCCTTAAGACCTCAACTCCCCTCGAGTCTCCACGGCTCCCCCGGCCTCCCCCTTGACCCGCCACCTGGGAAGCAGCAGACCAGCCCGGCCTCGCGCGAGCCACGCCGGCTTAATCTTTGTTGTGCCGCTGGGCGAGTCACGGTGTCGCTCTCCTCGCCGCCACAGTGGCGGAGGTGAAGTTGGCCGCCCACCTGCCTGCTGGGGTCGAGCAGAGGCCCAGGGGAGCGGGAAGCCAGCTGGGGGCAACTCCCACCGACCCCAGGTTGTTTCCGTTGGCCAACCCGGCGTCGAGAGGGGGTGGGAGTCTGGGCTTGGAGCCGGGCCAGAGGAGCCAGACCAGGCGGGGGGGACTCTACCCTCCGAGTCAGAGCTGGGCACCGAGCCCACCCTGCACGCTTCTCCAGGAATGCGGTCGGCCAGTTGGCTGTTACGGCGTGAGCCGCGCCAGTCTGCGTCGTCGTCCCGGACACCTCTCCGGGTCGGGCGGGCTGCTGCGGCCCCCACCACGTGCAGAGCCTTCTTTGGGGGAGCCCTCGGGACCAGCAGGCCTGGCTCACCAGGTGCGCAAGGCCTCAAGATCTTCAGCCTCCGACCGCGTGAGCGGGAGCCCCGCTGTCGCTAGAGAAGCAGCGTAGCCTAATGGATAGAGCACGGGCCTGGGAGTCAGAAGGACCTGGATTCTCATCCCAGCTCTGCCACTTGTCGGCTGCGTGACCTTGGGCAACTGACTTCACTTCTCTGGGCCTCAGTTCCCTCATCTGTAAAATAGGAATTAAGACTATGAGCCCTATGGGGGACAGGGACGGTGTCCAACCCGATTATCTTGTATCTACCTCAGCGATTAGAAAAGTACTTGGCACTTAGTAAGCGCTTAACAAATACCAATAATTATTTTGATGATTATTATTAGAGCAGGATGTCATCCATCCCCCGTGACACAGCCGGTGTTGTGGGGCCGGCACGAGGAGAGAACCTTGGCTCTGGCTGGTCAGTTATGACAATGCTTGCTGACTAGGTCCAGGGAGATCTCCCTGCAGGACCCCCACCCCGGCCTCCTACCTGCTTTCTCTCTGGCCGAGTCTCTAAGGAAGTGCCCATATGGACCGGGCAGATTTTGTGGCTGCCCCTCGTTTGTGTGGTCTGCACCCCAGGCTGCCCTGGGCCACTCTGGTCGCCAGCTCTCCCGCCTTGGTCCCCTTTTCCCTGCTTCTCGGGTGGTTCGAGGGGAAACGGGGCCAAGTTGTGCATCCCTCCCACCCCGGCTTTGAGCAGGAGTGTGAGGGCCAGACTGCCCAGCCTCACTGCTGCCAGCTCCTGGCTGGGGGTGCTGTCTTTGGCCGGGGATGCCTCAGGAGCAGCCAAGGGGAGGTGAGGCCGGGGGGGGGGGGGGTCGTCAGAAGAGGTGAGACGGGGAAACTGAGATGGGCAAGAGATACTGTGACGGGTAGTCATGTTCGCCAAGGATCAGGGAGAGGACCAGAGAGGAGGTGGCTGGGAGCTGCAGCTGGTCCTGCCTTGGGTAACAGTGGAGTTGCAGGGAGCGGGTGCAGGGTCTCTACTCCAGCAGACCTGGGTCACGTTAGTCTTCACTCAGTGGCCTCCCCACCTCACTGCCTGCCTCCCCCCCCGCCACGGCTGCCCCCTACCCTTCTTCCTTCTGCTCCCCCCCAACCCAGATTTGAGCCCCAGCCCCTGCATTATGTATGGCGGGCACCAGCCGGGATAAATAATTGACCATGAATCTAAGCTTCGGAGTAACAGGAGTCATGGGGAGGAGCCATCCTCGGGGACTGCTGGAGTTGGCAACCCGAGCCCAGACCCCCAGCAGCCTCCCGCCTGCCGCCTCGCCAGGCCGCCTAAGCGGGACCCAGGTCGCTCGTGGGATGGGGCCATGGGGAAGGGGCCGGGCTGGTCCCGCCTCTTCGGCCCCATGCTGGGACTCCTCTACATCCTGCCAACAGTGATGGCAGGTGAGTGATGCTCTGGCCTCTCCCTGGCCCCCAACCAAGCTCTCGGTCCCCATCCCCATCTCCCCGCAGCCCCACCCTGGGCAGGCAGTACCCTTCTCGGGCATCAGGGTGGTCCCCTTACTTCACTGCCAGCTCTATTCCCTCTCACCTTCCCCGTACCCACCGCCGGGAGCTCCTGAGCCCTGGCCCCGGCTGGGGTGAGAGCCCTCGGGGGTTGTTTGCCTGCCCCCCCGAGGTGCGAGAGGACCCAGGGAGGCTCTTGGACCCTGATCGGTCCCCTCCCTGCCCCCACAGGCCAGAGCCCCCCGGCCCAGGATACCCCTTCACAGGAGCTGAGCCAGCGCGGCGTGCGGGGGGGCTCGGTGGAGCTGGCGTGTGGCGGGGTCCCTGCCCCCCAGGTGGTCTTCTGGAGCTTCACCCCGCTTGGCTCGCCGGCGCCCTGGCTCGTGGCCGTCAGCAGCGGCGCAGAGGTCCAGGTGGAGCAGGCGGCCGGGGCCCTGGGCACGGTGGCCCTGAGGAACGGCAGCCTATGGCTGGGGTCGTTGCGGGAGGGCGCCCGCGGCCGCTTCCTGTGCCAGGCCATGTACAGAGCGGGCGGCCGCATCCGAGTCACCTACACCCACATCGCGCTGGAGGTTTTGGGTGAGCTGGGGCCCTTTCCCAGGGCAACACCACCGCCCCCAGCCGTGGAGTCCCCACTCTGTCCTTCCGTGTCACTGTGTCCAGCCCTCACTCTGCCCATCTGTATCGCCGGAATCCATTTGAAGGCCATCTGTGACCTGAGTGCCCTCAAACCCCCCGGTCCGCACCCCTTCTCTCTCTCCCGGCATCCCACCCTGGGAAGAGGGCTGGCGCAGCCAGAAGGCGAAACCTCACCTCCATCCCCTACCCCTACCCCACCCCCGTTTAGGGCTGAGGCCTTCACCCCCGACCCAGCCCTGACACCCCTCCCCGTCCCCCGCTCCTCCCCACAGTGCCCGTGTCCAAGCCTCACGTGCGGCTCAGTGACCCGACGCCGGTGGAGGGCACGGCGGTGGCAATGGGGTGCGCGGTGCGGGACGGCACGGGCCCCGTCTCCTACAGCTGGCAGCGGCGGGGCCCCGGAGGCCGGGCCGGGCCCGAGGACCTGGCGCCGGGCCGGCAGCTCAACCTGACGGCCGTGAACCGCAACCAGACCGGCTGGTACGTCTGCACGGCCCGCAACGAGGTCAGCAACTGGACCAGCGACGCCGTCTACCTCGACGTGATCTGTGAGTCCTCCCCCTTCTCATGTAGGCCCTAGACTGACCCCCTCCCACCCTGGCTCTCCGTGGGGCCGTTCCTCCCTCCCTGTCCACTCCAGGGGCGGCTCCTCCTTGCCCCGGCCTGGGCCGAAGCGAGCCCCAGAGAGAGACCAGGGGGTTGTGCCCCCAGGGGCAGTGTGGTCAGTGCCGTCCTCCCACCCCGGCTCTGCTGCCCCCCCGTCCCGGATCACCCCCACCCTGAGACCGTGGTGTCTGATTCCCCTCGGGCCAAGGGGGAGATCTGGCCTCCAGATGGGGTCTTCTAATCACTGACCCCCGCCATTCCCCACTTCCCTCGCCCAGTCGGGCCCGACGAGCCGGTGGTCAGCATCGAGCCCTTCGCCACGGCCGACGGCGGCTTCATAGCCGTGGAGCGAGAGGAGGTGACGCTCGCCTGTCAGGCCGCCTCCAACCCTCCCAGCCACTTCGTGTGGCTGCACGACCGTGCCCAGGTGCACACGGGCCCCACGTACGTCATCCCCCGCGTCGCCCGGGCCCACGCCGGCTCCTACACCTGCCTGGCCCTGAACCCACGCCTGGACACCCGCACGCAGACCACCGTCCAGCTGACTGTCCACTGTGAGTGTGACCCGGGCCCAGCTCCCTCTGCGGCCGCGGGCCTCCCCGCGTCCCGACGGGGCCGAGGACCCATCCCTCTTTCCCTTCCCGGCCCCCAGGGAATCCCCTTCTGCCCGGCAGGACTTCCGACAGTAGGCGGAGCCTCCAGGGTGGGTTCAGGGATCGGAGGAACAGAGGCGGAGGCTGGCAGGAGTGCATGCCCTTTTTTCTCTCCACCATCCTGAGGTGCCAGGGCGTGGGCGAGGGCCTCCAGTTTAATCCGACTTGCCAGCCCACCCTCCCGGCCGGTCGGGGTCATTTATGGGGCGGCGCCGGCCACGTGCGAGCACTCTTCTAAGCATGTGGGAGAGAACGGTAGAGGTGGTAGGCCCAATCTCTGCCCTCGGGGAGCTTGCAGTCGAGCAGGAGAGGCAGACGGGAAAATAAATGGAAGATGGCAGAAGCCACCGAGCGGAAGGAAGTGTACAGAAGTGCTGTGGCCTAGAGTGCTCAGGGAGTATTCAAGTGCACAGCGGATCCGGAAGGGAGGGAAAGTGGGGTGGGGGAGATGAGAGATTAGTCAGGGAAGGCTTCCTGGAGGAGATATGATTTTAGGAGGGCTTTGAAGATGGGGAGAGTGGTGGTCTGTCAGGTATGAAGTGAGAGAGAGTCCCAAGCCGGATGGAGGACGTGGGCAAAGAGTGGACGGCAAGAGACGAGATCGAAGCCCGGAGAGTCGGTTGGCATTTGAGGAGCAAAGTGCGAGGGCCGCGTTGGAGTAGGAGATCGGTGAGGCGGGAGGTTGGGGGAGAACTGGCTGAGTGCTTTAAAGCCGATGGTAAAGGATTTCCGTTTACGGAGTTGAGTGGGCACCCGCTGGAAGTTTTTCAAGGGTGGGGAGATGTGGGCTGAACTTTTTTTCAAGGAAAATGATCTGGGCAGCAGAGCGAAGTGTGGACTGGAGAAGGGAGAGGCCGATGCAGTAGTCCAGGCAGGGTATGAGTGCCTGGATCGGTGTGATAGCTGTTAATAATGGTATGTGTTAAGCACTTACTATGTGCCAAGCACTGTTCTAAGCACTGAGGTAGATACAAGATAAGCAGATGGTCCCAACTGGGGCTCACAAGCAGCGCGGCTCAGTTGAAAGAGCCCGGGTTTGGGAGTCAGAGGTCGTGGGTTCTAATCCCGGCTCCGCCACTTGTCAGCTGTGTGACTTTAGGCAGGTCACTTAACTTCTCTGTGCCTCAGTTCCCTCATCTGTAAAATGGGGACTAAGACCGTGAGCCCCACGCGGAACCACCTGATTACCTTGCATCTACCCCTGCACTTAGGACAGTGCTCGGCACATAGTAAGCACTTAACAAATGCCGTTATTATTATTACTATGATTCCCCATTTTACAGATGAGGTTACTGAGGCACAGAGAGGTGAAGTGACTTGCCCAAAGCCACACAGCTGATAAATTGCGGAGCCGGGATTAGAACCCACAATCTCTGACTCCCAAGCCCGTTCTCTTTCCACTAAGCCGTGCTGCTTCCTGGAAGGGACAGATTCAGGAGATGTTTTGAAGATGGAACCGAGAGGATTGGGTGACATTGACTATGTGGGCTGAAGGAGAGAACCGAGTTGAAGATGTTGCCAAGGCTGGAGATGGAGGACGGTGGTGTGGTCTACAGTGATGGAAAAATCGGGGGAGAGGAGAGGGTTTGGGTGGGAAGAAGAGGAGTTCGGTTTTCAACATGTTGAGTCGATGATGAGAAGCAGCATGGCTCAGTGGGAAGAGCCTGGGCTTTGGAGTCAGAGGTCATGGGTTCGAATCCCAGCGCTGCCACTTGTCAGCTATGTGACTGTGGGCGAGTCACTTCACTTCTCTGGGCCTCAGTTACCTCATCTGTAAAATGGGGATTAACTGTGAGCCTCACGTGGGACAACCTGATTCCCCTGTATCCACCCCGGCGCTTAGAACAGTGCTCTGTACATAGTAAGCGCTTAACAAATACCAACATTATTATGATGTCGGTGGGACAACCAAGTAGAGATGACCCGAAGGCAGGGGGAAATGTGAGACTGCAGAGGGGGAAAGAAGTCAGGCCTGGGGGGGTAGATTTGGGAGTTGAAGCGTGGGAGTGGAGGAGTTCTCCGGGGGGGGTGTGTGTAGATGGAGAATAGGAGGGGATGCAGAATTAGTTCCTTGAGAGACACCCCCGAGGCCCCGACAGGGGGTGGGAGACGAAGAGCCCTTGGAGGAGACCGAAAAGGAGCGACCAGAGAGATGGGAGAACCCTGCGGCGGGTGGAGAAGACTGACTGTGCCCGACCTGATTATCTTCTGTCTACTCCAGCGTTTAGTACAGAGCTGGGAACATAGTAAGCTCTCAAATACCACAGAGAAAAGCATCGTTGTCATTCTGAGCCGGGAGAGGGCGGTGTCAGCGAAGCCAAGGTTAGGTAGCGATTTCGAGAGGAGGAGTTCGGTCCCCAGTGTTGGAAAGGCCCCCCGAGAGATGGAGGAGGATTGGGATGGAGTAATAATAATAATAATGTTGGCATTTGTTAAGCGCTTACTATGTGCCAAGCACTGTTCTAAGCGCTGGGGTAGACATAGAGGAATGAGGTTGTCCACGTGGGGCTCACAGTCTTCATCCCCATTTACAGATGAGGGAACTGAGGCACTGAGAAGTTAAGTGACTTGCCCACAGTCACACAGCCGACAAGTGGCAGAGCTGGGATTCGAACCCAGGTGGGAAGTGGGAAGTAGGAGGTGGGAAGGAGGGCCTTTTCAGGAGAATGGAGGGAATATTGGAAGCCGGATCGCTGGGGGTTGAGGAGAGGAGGCGGAGGCCGCGGGAGTTTGGAAAGGGATGGTGGGAGGAAGATGGGGTCTTTCATTCATTCATTCAATAGTATTTATTGAGCGCTTACTGTGTGCAGAGCACTGTACTAAGCGCTCGGAATGAACAAGTCGGCAACAGATAGAGACGGTCCCTGCCTTTTGAAGGGCTTACGGTCTAATCGGGGGAGACGGACAGACGAGAACAATGGCAATAAATAGAGTCGAGGGGGGAGAACATCTCGTAAAAACAATGGCAACTAAATAGAATCAAGGCGATGTACATAACTGGAGGGGCCCGGCAGGTCGACGGAGGGGTTTTTTTTTAGGATGAAAGCAGTGGGGAAGGAGCCCCCCCGCTGAGGTAGAAACAGGCCTGGGTGTCGGAAACGAGAACAAACCCTGTCCCAGACCCAACCCCGGGAGGAGGCCGGGGGCCGGGACGCGTTTGGAGGGGAGGACGGGGTGGGCCGGTGGGGCTGGAGCCCGCCGTGGGTGACGGTGACTCTCCCCAGAGGAGGGGGAAACTGAGCCACGGGGAGGGGCGGGCAGGGCCGTGTCCTGCCGGGGGGAGCGGGGAGGGGCCCCGGGGGTCGCTGCCCGTCTCTGTCCCGCCTCGCCCAGACCCTCCGCCGGGGCGGCCCACCTGCAGCACCTCGGCCAGCCCCCCGCCCGTGCCCCTGCACTGAGCCTGGCCCGGGGGCTTCCCACCCGCCCGGCTGCAGCGGGAGGACCCCGAGGGGGCCAGCAGCCCCTCGCCCTCCCGGGCCACCTGGAGACCCCCGCCCCCTCGGCTCCTCAACGGCAGCAGCTTCACCTGCAGGGCCGCCCACCCGGCCTTCTGTGAGTCCTGGCCGGGGGCGGGGGGGTCCACTGCGGGGTCCCTCCGAGGCCCGGAGGGGGTCTCGGGGTTGGGGGACGGTCTGCAAGGTGCCCCTCCGCCAGTCCTAGCGGGGGACGGTCTGCAAAGTGCCAGTCCTGGCAGGGGACATGGGGAGGGGGAGCAGGGAGCCCCGTCGGGGCCCGGCCAGGCTCGGTGGGGCGGGGAGGTAGGGATGTTCAGCAGGCAGCGCCCTGGAACAACGAGGGCCGAGAGGGACCTCACCCCCGACTCACTCTGCCCTAGGGGAGCCCTCGGGGAGCCCCTCCTGCGCCACCGCCGTCACCACCGCCCCCAATTACCTCCTGCTGAGCTGCCGGTGGGCCAGGGGGCAACCCCTGCCCCTGCTCACCTGGCACGAGGGGGACCGGCCTCTGGCAGGGGGTGCCCACCCTTCGCCCGCCACTCACGTCCTCGGCCTTCAAGGCCGGCTGGCAGGCAGGGAGTTCGTCTGCACGGGCTCCCACCCTCTGCGGGCCCCGGGCCCGGCCTGCAGCCTGCGGCTAGGTGAGTTGAGGCCTACGCGCCCTTCGCCCTCCTCTTCCCCCGTGGGCCTTTCGGCCTCTCTCACTGTGGGTCTCCCTCTCGTGTCTCCGTCTGTGAATAATAAGAATAATGATGATGATGGTATTTGTCAATAATAATAATGTTGGTATTTGTTAAGCGCCGGGGTAGACACAGGGGAATCAGGTTGTCCCACGTGGGGCTCCCAGTCTTAATCCCCATTTTACAGAGGAGGTTAACTGAGAAGTTAAGTGACTTGCCCGAAGTCACCCAGCTGACAAGTGGCCGAGCCGGGATTCGAACCTATGACCTCTGACTCCAAAGCCCGTGCTCTTTCCACTGAGCCACGCTGCTTCTCTAGGCGCCTACTCTGTGCCAGACGCTGTTCTGAGCCCTGGAGAAGGTACAGACCGATCAGGTTGGACAAAGTCCATGTCATTCATTCGATCGTATTTATTGAGCGCTTAATGTGTGCAGGGCACTGTACTAGGCGCTTGGATAGTACAACTGGGCAACAGAGAGAGACCCAACGATGGGCTCACAGTCTTGAAGCGTGTATTTATATGTATATATAAATACATACATATATATATACATACACACATAATAATAGTAGCATTTTTAGACACTTACCATATGTCATGGGGCTTAAAGCCCTCTTTTCCTTTCCTTCTACTCCCTTCTGGTTCACCCTGACTTGTTCCCTATATTCATCGCCCCTCCCAGGCCCACAGAACTTATGTACAAAACTGTACTTTATTTTTATTCATGTCTGTTCGGCCCCCGTCCCCCGCCACCCAGACTATAAGCTTGTTGTGGGCAGGGAGCCCGGGCTTGGGAGTCAGAGGTCATGGGTTCGAATCCCCACTCTGCCACTTGTCAGCTGTGGGACTGTGGGCGAGTCACTTCTCTGTGCCCCAGTTCCCTCATCTGTAAAATGGGGATGAAGACCGTGAGCCTCCCCATACAGGGTCACCTGATGACCCTGTATCTCCCCCAGCGCTTAGAACGGTGCTCGGCCCATAGTAAGCGCTTAACAAATACCAACGTTACTATTATTATTAGTGAGCCCCCATTGACAGATGAAGGAACCGAGTCCCGGAGGAGTGAAGTGACTCTCCCAAGGTCACTGACTCCCAAGTTCCGTCTCCCGCCGGGAACGTCTCCCTCTGGGTCTCTGGGTCCTCAAGGAGAGCGAGCTCGGTCCTGCGGCCCAAGGCCTCACCGTCCACGACGCCCACCCGGCCCTCCACGGGGGCACCTACCGCTGCGAGGCCTGCGGCTTCCTGGGCACCGCCACCCGCGACGTCCGGCTGGAGGTCCGGAGTGAGTGACGGGACGGGCAGCGGGCCCCGGGCCGGGAAGGGGGTCGGGGGTCCTTCCCCCTCGACGCCCCCCTCTGCCCGCAGGGTACCCGCCCCCGCCCAAAGTCACCATCAGCCTCCTGACCTACGGGCGCGACCCCCGCCACGTGCGGATGGAGTGGGCCACCCGCGGCCCCGGCAACCTGACGGCCTTCCTGCTGCAGAGGCGGGCCGGACCCCCCACCCACACCCCCTCCTCGCCCCCGGTTGGCCCGGGACCCTGGGAGACGGCCGCGGCCATGGGGCCCGACGGTCGAGGTCAGGGGCTGGGCGGCCCGGACCCCGGCGTCCTCTACGCCTTCCGCGTCCTGGCGCTGAACCACCGCACGGCCGGACACCCCTCGGAGGGGCGGACACCAGGTGCCGGGCTCTGCGCCCCCCGGGAGGCCGGGGCCTGGGGGGGGGTCCCTTCGGGAAGGAGGGGCCGCACCTCTCCTCTCTTCCCCTCTGCAGCCCTCTGGGGCCGGGCGGGACCAAAAGGCTGAACCCAGAGTTGGATCAAGCAGAGGACCCCGCCCTCCTCTGTGCCTCAGTTTCCCCCATCCCAGAGGCAGGTCCGAGGGTTCCCTTCCCTGTTCTCCGTGGTCGGTGGACGGGATGAGGGGCGACGGGAGGGATGGGGGGCGAGCGGGCCGCCCATCCCCACCCGGGTCTTCCCTGCCCCGTCCCCCTCCGCAGTGGATCCGCCGTCCAGCTTGGTCCCCGCGGTCCTCGGCGCCGCCGCTGCGGCCACGGTCCTCGCCTCGGCCGCCTCCCTGCTGCTGCTGCTGCTGCTGCTGGCCACCCGCCGCCCGGACGTGTGCCCCCGTGAGTGCCCCGGCCGCGCTGCCCCTCTGCCCGGGCCCCTCCGCCTGCCCCTCGCCCCCCAACCCCGAGCAGGGTGGCTGGAGGCGGCCCACGCAGCTCACTTGACCCCACGCCCCCTTTCTCCCTCAGGACTCGGCCGCCTGCCCGTCCCCTCGTGAGTGACCGGAGCCGGAGGCCGGGAGCGGAAGGGAGGTTGGCTGGTGGGAGTGGGGTAGGGTCCCGAGGGCCCACCCGTCACTCACCCCGCTTTCCCTCTGCCCCCCACAGGGCTCAGCTGGCCGGGCAGCACCCACGGGATGACCCACAGGCCGGGGAAGCGGTGCCCGGGGGGCAGGAGCGAGCAGGTGAGCGTGGGCATCGTCACTGAACCAACGCCCGGTATTAACTGAGAGGCCTCTGTGGGCGGGGGTCAGCGACCCCAGGGCTAGAAGCCCCCAGCCTGCCCCCCCCATACCTCTCAAGCGAGCAATCGTATTTATTCAGCGCTTACTACGTGCAGAGCACTGTACTAAGCATCTGGGAGAGTACCTACAACAGAATTAGCAGAAACATTTAGCAGGACTGACCCAAAATGACTTCTAGTCAGGAGGGAAAGGGCAGCTGAGGGTGGGCAGAGACGGGGGCACGGGAGGGCAGAAGGCGGGAGCTGGTGGCGATGGGAGACAGGGAGAAGAAAATAAATCAGGGAAGGCCTCGCGGAGGCGACGTGGCTTCGGGAGGTTTGGAAGAGGTGGCGGGGCTGAGGGCTGGTGGGTTTGAAAGGGCAGGGAGTTTGCTTCCTGCAGAACTCGTTGTGGGCAGGGAACCTGCCTACCGCCTCTGTCGTAATATACCCTCCCAAGCGCTTAGTAGAGTGTCGCACACACGGTAAGCACTCCGTAAACACCAGCGACGAGAACAAGCTTGCGAGGAAGCGAGAGGGCAAGCTGGGACGGAGTGGGAGAGGAGAACGGACAAGCAAGGGGGACAGAGCCGGCCGAGGGGTCGGGTGACCGCTGATGGTTTTCCCGAGGGGGGAAGATGCAGGAAGAACTTCGTTTTACGGAAACGGTGCAGGCGGCAGAGCAGGGGACGGCCCGGAGGAACGAGGCGGGGAAGCCAGCGAAGGGACAGATCCGGGAAACGTCCAGGAGGGAAAAGCGACAGGAATCGACGCTGGACCACGTGAGTTGAAAGAGGGGAGTCAGAGATAAAACCTGAGACCCAGAGGGGTTGGGGGGACAGTGGCGATAGCCATGGGAAAGCCCCAGGGAGGGACAGTGTTTGGAAGGGAAGGTGAGGAGCCCTGTTTTGGACGCGTTGAGAGCGAGGGGCTGGCGGGCCAGTCACGGAGTGCTGCCGGGAGCCAGGAGGAGATGTGACGCTGCAGAGATGGAGAGAGGTTGGAGTTGCGGGGCTGAATCTGGGGGTCCTGTGGGGGAGCTGACGAAGACGCCGAGGGAGAGGGGGGGGGGACCCAGCACGGAACCTGGGGCTGTGAGAGGCAGAGGAAGAGCGAGAGACGGAGAAGCAGGGTAGGGGCCACCCAAGGGAGGGGAAAAGCCAGGTTGGCTAGCATTTCTGGGAGGAGGCGCGGCCCGCCCCGCTGGCCAAGGCAGCCGGGACGGTGGAGAGGATTAGGATGGAGTGGAGGCCTTCAGATTTGGCAAGGAGGAGGGCACTTGTGACTGTGGAGAGAGAGCCGTAGGTGGAGGGAGAGGGAGGAGGGGAGGGAGCTGGGGGAAAAGTGGAGGCAGAGATTTGGAGCAGAAAGGAGGTGGGGAGGGTGTCCCGCGGTCTGTCCCAGCCAAGCAGGGGTCAGCTTCTTGCTGCCCGTCCCCTCCCGGGGCAACGAAGTCTTCTTCTGGGCCGTTAATTGAATGGGAGATAGCGCTTCTCCGCCGAGGCCTGAAAGCTCAGGTCCTCCCGTCTTCCCTTCCCCCCTCTCCCCCGAACCAGCTGGGCCGACACCTGGGACTCCCGGCCCGGCACCGGACGCCGACGACGCCCCGGTGAATGTCACCATCACGGTGACCGCCGCGCCCTGAGGCCCAACCGGCGCCGGCCGACCCCTCTCCCCACCACACCCCGATTCCTCCGTCTCCCCACCCGTAGTTCGGCTCGACCTCGAAACCGAGTCCCCCCGCTGGCGTTCTGTGCTCCTCTCCTCGTCGTGGGGGTCGGGGGGGGCGGACGGCCGCCGCCCCGCGGGTCAAGCCATCGCTTCTGTTCTGAACGGGGAACCCCCCGTGGTTGGGAGGAGGGGGCGGGGGCAACCCCGTTGGCACCCAGGGTGGAAGAAGTCTCCAGGGAGGCGGGCAGGGGGACTGGGGCTTGGAAATCAATAAATAGGGGCCAGGCCACGGGGGTCATCGCCCAGGCCTAAGGTCGTGTTGTGTTTCCGGTGGGCATGCTTGCGTCCGCCTCCCAGGACGGGGCAGGGCCTGGGGGTGGAGCCCGAAGAGGAGGGGTCAGCAGGGGACGACCTCGCCCGCTCCGTGCCCGCAGCAGGGGCAGAGGCCCAAAGGGAGACCGCGGAGTCCCCCGGCCGAGGGAGCCTGGCCTCCCAGAGGGAGAGCTAGAGGGAGAGGGGAGAGGCCGTTTCCCCCTGCAGGGGCAGGGTAAGTGTCGCTAGTTGTGTTGCACTGTCCTCTCCCAACCCCTTGGTTCGGTGCTCCGCACGTGCGAGCGCTCAATCGCTGCCATTCGCCGATGGAGCCGGGGGCCCCTCCCCACCGGGAACGAGCAGAGGCAGGAGCCTGGGGCTGGGAAGGGGGAGCGGGAGGGAGCCCCAGGATTTGGCCAGGGGAGTGGGGGAGAGCGCAAGCCGGCCCTCAACCTCAGGCGGCCGCCGGGCCCCCAGATGATGTGGCGGCTAGGCTTCGGCCGCCTCGGCGGCCCGTTTAGACGCGCCCTAGGGGACGGCAGGAAGGGCGGAAGCTCAGCGGGCGGTCCGGGTGTCTCCGCGCGCTCGGGAAGGGCGGGTGTGACCGCAAGTGCTCAGGGGGCGGAAAGACCCCCAAGGTCCCGCCCCGTGTCGGACGGACGAGGATCGGGCCCTCCACGGGGCCTCGGCGCGGCTGCTGCGGCCAACCGCCAACAGCGGAGGGGCCCGACCGCTCCCCGGCCCTCGCCTGGGCCTCGGTCTTCGGGGCCCGAGGCGCGCCGCCGCCGGGGACGGTCCGGAAGCCCCCTCCTCCCGGGAAGCCAAGCTGACACGAGGGGCTCGGTGGAAGCAGCATTCTCTTTAATAGAAAATCCGCCGGCCCGGGGCACCGGCCCACTACTCCGTTTCGGACCTGTACAGCTTCGGAAACGACGTTACAGCTTTTTTTTTTGTTTTTTAGGAAAATATAGCGTACTTTTCTATACGGTACAAAAACATGCAGCCGGAAGCCGGGGCGTTCCAAGACAACCAACCCAGGTGGAGGGAACGTGGGCGCGGGCAGGGGAGAGACCGCGGGCCTCGGGTTCGACGGCGGGGGCCGGCCGCCGGGGGAGCCCCTCGCCCGAGGGGCCCCCTGCCCTCCCCGGCCGCTCGCCCGGGAGGAGGTGCGGGCCTCCTGGGGGGAGGAGGGACTCGGGGGGGGGTGGGAGGGGACGGGCTCGGCTGCTACCAGGACGGCGCCAACCCCAACGCCGAGCCCATCCCGGGCCCGCCGGCCCCCCGGAGGGCTCGGCCCGGGCCCCGGCCAGCCTGGGGCGGAGGGAGGGCCCGGTCCGCCGGAGGGCCCGGGCCCGGGCCGGCGGGGGGAGGGACGGGGGTGGCCGCCTCCGCCGCTCCGAGCAGGGAGGGGTCGGGCCCGCCGCGAGCAGGCTCCGGAGGGAGAGTCACCACGGCAACGAGATTCCGCACCGAGGGCCGCGGCGCTAGCAGGCGGCCGGGAGCCGGCCAACTGGACTGGCCGCGCGAGCTAGAGGCCGCCTGGCCCCGCCAAGGAAAACAGGCCGGGGCCGTTTCCCGGCCGAGGCCGGCGGTATCACGCACACGCGGCTCTCCGCGGGGAGCGGCGGGGGGCTCGCGAAGCCTAAATACGAAGGCGTTATATATAGAAACTCTTATAAATAAAATACCATAGGCAGGGAACACTTAAAACAGTGTCAGGAACAATATATAAATTAAAGCCGTCCGTCGGTCCGTAAGGAGACGGCCGCCGAGGGGGACGCAGACGGTCCTCCGCGGTCGCCCCTCGACGCGCGGCCCGGGCCGGGCCCCGGTTTACGGACAGGGTCCGTTTTCCCGCCGGAGGGGCCGGGAGCGCGCAGGAAAGCAGAGGAGGGGCCGTTCCCTCGGAGCTGATTCGACGGAGGCAGCGGGAAGAACGAAGGCAGTCTCCGGGCCGGCGGGGCGGGGCCGGCTGGAATGTAGCAGTGGCGGGCCGGGCCTCGGCCCCCGGCTCCCTGTTCTCCCCGCGGGCGCGAGGCGGCGAGGGGCCTCCTCCATCCTCCCTGCCGCTCCTCCCACGAGGTCGGGCCGAGGGAGCGGGCTCCGGTCGGCCCCTCTCCCGGCCCCGAGGGCCCGGTCACGCGTCCCGGCCGGACGGGGAGGGTGCCCGGGGGGTTCGGCGGCGGGGTGGGGGGACCCCGCCGGGGGCGAGGGGGACGGCGGCTCCCGCAGGGCGGCGGAGACGAGGCCGGAGAGGCTTCGGGGCGGGCGCTGCGGTCCACCGGCCCGGGCGGAGCCTGGCGGCCGTGCGGCGAGTCGTTGACCGCGCCGGCATTTTAAACGTGCCACCGCGCGCCTCCTCCCGCCCGCCCGGGAGGCTCCGGCCACCCCGGGGTCCGGCTCCCGCGGCCCCGGGCCGTGCCTCGTGGGGGTTAACCGGGCCCTGCTCTGCCCCGGGAGAGGAGTCGAGGGGAGGCGACCCCGACTCCCCTCGAGGGGCCCGGATTTAGCCCTGCCGGCTTGGGGGTCGGAGGTGAGAGCACCGAATTTGGGGTGGGGGTGGGGGAACCGCCGCCCCCGCCCCTCCCCGTGGGGGCCGCGTCCGAGGACCCGGTCCTCGGGAGAGGAGGCCCCGGCCTCCGTGGAGGGCCTCGGAAAAGACGGAACCCCCCCGCTGGGCTGAGGTCCAGGACAGACCTTTATACGAGACGAGGCCGCTCCGCACCCGGGGCGCGGCGAGGGAGGGTACCTTGTGGCTTAAATAGAAAAAGGCAAACGTTTTAAGATACATTCATATGACGTTACCACTACGAGAAATAAATAGCGTCTCTCCTCCGTCTCTGCCTCCGCTCTGGGCTCCCGCCCCTCCGGCGGCTCCCGAGGCCCGCGCTGTGCAGTCGCTGGGCGCAAGTGGGAAGGTGGTCCCGGTCCCCCCCGGCCTCAGGCCTCCTGGGGCCGCTGGAAGTCCCCCAGGAGGCCGGCCGCCGCCGCCGCCGCTCCGGGGGGCGGCCAAGCCGACCTTTCCCTGCGGTCTTTGGGCCCGAGCTGCAGGACCGGGGGGCTCCGGCTGAGGCCGTCCGTCTCCGAAGGCAGATCGCCGCCGCCGCCGCCGCCTACGGACGGAGATGCCCGGAGTGGCAGGGGGTGGGCGGGGGGGCCGTCCCCGACCGTCCCCACCGCCCCTTAGACGGCCACACCAGTGCAACGCGCCTGGGACCCCGTGGCTAGGATTGGGAGTCCCCGGGGGGGGAGTCTCGGGAGAGAAAGGGCTACCACTTCTCAGCCACTGGGGTTGGGGGGGAGGAAGAGGAGGAGGGAGAGGAGGGAGGAAGGAGAAGGGGAGAAAGAGAAGGGGCGAGGAAAAAGATGATAAGGAGGAGGAGGCGGAGGAGGAGTAAAAGAGCGAGGCCGAGGAGGTGGGACCCCCATCCAACCTTAACACCCGTTTCCCCACTCAGGGACCCCCCAGCTCTGCCCCCGGCGGAGTCCCAGATGCCATCGGCGCCCCGACCCCACGCTCCATCATACCTTCTGCCCGCCCGGAGATCGGCGGGTCCCTCCTGCCGTCCCGGCAGCACAGGGGCGGGGTGGGCTCCGGCCCCCCTCTGTCCTCGGGGCTCTCCTCGGGCGACCGGACGCCCCTCTCGGGCGCCACGGGAGCCCGGCACAGGGGCCCCGTCAAGGGCCCGAGGGGCTTCATCTCCAAACAGTCCGGCGGGTACGGGGCCGTCACGGGGACCGTGGCCGGGGGGCTGCCGCCGAAGGGGCCGTTGGTTTTGGTGAAACACCTGCACCGAGCGGGCGAAGCGGAATCGACGGTGACCGTTCATCCTCGTCCCACCCGAGCCCCGGTCCCAGCGGTCCCCCCCCCCCCCCGGATGTCCCGAGGGCGGGGGGCGAGCGGCGGGGCCCCCGGGAAGAGCAAGGGAAGAGGCCGGGGAAAACCTGCCGTCCGGCTGAGGGCAGGTACCGTCCGGCTGCCCGGGCGGACGCATCCGCCGAGGGCGCGTGCCGAGGCCACCCTGAGGGCCCGCTGCTTCCATCCCCGTTTTGTTTTTCTGCCGGTTCTCGGCACCGTTGATTGCTGGAGTCGATTAGGGTGGCGTGAGCCTCCACTTCAACTCTGCCCTACTTTTCTCCAGCCTTCACCTCCGGAACTTCTTTCACGCTCTGAAAGGGAGCGAGTCGGGGAAGGGAGTTGGGCATGGCGAGGCGCCGCTGTCTCCGGGCGGTCGGCTTCGATTTTGGCGCGCCGAACGGAAAACCCGTGGACTCGCCGAGGGCCGGCGGGGGCCCCCAAAGCGGGGGGTGGGCGGGCAGGCCCCGGGCCACCTGCTGACCCGTGAAGGGGACTCCAGTCCGGGGGGACTGACCGGGAGGGCCGGGGGGCTCGAGTCACCGGGAGGTGAGCAGAGAGGAAGTAGCCGTTAGTGGGAGAGGCCCGTCCACGGGCCTAGCCGTTCATTACAATCCAAAATGTAACTCCCACGGAGCAGGTCGCTCACCACAAACACACACGCGCGCCGCAGGCCGGGTGGCCGTCCCGCCGGACGGGGCAGACGACGGACTCTCGGGAGAAAGCGGGCGGCGGCCAAGGCGGGGCCCGGAGGAGCCGAGTCCCACGGCCGCCCCGGATGGAGGGCCAGGGGCCGGCCCCCGCCTTTGCCGTTTCCCAACACCCAAACCGTTTGGGCCAGCGGCCCCCGAGGCCGGCCCCGGCCACCCCTCTCCGTCCGGCCTCCGGGCCGCGCCCGCAGCCCGCCCGGCCCGGAAAGCCGACGTCTCCTCTCTCTCCGGCTCCGTTCCGGGGCTCCAGGTCTACCGGCTTCCGAGCGCACACCCGTCCCCAACCCCTTGCCTTGGGCAGGGCTGTCCCAGGGTGGATGCTCCGGGTTCGGGGGACGGGGGACCCACATAAACGTTTCCCCGCTCTGACTCGAACCCAGCAAAGAGAAACTCTTGGGGTCGTGGCCGGCGGCGGGCCGCCCCCGCCTCACGCTGTTAGAGGACCCCCCCTTTTCTCAGCCCCTTCCCTCACAGCTCCTCTTCACTAAAGCCATGAGAATGGTTGCGGGGACAGGGGGCGGGGGGCGGGCCAAGAGGCAGACCAATCCATGCCCATTTTACAGCCGGGGAAGCTGAGGCTCAGGAAGGCTAAAGGATCCGAGGGTCGGCGACCTCGCCTAGGTTCCTCCCGCCTTCCGACCTGCTCCCTCCCCGGGCCAAGTTGCTCTCTCACCGAAGCGCCGTCTGGGCCGCTCCCATTGCTGAGAGGAGGGGGGAGGGATCTGGTCCCGATTAGTGCGATGGAAAGAAAGAAAACCCTGACAGGTGCAAGACGAATGAGAGCACGGGGGACGGCTCTGGCCAGTCTCCTCGACCCTTCCGCTCCCAGCGGGGCCGGACATCTCAGGAGAGGGTGGAGTCAAGCCAAGACTGTGAGCCCAGGCCAGCTTGATTACAGAAAGCTTTAACCAGGTAGGAAAGTGTGCCAGTCCCTGGTACCCGGGGCCTGCTGGAAGAGTAAGATGGCAGTAAAGGAGCTGGAAAAGGCCGCCCCTCATCAGGCCCCAAAGGCTCGCTCGCCTGGCCCGGGCACCTTTCGCCCATCCTGCTCTGGGTGCTGAATCCCAGGGGGAATCGGGCTAGAGACCCGACAGCCGCCCGGGGGGCTCCAAGTGCCTGCGTCTATCCCCGTTTCAGAGTCCCGTCACACACAGCAAGAGAAACCCATTTTCGGCGACAGGCTTCCACTGGCCCGAGTGCCCATTTCTGAACACGACGTTTTCGCAAGTGTTTACGGGACCGAAGACTTCGCTTCTACTGTTCCCGTAAACCCAGATCCACGGGCCCGGGCCGGGGTGGGAGGAGCCGAGCAAGCTCCCTGCCCACCGGGGGCACATCTGGATTCAATAAGGAGTCTAAGAAACGCAAATCATTCGTGAAGTTCCCTGGCGCCCTGAGCGCTGTCTTTCGATTGCCGGGCTGTCGAGGTGGAAGAGTGTTCACCGAGAGCCTCGCACTCAGAGAAATGGCTTCCCTCGATTCCAGACAAAAGCAGGAGAGAGTCAAAAAAAAAAAACAGAGAGAGCCGGGGAACGGGAGGAGGGGGGAGAGAGGAGAGGAAGAAGCCGATCTGTGAGCGTCCTGCTCCCCACACACGTACATAAGCACGTGCCCACGCGGCGCACACGTACCACAACACACGCACACCCACGCAAGCACTCCGACAGCCCCAGCCTCTGTACAGTACACAGGAGTGGACTGTTTCTCCACCTGCGGGGCAGGAAAATGACTCACGATCTATTAAGGCTTCACGCCGAATGGTAAATTCACAGTTCCCTGCCCTGGCCTCGGGGCAGAACAGTCCTGGGACTACTTGGCAGGGCCTGGGATCCGGAGTCCTAGTGCGGGGCGGGGGCGGGAGAACAGAGGCAGGGGACAGACGGACGCGGGGGCTCGGGAGACGCTCGCCCCCGGGCGAAGCCGGTTGGCGATCCGGCTTCCTCTTGGAAGGTCCTCCTCCAGTCAACCCTAGCGGGGTTAGAAAGCTTTCCCGATACTGATCTCCGAAGCGTCTTTCCATCCCATTTCAGCCGGACCCTCCGCCCGGGCCCGGGGCTCCGGAAGGACGGCGGAGATGTGGGTCGGACAATTCGGGACCCTTGGGTCCTCTCTCAGGCTGCCACGTCGGGCCTCGGTGGACGCCCTCCTCCCCGGAGCTGTCCCCGGGAGGGAAGGAGGGATTGGGGGGCAGGGGCACCAGATGTTGGCTGACTGGCAGTGCTCAGCGTGGACTAGGGGCCCATAGTTCCAGCCAGAGGGCAGCTCCAGTGTCCAGGCCTAAATATCCTTCTCTGTCCACCCGTCCCCCTTCCTGAGGTAACCACCTTTGGCCTTTGAACCAGGGTTAAACCACCAAACTCTGCAGGGACATCTCCCTCCAACCTCATGCCCGGCCCAACCTGTCCATTCTGCTCCCGGTGAGGGAGACATCCGCCTGGCGCTGCCCGGCTTCTCCTCTCTTCAGGTGCCTCACCGTCATAGCTGGAGCAGACGCAAGTCTCCGTCCTAATTTTCCCCAGGGTTCCGGGAGCCAACTGCCCCAGTTCGAGGGGAGACGCTTGCTGAGAGCGAGGCGAGCGTGCCTCCCGACGGAACCGAATCCCCAGATCGGAGCTACGTGGATCGTGAGCCCTACGCCGGCCTCCCAGCTCCCTCGGCTGGCCTCCCTCTGCCTCCGGACCAATCCGAGGGGAGTGTGGAGCCGTGGGCGAAGGGTAAATCTGCTTGTCACCAGGGAGGAAGGGTCTGGCTCGACCAAGGGATGTTCCTGCACCGGGTAAACACAGAAGACAAACTCACGGCCTCGCCATCTGCACTGCCCGCTGCTCCCCTGGCAGTTCCCCTCGGGTAGAGTCCCGGCGGGTGCTCTAGGGCGGGGACGTGGCCCGGGCGGGTATCCGGCCCGAGGCGCCCGGGGCCTGTTGGCCCCGTGAGGACCGACCCCGTCTCCGGGTATTCCCCGAGCGGCCCCCCGCCCTCAAACGGTGGCGCTGCTCTCGCTTCAGGTGGATACCCTGGACTCTCTCCTTGGCCATTCCTCCTCACGACCGAGCTCTCTGGAAAACCTCGATGGGAACCCTGGCCCTTTCCTGGTGGGAGCTCCCGCTTTCGGCCGTCATCTGCGAATTCCATCAGGGTCCTGGTTTCTCTCTTTTCCAGATGATCAAGGACGAGGCGGGACCCCAGGTCCCGGGCCCGCAGCTGAAAAACGAAACCTCCCTGGCCTGCGCGGGGTCTGCCTTCTCCTCCCGCCTGCCTCCATCCGGGAAGGAAGCGCCGCCATGGACACGAGGCAGACGGTTCCAGGAACGTTTAACCCTTGCTCTGCCGAACGAGCTCGGGGGTTCCGGAGACCGCCAGGGAAGGTGGCCTCCGTGCGGCCGGGCCACACTTTTCCCTTCTCCCGGGTTTCTCCGCTTCCGGCCACGGCTTCTGCCCTGAGGATGACCGGGCACAACCGCAGGCCAGCCCACCGCGTACGCTTCAGCTCCCGGACTGCTCATCTCCGCCGGCCCCCGTTCCCGGTCCAGCCAGGTGCCCGCCCTCCGGAAATGCCCGCTGGCTCCGGCTACCCTTCGGGGCATCTGAGGAGGGGAGAGCCGGAACTGGCGGGGAGCGTCTGCGAAGTCCCAAAGTATCGACTGTGGACTGGCAACGGGGAGTGCTTGCTCGGAGCCCGGAGCAGTTAACGAGTCCAGGCCGGGCTCGTCTCCAATGCCGCAATGGCCCCGGACCGTCCGGGCCTTGACGGGCTCTGGGATTTTCTGGGGCTGGAGCCAGGGCATACCGATGCCTGTCTGCACCGTCACGGGCCCAGTGCTTAGCCTTGGGTGACCCAGGGCTTCTCCTGCCTTTTTTTGTATATCTCTAAAGTGCTCACTACGTGCCGGGCACTGTTCTAAGCCCCGGGGTAGACACGAGGTAATCAGGTGGGACACAATCCACACCCCACATGGGCCTCACAGTCTTCACCCCCATTTTACGGAGGAGGTAACTGAGGCGCAGAAAAGTGAAGTGACTCAAGGTCACAAAGCAGACAAGCGGCGGAACCAGGATTAGAACCCAGGTCCTTCTGCTTAGGTCAAAGCCACGGAGGGGCCGGGCAAGTGGAGCTCCAAGAGCAAACTGGCTGACGATCCCAGACCTTCGACCACCAGCGCTTAAGGGAAGCCCACCAGACTGCAGGCACCTGAGAGCAGGGATCGGGCCTACTCATCCTACTGTGCTCTTCACAATAGACCGTAAACTCCGTGAGGACGGGGATCACGGGGGTCCCCGAGGACGGGGGTCCGCAGCCAGGCCCGACGGCTGCCGAAAACACCCCGCCGCCTTTGCAGAGTCTCCCGGCCCACGCCAGCCCAAGGCTGCCGAGGAACGATCCGCCTCCAGGGTCGGGAGTTTGCACCATTCAGGTCTTCCCAAAGAGAGTCTCGGCTCTTTGCGTTTGAGGCACAAACTCTTCCCACGATCCGCGGAGAGAGAAGGAGAGTCGAATCAGAGAGCCAGACCGGGGGCCGCTAAATTTGCTTTAGCCTTCTGGAGGGATTTGGTGAGAGAAAGATTTGGTGTCAGATGAAGGGAGGAAAAAGGGACCACGGTCGACTTGCAGTGAACCAGCTCTTGCCTCCTCTGGCTCCCAGCACCATGGTACGACACGGTCCCTCCCTCATCTGTCCTGATCCCGGGGGGGCAGCGACAGTGGCGAGGATGGGCGGGTCCACGTGCCCAAGCCCTCCTCCGTGACGGTGCCAGCCTCGGCTCAGCCCGGGTCAGATCTAGGACATCCAACTCCCCGTTCCTCGACCCTGAGTGGACCAAGGGGGCAGCACTCCACAGCAGCGCCCTGGCCCGGGGGACGGGGAAAACTTCTCCCCCAGATCCCTATCCCCCAAACCTCACACGGCCCCGTCCACACGACACCCTGCGACGCGAGTTCCAGCCGGGGTCCCGTTGGGCTCCCCCCGACGTCGGCTTACCTGTTGTTGTTCCGGCAGTTCCGACAATTGACGCAGGCCACCGGGTCGGTCCGAGGTATCGCTGTGTACGTCCCACCGCCCTAGGACCGCGAGGGATGGGCAAGGGGAAAGGAGAGAGAGAAGAGCCGCTGAAGACCTCGCGGCAGCCGCCCGTCCCGACTCCCTCCCGGCCCCCCCGACCCCGGAATCCCACTACTCTCCACCGCCCTGCCGCAGAATGGGCCGCGGCTTGCACGACCCTAAGTCTGTTCTCGGCAAAACTAAGCGGGATGCTTTTCTTGGGGCCTTTGTGCTGCGAAGAAAGCAAATAACTGTAAGGAAGAATGCAGTCATTTCTCTGGCCCGCCCTGAACTGAATGTGCCCAGAATATATTTGATTCTCACACCGTAAACTACCCGTCTGCTCGTCGGACGGCCGTGGAAGAGATTTTCACGCAAGGGCCGGTTGGGAGGGGTGGGGGTGTGAAATCTGCTTCGCCGAGGTCACGAGATAAACCCATCCTCATTTTCCTGTAATTATTTCGGTTCGGTCGGCGGCTCGCTCTCGGTTTTTCCAGATGGGCTAGTTCCTTAGCCAGCGATGACTCGGAGAGGCGGGTGACGGGCCGGCCTGTTGCTTTTGGCGGAAGCCGCCAGGTAATTAAGCAAAATGCCCAGATTAACACATACCTCACCGCAAAACGGTCGGGTGCATCCGTGACAGGCTGGGCCCTCGCCGGGGCGACCGCGGAGTTGGGTCAGACCTGTGGTCACAGCCCCGCGTTTTGCTGTCGCCCGGAGCCTGGAGCCCGCAGCGGTGGGGAGGAATAACTCGGGCGATTCTTTTCTCCACAAGGCTTTCTGTCACCACTCCGCTCTCCAGAGACCCAGAGTGGGGGGTGCTGAGCGGGGTGTCTGGGCGAACACTGGGAGATGACAGTCCACTGGGGTTCACTCCAACCCTAGGGTCCAATGTGCCGCCTGAACCTGCACCTCTTCTCAGCTGCTATTCATTAATTCTAATTATTGTCTCGTTTTCGATGGGGGGGGACCCGCTGGACTCAACAGAATTAGATGGAGGAAATGGACCTTGAAGAAAACACGCTGTCCAGAATCCAAGGTGGCAGACGCCTTCAGAAGCAGCACACCTGACGTGGCAACTACTGAGAAGGCGGTCATTTATTGTTCAAATAAACAAACTATTCGCACGTCCAATTACTAAGGCAAACAATAGCCTCATTTTTTTCCTATGGAAACAGCATGCTCTCAATGCTTTCCAACTCTCCCTTCTCGTTTTCTCGGGCAAAGTTCGCAGTTTCGACTAGGAACGGGGACAAAAATGTTCAGTAAGCCTGAACGAGAGCCATCTGCGTGCGTCCACAGACAATAATGAAATCATTATTCTCTTTCAGAAATGGGGCACGTCGAAGCAAATTAAAGATTTTTCTGCCGGAGACGAAGGTGAGGTCACCGATTTCTGGCTTTTCAAAAATAGACCTACCCAGTACTCTTAAGTCATTTGGCCTGCAAGGTCTCAACGAGACCCTCAGAGAGAGCGCCAGAGACAGAGAACTGCTCTCACCCTTCGCTGTTTTCTAGGCTAACCCGCACTTCCTGCAGCGTTTCCCTAGCAAAGGTTTCGATAGCCAGACACTATCAACCCATCAGTCCTATTTATTGAGGGCTTACTGTGTTCAGAGGACCGTACTGAGCACTCGGGAGAGTACGACTAGCCCGGAGGGTCCCCGTTCAGGCAAACCACACGGGTCTCGCTGAGCCGAACAAATAATCCACTGCGCTCTCCCAGGCGGGAGGCAGCCAGCTCTCCTGGGACTCTTCCGTCGGACCCGCACGAGAGGGATTCCCCAACCAGACCCGCCCTGGCTCACAGGGGTCCCACTCATTTTGGTCTTCGAAACTGAGCGATAGCCAGCCCGAGAATCCTTTCCCCTGAGGGGGACAGTTGAGGCAGTACACTCCTAGAGGGGCCAGAGAAATACGAGCTCAAGTGGCATCGGGCCTGGACCCTGGATTTCTGCTGGTGGCCAGTGACCACTCTGCTCAGAGCTAGGGCGAACCCCGAAAGGCGGCTAGCAACGACATCCGGGTCAGACTGACAATTTCAGTTACCGGAGTTAAATGGGAGAGGAGAGAATTTAGAGAGAGGGGTCCATGGGGCCTCCCGGTTCCCGGCTGGGGCGTATTTGGGAAGCAGCGTGGCCTAGGGCAAAAAGCCCGGGCCCCAGAGTCAGAGCATCTGGGATCTCAAGTGCAGCTGGGATCTCATCCCTGCTGTGTGACCTTGGACCAGTCATTTAACTTCTTCCTCAACTGTAAAATGGGGATTAAATACCCGTTCTCCTTCTTACTTAGACTGCGAGGCCCACGTTGGGTGGGGGACTGTATCTGACCCGATTAACTCGTATCTATCCCAGTGCTTCGATCGGTGGTCGACATAGAGTAAGGACTTGAGAAATCCCACAGTTATATGTGGGACTCCTATCCTGGGACGGCCGACCTTCTTTCCCCTGAAGTTGGGAGCAGAGGGAGGGAAGGAGGGAGGAAGAAAAGGAGGGGACGTAAGCACAGCACAAACACTTACGTTCAGCAGGTGGTGAGGGTGCTCGTATTCCACGTGGGTGAGGGAGAGGGAATCGGTACGTCCCGGGGAAAGGCCTCCGTTCAAACTTCCGTTCGAGACGCCGCCGCCGTTGGGAAGCTTATGGCGGAGGTGTGGGCAGCCGTTGCCGAGGCAGCCCCCGGGCCCGCTGCCGTTGACTCGGCTCGCGCCGGGCAGGGCGGGGTACTCCATCATTGGCCCGCTGAGATCGGAGCCCGGGCACAGGTATCCCGGAGGGTCGTACTCTACGGAGGGAAAGAAAAATCAAGCCACCGAACTGTCCGGGGACGACCGATTTTTTCCAAGAACGGGCAGAAGCGGGAGCATCTCTTGGTGAGAGGGGTTAGAGGAAGTGCCGGAGGTGCAGGGGAAGGGTGAGGAGAGGGGCTTTAGGGAGCAGAAGAGCCGCCACTGAGCCTCCTCACCTCGCCCCCGGGACCGTCCACCCTCCACAGGCAGACTGGCCCACCCAGAACCAGGAGGCCAGTGGGCTCGTGCCCACTGCATCCGGTTCCAACCAGTCACTGCTCAGAGTCCGTCAGAGCAGTGTGGTAGATGGAGGGGGAAGGTTTCTGCCCCTCGGACTCTCCCAAATCCCCACGCTCTATGTGGCTCAGGAAGACTCTCAGAGCCGGGCAGCCCAGCGGGACCCTTATTCTCTAGGGAAGTGGGCCCCTGCCATGCAGGACTGGGTGCCATTAATAGCAACTGCCGTATTTAAGTGCTCACTATGTGCCAGGCACTGTACTGAGCGATGGGGTGGATACAAGCGTATCGGGTTGGACACAGTCCATGCCCCACCCGGGGCTCATGGCTTTAATCTCCATTTTCCAGATGTCGCGTGAAGGCCGGGTCCCTGTGTAAGCGCCCAGTACAGTGCTCTGCACGCCGTAAGCGCTCAATAAATAAGACTGAATGAACGAATCCCTCCCGACTGCGGGTGGGAGGGAGCTCTCCGGATTCTGCGTCGGCTCCGTCAGGTCATCGACGAATCGAGTTATAGACACTGAAGTGCTTAAGGAGAAGCCGCAGGCTGGGGAAATTGCCAGCACGCAACAGCCCGGGCAACCTGGAGGAAAGGTGCTGAAGTTCCCGCTCCCCGGAGAACGCTAGATGAAACAGCCTCGGTTTTGAAGCTGCTACTCGTGGGAGAGCAATGGAAAGAGGCTGGGTCTGGGTGTCGGAGGACCTGGTTTCGAATCCTTCCTCCGCCATTTGCTTGCCGTGTGACTTTGGGCAAGTCGATGCTCTTCTCTGGGCCTCGGTTTCCTCATCTGTAAAATGGGGATTAACTGTCTGCTCTGCCTCCGACAGACTGTGGGCCCCAAGAGGGAGTGGGACCGTGTCCAATCTGATTATCTTATATCTATCTCAGTGCT
The DNA here is from genome assembly GCF_004115215.2 of Ornithorhynchus anatinus. Taxonomy (NCBI): domain Eukaryota; kingdom Metazoa; phylum Chordata; class Mammalia; order Monotremata; family Ornithorhynchidae; genus Ornithorhynchus; species Ornithorhynchus anatinus. The sequence continues at coordinate 2,613,468 of NC_041738.1, read as the reverse complement.
TAGAACGGTCTCTGGCACATAGGAAGCACTTATCAAATGCCATTTAAAAAAAATACCATTGATTGATTGGTAAAGCCATCGCCCACCTCCCTTTAACCACCACATCAATTTGATGAAGCCTCAGAAAGAAACACTTTTCCAACCTGCCCTTCAGTATACACATGGATATTATTCTTATTAATTCGTTATATTCATAATAATAATAATTGTGGTATTTAAGTGCTTACTATGTACCAAGCACTGCGGAAGATAAAAAAGAATCAGGTTGGACACAGTCTCTGTCCCATATGCGGCTCACATTCTTCACCTCCATTTTACAGAGACGGTTACTGAGGCACAGAAGTGAAGTGACTTGCTGAAGGTCACACTGAAAACAGGTGGCGGAACCGGGATTAGAATTCTGACTCCCGGGCCCGTACTCTATCCAACAGACCACCCTGCTTCAGATAGGGAGAACCCGTCCCCACCCTCCCGCCCCGCAAACTACACAACCCTGCATCCAAGTGGCCCGGGGGAAAACGCCTCCCGCTAAAGGGACACTCCGGGACGGTGCCAGGGGGGAGGACGGTGTCCGTTTCCGAGCACAGGCACGGGCCGAGCGGCCGACGACCGGGGCACAGGTGACAGGTGATCATTTCTCCCTCTGTCCTCTTCCACCCTCCCTGTCCTCCGGGGCGGGCGGGACAGGGCCAACAGGAACCCGTAGCAGCGGAGAGGGGAGCCAGTCCGGTATACACGGGGTCCGTTTCCAAATCACGCTCCCGGGGCCCACCTGCCGTCTTCCAGCCCCGCCAAAGAGCGGGCGCCATCTCGACGAGCTTCCGGGCGCGGGGGACCTATTCAACTTGGAGGCTGACTCTCAGCCCCAGCTCTCCCAGGCAGCTGCAACCCCGAAGCTCCCCATGGCTTCGCTTCCCTCTCCCCTCCATCCTTCTCCTAAATGGCGGGCGGAGACAAACAAGGTTGACTGGATCTGGGGGTGGGGGGCGGAGGGGGCAGTTGCCTCAGCAACGGCAGCGAGAACTCCCGGCCTCTCCATCGTTCTTCCCCCTCCTTGGTGGTCCACCAGGACCAGGGTTTCCCAGCCGAGAGCAGATATTTGCCGAAGGGCCCGGTTGGTTTTGGCAGGGGGTGTATGGCTGGCCGGGCTGTTTATTTCTTCCGAGCAATTTAATTTGATGCTCTACTTACTTTGGCTTGTGGCGGGGGCAGGTTTAGTGTCACCCACTCCCGGTGAATACTTTCAAACATTCGTGCTTTGTACCGTGACACTTAGATGCTCTGGGCAAAAGTGTTCGCCGTCAATATTTATTCTGTAAATATTTTCTGTTGGAAAGAAAGGGGGAGGAGGCCGGGGAGGACAAGGACAAGGAGGGAAGCAGCACTGCCCGGTGGAAAGAGTCCAGGCCTGGGAGTCAGAGGACCTGGATCCGAGTCCTCGCTCCGCCGACGGTCGTCTGTGTGACTTTCACCAAGTCACTTAACTTCTCTGGGCCTGTTTCCTCACCTATAAAATGGGGATTAAATCCTACTCCCTCCTACGTCCACTGTGGGACGGGGACGGTGTCCAGCTCGATCATCTCGTCTCTACCCCAGCGCTTGGTAGAGCGCTTGGCATGCAGTAAGCTCTTCACGAATACCATTCAAAAAAGGAGGAGGAAGAGAAGGGCGTTAGAGTGACTTACTCTGAATGGCATTTTGCTGGCGGTTCTTCCACAGGCACATGGCAATGAAAACCATAAGAATGAGCACCATGACGCCCAGCACGCAGCCCACTATCAGATACAGCATGTCGCTGCTTCGCGCGGGACCGGTGGCCGGCCCGGAGTGGCCCCCGGGAGAAATGGGAGGGGTGCTGAGGTCCTTCAGGGGCTCCTCGGAGGCGCCGGGAACACGTTTCACTAGTTGAAAAACAGAAGAGAGACGCGACGGCCTTAGAGGGAAAACCGGCCCCCGAGGGACGGTTTACTCATTCAAAGAGGTCTGAGGAGAACCGAATCCAGTCTGTTTACCCTTGTTATTGAAACATCCTGACCACGGATGAGTCAGCGTGGGGGCTCCTGGTCGGAGCCCCGGAGCTGATGCCAAGGCCTAGTGTTCGGCACGACTTCAGCCTGAAAAGGCAGCAGAGCGGAGGAGACGCCCTACCGGCCGCCGCTCACCAGGCCCCCGCTCTCGCCCGTACGGTGCCCTCAACACCCATCTCCAACCTGGGAGAACAGGTAGACAATGTGGGCAGGGAATGTGTCTGTTCAATCTTGTACCGTACCCTCCCAAGCGCTCAGCACAGTGCTCTGCAAACAGTGAGTGCTCGATAAATACAACTGAGTGAAGTAGTCTGTTTGGCGAGCGGCTCTCGCTGCGGTTGCCACCTGAACCCATGCTGGCCTGAAGGAGGCCTGAGATAGGACCTTCCTTCCACCGGGCCCTCCCCGGCTTCCTCCTACCTTACCTCGCTGCTCTCCCGCTACGGACCCAGCCCGCACAGTCGGCCCCTCGAATGCCGACCTACTCACTGTACCTCCATCTCGTCCATCTCCACCGCCGACCTCGCGCCCGCATCCTGCCGCGTCTGGCCTGGCACCCCCTCCCTCTTCATAACCAACAGATAATTACTCTCCCCACCTTCAAAGTCTTATTGAAGGCCTATCTTCTCCTGGAGTCCTCCCCCGACTAAGCCCTCTTTTCCTCTCCTCCCACTCCCTTCTGTGTCCCTCTCGCACATGGATTTGCTCCCTTTCTTCACCCCCTCCCTCAGCCCCACAGCGCTACGTACATACCTGCATTTTATTTAGATTAATATCCGTCTCCCGCTCTCGTTACGGGCAGGGAACATGTCTACCGACTCTGTTATAATGAACTCTCTGAAGTGCTTACGTCAGTGCTCTGCACACTGTACGCGCTCAGTAAATACGATCGACTGACTGATAGATTACCGAAGCTCACAAAGGCCCCGGGAGCTTGCAGGTGATGGCTTGGCCCACCACCTGAAGAGGACAGAACAAGGAAGAGCCCTAGGGCTTTCGCTTCCCAGGATCAAAAGAGCTTTGGGGAGGCTCAGCAAGACCTGTTTGACACTAATTTGGGGAAAGACAACTTTGAATGAAGCTACAGAAATGGTGGCTGGGGTGAGGGGAGTGGGGAGGGAAGGAGCGGGGAAAAAAAACAAAAACAAAACAAAAAATCAAGAAAAATTAACTGGAGCTCATTATTTTCCTGGCGGCTCAGAATCCTGCCCAACTCAGAGCGACCAGAGATACAGGAGCTCTTTTTATTTTGTGTCAGATCGCACTGAGTTTTACCACTGATATCACATCTGATTTCACATGCGTTTCCTCGGGCCCCTATGAGGAATCAATCTGGCAGGCATCTCTCCCGATTCAGAGGTGAAGAAACCAGAAGAGCGGTTGATCGACTCAGCCGGCTCCGAGGGGAAAAGCGATGGCCAGGATTAGCGGGTTCCGGGCTCGCTCTGGCCTGGTCACCAGTCTAGTCAGTCGGATCATATTTATTGAGCGCTTACCGTGAGCAGACCACTGTACTAAGCGTTTGGGAGACTACAATATAACGATACCCCAGACACATTCCCTACCCACAATGAGCCTGCAGTCTAGAGGGGAGCTTACAGTCTACGACCCTGAGGCGGTGGTTTTCAGAACGAAGCCACGGAATGAGGGCCGGATGTCTTCGGGATCCCGGTGGGAAACCACGTCCGGCAGGGGTCGGGAAGGGAGAGAAGGAGATAAAAACGTGACCGTCGCGGGGCGGGGCGGGTCCCCTCACCCACCTTTAGTCTCGCAGATCATCACGTTGCTGAACTCGCTCTCCCCGCCCTCGTTGAAGCACTGCATCTTGATGTCATAGGAGGTTTCGGGCTGCAAATGACCGATCAGGTGCCACTGCTTTGAACCTAGGAATCAAAACCACCGAGCAGTCAGACCAACTAAAGGCCACGGCTTTCATCCCTTCGGGTCTCCGTAAAGGATCACGGCCATTCTTCGGAGGCTGACAGGAGTCCCGGAGCCCCTGCCAGGGCGGGTGGTCGTTCGAGGGATGGCTGCCCGTAGCTTTACTCTAGGGACATGGAGATTCGCAGTCTCGGTAAAGGGGGTACCTTCTCACCGCTCTCCTCCCACCACACCCCAGCTCAAGCTCCTTTTTTGTCCCTCCCCTCCGAGTCTTCCCAACTGTACCTCGTTCTCGACCCTCCCGCCCCTTCCTCCCACCTTTAACGCCATCTCATCTTTAACTTTCCCTCAGTGTCAGGGAAAGTTTCTTGTGCATCTCTTGTCTAACCCAAAGAACTGTGAGTGCAGCGCCCTGCATTCAGTAGCTCATCATCATCGACGGTATTTATTGAGCGCTGACTGTGTGCAGAAGACTGTACTAAGACCTCGGGAGAGTACAGCACAACAGAGTTGGTGGGCACGCTCCCTACCCACAGGAGCTTACAAAAACCATCACTGTTACCCCTGGGACTCCTTCCCCGTTCAAATCAACCGAACCACCTCTCTCCCCGGTCTTCAAAGCCCCTTCTAAAATTCATTCATTCATTCAATAGTATCTACCGAGCGCCTACTATTTGCAGAGCACTGTACTAAGTACTCGGAATGTACAAATCGGCAACAGATAGAGACAGTCCCTGCCCAATGACAGGCCTACAGTCTAATCGGGGGGAGACAGACAAAAACAATAGCAATAAATAGAATCAAGGGGAAAAACATCTCATTAAAACAATAGCAATAAATAGAATCAAGGGGAGGTACATCTCATTAACAAAATAAATAGGGTAATAAATAAATAGGGTAATCCCTCCCCCTCCAGTAAGCTTTCTTCTCCCCATGTCACGTTCTCCCCACTACCAGCTCAGCACTTATGCATGCACAGCAATTTCCAAATCCTACTCAAGCATTTAAGAAGCAGCGTGGCCCAGTGGCCAGACAACGGGCCTGGGTTCTAATCCCGGCTCCGCCACTTGCCTATGTGACCTTGGGTAAGTCACTTCGCTTCTCTGTACCTCAGTTACCTCTTCTGGAAAATGAGGATTAAGACAGAGCCCAGTGTGGAACAGGGCCTGTGACCAACCTGATTAAACTGTATTTACCCCAGTGCTTAGTACAGTGCCTGGTACAAAGTAAGCGTTTAACAAATACCATAAAAAGGGCACTCACTTGTTCACCTCTTCCTCTTTGCATTCTCCCCTTCCTCCTCTCTGTCAAATTTTCTGTCTTTACCACTAGATCCTACGTTTCTTGAGAGGAGTATTTTCATCTACTCATTTCTGTTGTCCTCTCCCAGGTGCTTAGTGTCAGAATTGGGACGGGGAGCGGCCGGGGGCGTGCAGTGGAACACACCGGGGAGGCAGGTGTGGTGCCGACGCCCACTGTCTTAGTGGAAAGAGCCTGGGCTTTGGAGTCAGAGGTCATGGGTTCGACTCCCGGCTCTGCCACTTGTCAGCTGTGTGACTGTGGGCAAGTCACTTAACTTCTCTGTGCCTCAGTTACCTCATCTGTAAAATGGGAATTAACTGTGAGCCTCACGTGGGACAACCTGATTACCCTGTATCTCCCCCAGTGCTTAGAACAGTGCTCGGCACATAGTAAGCGCTTAACAAATACCAACATTATTATTATTATTATCACTGCAGGGCTCTAGTAGAGGAGCCAGAGAGTAACAGTTGAACTTGACATACACCATTCAGGATGATATCCGTTACGTGCTATGTCCCAGGAGCTATTCTAAGCAACGGGGCGGATACGAACAAATCGGGTTGGACGCGGTCACTGTCCCACATGTGGCTCCCGGTCTTCACCCCCAATTTACAGATGAGGCAACTGAGGCCCAGAGAAGCGAAGCGACTTACCCAAAGCCACACAGCAGACAGGTGGAGGAGCCGGGATTAGAAGCCGATTCCTTCTGACTCTCAGGTCTGTGCTCTAACCACTAAGCCACGCTGTTTCCATCCCCAGCCCTCCACGCCCCCTTCCCATGACGGATACCAATTCACGCGGTGGGACACGCGTGGTGTCAGGGTGCAGAAGGGTGGTGCTGTACCAGAAGGCGTGGTTTCTCTTTCTGCAAAAGTCTCCCAGCCAGAGAAGACAGAGAAAAACCTGCTAGCAAAACTCCACCGAAGGGACCGGGCGGCCCGGCCCTCTCTGGTTTCTGGCTCCTCGTCTGTCGCTCCCAGCCCAACAAGCATCTCTAACGGAATCACTTTTGTTGTCCGTGGCTCCCGGCCAGCAGCTCATTTAGAAGCCCTCCTTAACTGAGTACCCGGGTATAAATCACCCTCCATTTCTACTCTGGTGGACCTGGGACAAATTTTAATAAACAGGGACCCTTCTTGGTGAGTTTAATGAACTGTTTGAGCACTTTTGAGCCCGCCTGGAAAATACCTCCTCCGACTGTTTCCACTGTTTCTTAGAAACTCGGCGGTACCACCTACCGATGTCAGTTTTAATTAAAAGCGGGGGGGGGGGAAAATAGCCAGAGAAAAATAGCTTGGCTGACAGGTCCAATATCACCCAGCCTCCTTTCGAGTCACAGAGACAAAGGTATTTCCAACTGGAAACACGACCACCCCCTCCCCCTCTCCCTGTTTTCACCACAAAACCACCCGCTCAGTCCCCACCTCCATCACACACACATACACACACACACACACAAACACACATTCACACACTCAAGATTCAGATCTTGTAAGGAGAAGGTTCTGCTTGTTTTAGGATTAAGCCGCCCTGAAAGGCCCAGGAGGCGAAGAATTCTCGGCCTCGTTTGTAAATGGCGAGAGCCCCCCAGAAGAAAATTCATTTCGAGACTGGCTGGAGCTGGGATGAACCTATGCCGACAGGAAGCGAGGTTCTTTCCAGGGTTGTCAGCTCTCCATCATCTTTCCTGCCCTCTGCTCTTCCCGCCCCCACCCCCCCAACCCCCCACCTTCCCTCCATCCACATTCCTTGGAGTAATTACAGCACCAGGCTGAGGTTTCCATTTCACACCACCAGTGGAACTGGGGTCAGCCTGGGAATTTTTACTGCCCTCTCCGGGCACCACTGGGGAGGGGCGGCATTTCAAACGGGCCCCCGGCCATGTTAGGTGACTATTCAGTTGCCATGGTGACTTTTCGACCGCTGAAATTCCGACCGCTGAAAATCCGACTTGTTCCGCGGCGCTTTCCCTGAACGTTCAGAGATGAAGGGGAAAATAGCGTCCTTGCCGTTAAAAACCAAACAGGCAAACTAACTTAACAGCTAACTAAGGGCAGATGATGTCTTATAAAGGAGAGCTGGGAAAGGTTAAGGCTTGATCGCAAAGACAAACTGAACTTTCAGGCCAACACCTCTGGGTGACAAGGGCCCCGATGAATTGGTAATTTTGCCATTTTTGCGAGATGAGACACTTTCTCCGAAACCGGCATCCTAGAAATAATTTCGTCGCCTCCGAATAAATGGAGACTTTATTCCAGAAGTCAGGAGAATTTAGATGAAACCGAGGGGACGCCTCCTAACGGCACACTTTCCGATTGAATTCGGCTGAAAACAGGGGCCTCTTTAAGGCAAGAACCTCGGTGTTGCGAAGCTCCATTTCGCTCAGGAACTGACCTGGGAGCGCGAGACATTTTGGTCCCCAGCTAAAAAACAGCTGAGCGGCTGCTAATGGTTTCCAGCCGCCCCCAGAAGGCTTCTGAATGCAGAAACTTGAAAATCGGGATAAGCAGATTTCACAGAACACTGGAGTCCACTTAAACGTCTAACTGCTTGGAGTCTGTTTCCAAATGGGCTCCGGATGCCACGGGCAAAAACCCGTTCACAGACAATACCGCTGGCTGCAAGGGGGTCCTTAAAAAGACCCTCGACATCTGCATGCAGCTATCGGTCACAGCTCGCCCCTCCCCACAAAATCATAGCACAACCTGGGACCCAATAGGCCAAAAGAAACCCCCCGGCCCAGAAAAGTCCCCCGTTCGCTCTCATATTATTTTTTTTTAAGCTGACTTCCTCCCTGGTCCCCAGGACTCAGGAAGCTCCCAGGGAGAATCGCTTTGGGGCCTTCGGCCCCCAGAAAAAAGGATCTTCTGGTTTATTTGGATAAAACTGAACTTGTCTTGATGAACTCCAAAATGCCTGCTGCGGTCTTCTGGGCAACCCGATCCGTCCATCCCCCCCGGTAACAAAGGGAGTGAAGGAAAGGAGCTGCCAAGAGCTCCTCCTTCATGAGCAGAAGCCTCGGGTTGGACGGCGGGAGGTCACCTGAACAATTCTCCCCCTTAGGGAAAAGACTCCAACAGTATGCAGGTCAGGATGCTTAATCATTCCAAATTCCTGAGCTCTGGAATACAATCAGACGGTGGGGGCTGCCTCTCTCTCTCTCTCAGCCTCCCCACCAGGACGACGGCAACACCCCTCGAGGCCCCTTCCCGTCTGACTTGCTCTAGCGGACTTACCTTCCACCACATCCCTCTTGTAATCACTGTCATTGTCACTGTCCGTCGGCCGGTAGTAGATGTAAAATCCTTGGATGGGCGTATTGTTGTTGCTCGAAGGAATGTACTGAAAAACAGAAGCAGAGATACCTCAACGAAAGGCAGAATCGATTTGACTTCCCCGGGTCTCACGTTTCACCCTTCGGTGCTCCCGGGAGGCGTTTCTCCCCATCCGGAGTCCCGTCCGTATGGTGGCCCTATCTGGGCTCCTCGGTTGCTGCGTGGAAGAACCAAAAGCAGACAAGGGGAGGCAGCTAATCTGACAAACCGGCGGTTAAGCACCGACCCACCTGATCACGCCACGTTAGCATCACTCAGACATGTCCAGCCTCAACCAATCATCCCTAACCCTTGCCTTAACGGGGGCTTCTGGCCCCTGCTTTGGTCACCCGGTAATCGTTTGTCGTTGACCTCATCAAAAAAACCAACAAAACGTGCCCACACTTAACCGCCGGCGGTTGGCTTTTTAACGACTTGCTGGCAGACAGCGTTGGCCGGTATTTAGACAGAGGTCGCTGGTCAGAACGAGCAACAGACTGGCAGGCACGATCCTCAACGTCAGACTCAGGTACGGCGGCTAATTGTCCCATTCTATTTTAAGAGGTGACGCCGGAGATGAGGAAAAAGCACGTAACTGACGGACAGAAAGAACAGAGCGGAGAGCACTGGCTCGAGGGGTGGAGGGACAGTTAAGTCGGTCAGTCAATCATATTTATTGAGTGCTTACTGTGTGCAGAGCACTGCACTAAGCACTTGAGAGAGTACAATATGACACATTCCCTGCCCCCAACGAGCTTCCAGTCTAGAGGGGAAGACAGACATTAATAAAAATCAGTAAATTAGAGCTTTGTGCATAAGTGCTGTGGGGCTGGGAGGGAGATGATAATAATAATAATAATAATGTTGGTATTTGTTAAGCGCTTACTACGTGCCGAGCACTGTTCTAAGCACTGGGGTAGACACAGGGGAATCAGGTTGTCCCACGTGGGGCTCACAGTCTTAATCCCCATTTTACAGATGAGGTCACTGAGGCCCAGAGAAGTGAAGTGACTTGCCCAAAGTCACACAGCTGACAAGTGGCCGAGCTGGGATTCGAACCCATGACCTCTGACTCCAAAGCCCGTGCTCTTTCCACTGAGCCACGCTGCTTCTCTATGAATAAAGGGAACGAGTCAGGCTGAGGCAGAGGGGAGTTGAAGAAAAGGAAAACGGGGTTTAGTAAGGGAAGGGAAGGGAAGTTCAGAGGCGAAGGGGAGAAAACCCATCTGAAGGGAGCAGGGGGCAAGAGTTTTTGATGAAGAAAATGAATGGGAGAAATGACCGAATTTTGGGAGGGGCTGTTTTTCTGGCTCAGATTTCTGAAGAATGACCCCAATTCTTTCCGGGCGCTTTTGAAAACGGCCAATGAGAGTCCCTGAATCTAGTGGGTGAGGGAATGAAGCGCAGAGAAACTAACTTAGCCTTCTGGGGCCATCGGCTTAAAACGACATCGGGCTCGACACAAATAAACCACGAAACGGTCCGACAGAGATTGGGATCCGAGCCAAGACGATGCCAAACTTATTCTCGACCCTGCCCCGGGTGGCCCCCGGGCAAGCTGCTTAGCATCCAGGTGTTTCTCGGGATGGAGTGCGGTGGCCTCCCGTTCCCGGACTCGAGGAGATGAGGCTATTCGGACGCAAATCGGGGGTGGGGGGAGGAATCTGGTGCCTGCCGCCACTCACCGTCCACTTCAACATGATCTGAGTGTCGCTCACGGCCTCCGTGTAGGCGATGTGAGGGCCGGCGACGGGACGGTTGGAAAAGCGGTTGGGGAAGCCGGCCACCTGGTAGGGCCGAGACGCCAAGCTCCGAAAACTCTCGCCGTAATGGTTGACCGCGATTACCCGGAACTTGTAGGTGGAACCTTGGGGGAAAGAAAACGACACACAACTTGAGCGGTCAGAGGTGAGAGAGAGGGAGTCAGAGGTGCCGCTGCAGGCGGGACCAGATACTGTGCTTATACACTTTTAAAAATATCCGATGGGGAAAAAACATTCATTCATTCAATAGTATTTAATGAGCGTTTACTATGTGCAGAGCACTGTACTAAGCGCTTGGAATGGACAAATCGGTAACAGATAGGGACAGTCCCCGCCCTTTGACGGGCTTAAAACATCCGACTGCAGCCTCTGTGCAACACTGTTCTCTCTCAAGTAGAAGTTACAGGTCCCATGCTCCCAGAAATGCTCCCAAAGCCAAAGGGAGAGAGACTGGGGGGAGGTGTAAGGCGGGGGAGGGAGCAGAGAGGGAGGAGAGGAGGGAGAGGGGAGAAGCGGGGAATAAAGAGAGAGAGAAAAACAAAGTGATGGGAAGGAGCTTGGACAGAGTCCAGAGGATAGAGATAAAAATGATTAGGGGCTTGGGAAATCATCCCTCTAAGGAGAGGATACAGGAGTTGAGTTTATTTGGCTGGGAGCAGAGGAGGCAGAGGAGGGGTTTCTAGTTTTCAAAGGATCACCATGCAAGGGAAAGGGGCTTTTCCCTAACTCTGCAGGAGCAGCCCGATGGGAAGGTCTCGAAAGAGATGAAAAACTTTCCGAGGGCAGGGGGAGGCGCGAGGCTGTGTTACCGAAGAGAGAGGCAGCATGGTACAGTGGATAGAGCAAGGGCCCGGGAGTCGGGTGATGGGTTCTAATCCCGGCTCCGCCACTTCTCTGCGGTGTGACCTTGGGCAAGTCCCTTCACTTCTCTGTGTCTTAGTTACCTCACCTGTCAAATGGGGATCGAGCCCGTGAGCCCACCAACCCCAGCCAGTGGCGGAGGGCCATCTGGTTCCATTCCGCCCACCCGCCACAGGTAGCAAGAACCCACAGGGTGCAGGGCGGTGAGAAACGAGGCCCGACGACACCCTTGGCCAAGCCAAGACTTGTCGGGGTCGACCCCCTCGTCAAGAGGAATCCAGGTGGTGCTTTTTGTCTCAGGTGAAGACCCCGAGGCCTTGAGAACCTTGGCCATCAGTGACGGCCACGCCACCGGGATGGGATGGGGGGTCAAACTGCAGCACATATTTTGCTCCCCGGGGTGGCTCTACTGGTGAAGAGCAGGTGGGGGGCTAAAGCCAAATGGCATCCCCGGGGAGCTCACCAGAAGTGGCCCTCTGGGAAGCGTGAGGCTCCGTGGCCGGGCAGTGCGTTCCAATCAACCTGCCAAGGGAAGGCACCCACCAGTGGCTTTACGAGCCCGCGGAGCGGAACCCAAAACCGTCGCACCTCGAGAAAATCCCGGGCAGGCCCACGTGCCCAAATCACGTGCCCCAGGCTTGAGGGAGAAGGTTGGACTGGGGGTCATAGTTAAACCGACCGAGATGTATGGCTTGTTGAGCTCAGGCACTCGGGAGGAGACGGCTGTTGATGAATCAACCGACTCGCCCCTCTCCCGTCAACGGCCTGAGTTCAGAAACTCTTCACGCACTTTGCTTTGTGCTTTTGGCCAGCCGCCAGTCCTCGGCTGAGCATTCCAAACCCGCTGAAGAGTGGACGGGGGATTGCCGGCAAGCCCAGAAAACCTCTCTCTCCGGATGTGGCTTTCTGATGTATGTATTCCTGCCCTCGGTCAATTCTGTTCCTCACTCGAGGGAAGGGCTCAGACTTGGCCAAAAACATCAAAATCCTGGGCTGACTGATGGAAAGCGTTGGTAACCCAGACCGCGGCCAGGTGAGCGGGCAATCCTTGGGACATGTGGTGGGTCTACCGAGTTTCCGAGCAAAACTACCAGATGGAGAGGCCCTTCGGTGTCTGATCATCATCGTGCTCGTTGTTAAGCCCTTACTATGTGCTGAACACTGAACTAAGAGCTGGGAGAGCTACAAGACAACCAGGTTGGACACAGTCCCCGTCCCAGATGAGGCTCACAGTCGAACAGGAGGGAGAACACGTATTGAATTCCCATTTTACAGATGCTGACGCTGAGGCCCAGAGAAGTGACTTCCACCAGGACATAACCGCAGGCAAGTGGAGGAGCCAGGATGAGAACCCAGGTCCCCTGGCTCCCAGGCCTGGGCCCTTTTTCCTCTTGCCCGTGCTGCCTTCGTGCTCTTATCCTATAGCCGGCAGGGAAGCAAAGGCACAGGGGACCTCGAGCTCGGCTTCCTCCTCATCTGTGTCCTCACCCTCTGACGGTGCAGGAGAAGGATCAGGTTATCATTCATTCAGTCGCCCATTCGATCGTATTTATGGCGCGCTTACTGTGTGCAAAGCACTCTACTTAGCGCCTCAAACCACCTCACAACACTTCTCCATCAACCGGCACTCAACGCGTGGTCATGTGCTCTCCAGGTTCGGGGGGGGAATTGGTTTCAAAAAATCTCGATCGGCACTGATAAAATAGAGCTCCTCATTCAATGTTCCGGATAGGACGAAACCCTACTGGTCATAAAAATGTTTTGTTTTTTTTTTTAACTGAGCCTGAACCGACCTGACACCCAAGTTCACTGCGAGCACTAGTGCTGGGCACATAGTGAGTGCTTAACGAATAGCAACGTTATTATTATTACTGCTACTAAGATCACTAGTTCTAGCAATACTGAATTCACTGAGGCAGATCCCTGAATTCCGGGCTAGGGGAAATTCTCAAAAAAGCAACCAGGCTCCATCCCACTGCTCGAGAAGTTTACAATCTACTAGAGATGGCCAGATGAGCCCCAAAATGAAAATGCAGGTTCAAATAAAAGTGTCGAAAGTTTGAAACCGAAGGCTATAAATAACGGACCTCTGTGTTCACGATTTCCTGGGGATACGGGAATCTAGGCAGATGGAGTGGGAGACTTGACCAGCATTACGGTGGCGGGTAGAGGCCCGGAGTGGGGGGTGGTTAGTCGCAGAAAACTTCACGCAGGTGGTAGGCTTTAAGGAGATGACAGATCAGGAGGCTAATTGGATACTAGCTTCTGCCAGGAGTAAATTCACCTAGAGTTCACCCTCCATCTTCTCCGATTAAGCCCTTCAGTCCCCACCTCCTTCTCCCTTCTGTGCCGCTTGGATCTGTGACCTTTGGGTATTTGATAGTCATCCCGTCCTCCATCCATAGCACTTAATGTACGTATCTCTATATTATATGTGAAAAATGACTTATATTAATGTTCGTCTCCTCCTCTAGACTTCACTGGAGGCAGAGGACGTGTCTGCCAACCCTGCTGTATCTCCCAAGAGTTTAGTGCAGTGCTCTTCACGTAGTAAGTGCTCAATAAATAATATTAAAAAAGCTTCGATTCCTATGAAAACCCATGGCACGAAATGGGTCTTTCAGACCCTTTGCCCGACTTTATTAGGTCAGTCGGGTCTCGCCCCGATAGACCGCTGCCTTAGCCTCCCCGCTGGTCTCCGCTCCCCAACCTAGGCCAGATGAGGCTCTCCACTCTCCTGCCTCCTCCCACTCGTTCACCCCATTCCCCCGACCGCATCAGGTGGACCACAGCTCTCCCCACATCCAAAAGCCCAACTCATTTCCCAGCCTCTGAGCCGTATCATCCCTTAAACCAACTCTAGCCCTCATGAGATTACATTCCCCCTCTTTCACATTCACGTACATATGTCCGCTTTATTTTTCACCTCTCTAGTTGTAAATATCTTTCCTCCCCTGTTAGAGGGTAAGCTTCTTTTAGGCAGGGAATCTGGCACATTATTATTTTGCACTTCCCAAGCACCTGTAGAGTGTACTGTACCATGGAGGCACTCAAGTTCTACTGCTACTAAAAAAATTCTGCTATGACTGGTAGTAGAATTACTCTTTAATTAATTGCAGCTGCTCTCTCACCACCCCCTCATCCGGGCCGTGCCAGTGACTAGTTCGGCTCCTCCATTGGGCAAGTCACCTAAATTCTCCGTGTCTCAGTTCCCTCATCTGTAAAGAGGGGCTTAAGACCGGGAGCCCCTCATCGGACACAAATGCCAGTGACCGATTCCCTCAGGGCCCCACGCAGCGACCCCAGACACGACCCCGCCACAGAGCGTTGGTGGGACCGGACGCTTTTGGACCAAACCCCAACGCGGTTTAAAATTCACTGGCCAGGATCGGGGGGAGGGACGCGGAGCCGCCGCCGGGGAGGGCGCACCTGGCTCCAAGCTGCGGACTTCCACGGAGAGTTTGGAAGGAGGGATGTCTTCGGCGGCCACCAGCCAGTCGTTCTTGCTCATTCGCTTGTACTCGACTTTGAAGGCAGTGATGGGGGAGCCCCCGTTGGCCCGGGGGATCCACGTGACGTAGACGGATGTCTCCGAGGCGGTAGAAATGGTGGGCCGGTCCGGGGCCTCGGGAACTGGGGAGGGAAACGGAGCCAGTCAGCTCGTGATCAGCTCTGGTTCTGGGAGCTGGGGGCGGGAGGGGGCCGGCCCGGGCATGCACGAATGAGACCCAGTAACCAGAAACGTCAATCTGCCCCCAAATTTCAATCCTTTCCCTCACTACAAAACTACCACCCCCCGTCACAGGGCTCGAGGGTGATAAAGTCCCAGAGGAAGGCCTATGGGTGAAACAATCAGCTACTGAGAAGCTGAGAACCGGGCGAGGGATAAGGTGGCAACCAAGCAGCCCTGGGGACGAGAGCTTTTCAGCTGTCCCTCGGTATCCCCTCGAGGTACCACGGTGACTGTGAGGATTGTCGTACAGGGCGTTGGCACGGCCTCTTCTAGAGTTTGAGTGAAATAAAGACCTTTGACCACTTTGCCTCCTGACCCTGAGATACCCAGGGGGTGCCCAGAGATGTATCTGCCCTCCCGCTCGCTGCAGAAATGCCGGCAGAATGGCCCTTTCCGTACACAGCTACGGAAAAGTCGACAACCGGCGTACCCTAACGCAAGGGCAAGAGAAAAGCGATCCGAAGTAAACGTCCAGACAGATTCCCACTCTACAAATTTCCTAATGGATGCGGGGGGGTGGGGGAGATTCAAAGCAGGCAACCGACTTTATCAATACTTACTGAATTCTCTTCAAGTTAGACAGCAGTGGGAACAGAAATGAAGAGAACTGGGGTTAGTCAATCTGGTTAGCGCGCTTATGGCAGACAGCTGGACTGCATTATGGAGATTTATATAGCCCATTAGGACTGACCAAAGCACAACCACAAAGCAAAGAGGCAAAGGGAATTATTGGAGAAAAATACAAACCCCAAGATAAATTTTAACAATATTACTTTTAATTGGCAAAATGAGGCTTAGAGAAGCTGCGCCCCAACCAAGAATAATTACACACCCCTGTTAAAACCAGCAAGCTTTGGGGAAGGCACTTTCTTTTTTAAATTATTTTTTTTTAGTGGTATTTGTTATGTGCTTTCGAGGTGCCAGGCACTGTACTGAGCAGTGCGGTGAATAAAAGATAATCAGGTCGGACACCGTCCCTAGCGCCCCAGGGCTCCCGGGCTTAATCCCCATTTTACAGATGAGGGAACTGAGGCACAGAGAATTTAGGTGACTTGCCCAGGGTCACCCAGCAAAGAGCAGAGCCGGGATTAGAACCAAGGTCCTCTGATGCCCAGGCCTGTGCTCTTTCCGCTAAACCACGCTGCGTCCCCTTCAGGAGCTCTCTGCAAATGGACGGCATGGGGTAGACACAGAAGAGCAGGCAGTGGCCGCTTTTGCTTGGCAGAGCCTTTTGGAACCAGCTCTTTCTCCCTCCCCTCATCCCCTGCCACCTCCAGGGGGGCGGTGGGGAGAGAGGGGGAGTATTCCGACAAACCCAAACAGCACCTAGAACAGGAAAAGCTCTGGTAATACAGAAGGAGAGGGAAGAGGGACTGGAACGCAGGGTGCCTGCGACCCCTGGAAGAATTTAAACTACCCCAGCGCAGCCGGTTTGCAACCCTCTTAAGGCCGTAAACTCCTGCTGGGCAAGGAACTCATCTCTTATACTGGGCTCTCCCAAGCCCTAAATACAGCGCTCTGCACACGGTTAGCGGCCAATAAATATCGCTGATCGATTGAGGACAGATGGCGAAACAGCGCGCCTTGCCCAGAAGTCACGATGTGATAGCCGAGCACCAAAGGCTAGTTATGCTCCAACTTTGGGAGCCAGAGCGGGGCAAATACAACTAGCAGAAAGCAGGGCCTTCCGCTCTGTGGCTCTGTTCGGAACCGTGGGGTTGACTTGACGGAGCCTTCGTTACACTTTCAGCGGGACTCAGCCCCAGCCCAAGAGCCTCTCTCTGCAAACGCCAAGCTGCACCGAGAAGGAACCCCTGGGTATCTGGATAGCTGACAAGCTGACCCCTGCCTCTGGTGGCCGACCCAGTGATGGGGCACTGAAGCGGCTCCTTTGCCGGATCCTTCTAAGTTTACCGCGCTCCCCGGTGCGGAATCGCAGTCCCGCTTACCAAACAGGGTCCAAGAGAGTCTCTGGAGCTCCACCAAGTTACCGCTGAGGGCGGGGTGACCTGAACGCCTCTTCTCGGGGCGGGGAGGTTGGTGGGGGCAAGGCTTGCTGTCCAGGGGCTCTTACGCAAAGCGACTTCTCAGGGATTTTCTCCATGGTGTAAGTCCCTTCTTGGGATTTTGCCAGTGGAAGGGTGGAGGGGAAGAGCGGGGAGATGGGGAGAGGGGACGTGTTCCCCAGGAACCCTCCCAAGAATTAACAGGAAATCCAGTCTCCTCCACCTGGAGACTGACGCCTGGAGCAGCAGAGGGCCGTTCACCAGGAGTCCATTTGTCCCAGGCGCGGGCCTTTTCCCAGGTGGGGAATGCTGGTGACTCTGCACCCTCTGGGAACGAACACAGTGATATAAGAAGGAAATCCAAACCAGAAGCCCCAGGAGAGAATAGCACGTGAACACTGACCAAAGACCAAGAAGATGATTGTAAAGGACCCCAAACCCCACATTTCACAGAGGATTTCCAGACCTTACCTCCACTGTGCCGGGTGGGGTCACCAAGCACCACCCCGAAGTTATGGTTGGTCCCCTCTGGAATGACGGGATTCTTAGGAACACCCTCCGGCGGAGAGGAGGCCTGAGTGTTTTTCGACGACGACGCTTTCTCTAGAAATGTGACAGAAAGAGACCTCCGAGCTCAGTGACGGGTGACAGATCCAAATCGGGAAACCCCGACTCAGGCTCCCCAGTGCCCCAGTGGCCTCCGATGAACCCCCGGTGCCCTTTTTGTATTGGGGGGGCAGCGGCGGCCGCCTCTCAGCTCCAAAAACCAGAACCTCTTATTGGTTGGCAACCGGGAAGTGGCCTCCAGAGCTCAGCTTCGGATCGGGGGCTACTCCCCTCCCCTCGAAAAAAAAGGACCACTTGTGGGGAAATTAGCAAAGCCACTTGTAGGAATGAACAGCTAGGCTACCAGCATGCATTGGCTGTGTGTTGGAATGAGGGACGAGAGATTATCTGCCACACCTGGCTCGGGGAAAAAAAAAATATGGCTTGGCTCTCTGGCCCCCCACCACCTCAAAAATACAGCAGAGAAATCAGCTGAGAAGCAGCGTGGCCTAGTGGACAGAGCACAGGCCTGGAAGGACCTGGGTCCTAATCCCAGCTCCACCACTGGTCTCCTGGGTGACTTTGGACAAGTCACTTAACTTCTCCATGCTTCAGTCACCTCATCTATAAAATGGGGATTAAGACGGTGAGCCCGATGTGGGACGGGGCTATGTCCAACCTGATTAGCTTGTATCTACCCCAGCACTTAATACAGTGCCTGATACATAAGCACTTAACAGAATTTTTTTTAAAATCTTATTTAAAAGAAATCGACGCCTCATCTCTTCCTCTATAGTTGCATAATGTCATTTGAAGATTCCCCAGCTGTAGCCAAACCGTCTTGGCCAAAAAGTGATGGAACTGAGATGGGGGCCTGCCCAATAACTTCCACGTAATGACTTTTTTTTTAATGGTCTTTGTTAAGTGCTTACTAGGTGCCAGGCACTGTACTAAGCACTGGGATAGATACAAATCAATCAGGTTAGACACAGTCCACGTCCCACAGAGGGCTCACAGTTTTAATCTCCATTTTATGTATGAGGGAACGGAGGCACAGAGAAGTTAAGTGACTTGCCCAAGGTCTCACAGGAGGCGAGTGGCAGAGCCGGGATTAGAACCCAGGTCCTCTGACTCCCAGGCCCATGTTTTTTCCACTAAGCCATGCTGCTTCTCACCCAGGACAGCGCATTCAATGTGGAGGCCGAAGTTCCTGGGCAATGAAACGTTCAGGGATGCCTCTTCCAGTGGGAGCAACTGAGGCGCTCTTGTTTCAAACCTTTTTCACTCCAACGCTCCCCTCCCGGCGAACTCGACTGAGGAGCGGGGCGACAGGACAAGGCGAGGCTTGAAGGATACTCCCTAGCCGGGAACTCGGGGCGGGGCTGCCGGCAGCCGGTGTCTCTAGCCGAGAGGTACGTGACTGGGGGACACGGCGGGAGAGGACCACCAACGCGGGTCCTGGAAACCCGGTTGTTCCCCAAAGCCTGCCCCGCTCGGCCTGTTCGGTTCCGGGACGGGGGGGGTCGAAGGGAGGGGAGGCTCTGCCCGCCTGGCAAGCTCACAGTGGAGCAGCTGCAGCTCCACGGCGATGGGAGTTACATACCCCTCTCCAAGACTCCCGCCGGGAGAATCCAACTGGCGTCTCTCAGACCCTCAGCACCCCCTCCGAAGAGTCGCCAGCGGGGCGGCTCTGCTCACCTTTGCTAGTGCGGAAGGTAAGCATGGCCGGCTGCCCTTCTCCGGCCGCACTCCTTGCCACCATCAAGACCTCGTAGAGGCTGGAGGGCTCCAGTTCAGTCAGGTGGAGCTCGTTCTCGCTCCCGGGGACCCGGACCGTGTGCCAGGTTCCCATCCCGCCGCCTCCGTCCTCGAGCTGCGCGGCGAGAAATCGGGAGTAAGCGGACGGCAGAGAGAAGGTGGGGGACGGGGAGCGTCCGCGCCTTTCTGGTGTGTGGGGGAGCCCACCCGCTTCCAGAAGGAGCCCGGCACCGAGGGGAAGACCGATTCCACCTCGCTACTGAGGCAGAGGCTGAGGGGGCCCTTTCGGCAGGGATGAGCGGGACGGCTCTTCTAAATCATCTCATCTGGGTCACCCCGGCAGAGACGCTTATCCAGGTGACCCTGATCTGGCTCAGCTTCAAAGCCCCGAGAAGGGCTGCCGAGCACCCCCCACCACCTGCCCGAGCCGGCCAGTTCTCCGGTCATTGAAGCGTCTTGAAAATATCACTGGTAGCAATAAAAACTCCCCAAAACGGGGCGGGGGGAGTGGGGCTGGGGGGGAGAGGGCATTTCAACTGCCCGGCTACCCTCAGAGACCACAGGGCGGCAGGTCAGGCTTGAAAGGAGCAATTTGCTTCTCGTAAAATGGACGTTTCTCTTTTCCCACACTTCTCTTTGGCCAGTGAACTCACCAGCCCCATTAGGCAAATGGAAGAGAGTTTTCAGCCGCCTTTCATGTCCGTCCTCAAGAGAAAAACATTACCCCCTATCTAACTGGGAAGGTCCAGAGTCTACCAAAAATAAATGACTAAACAGCGTAAGACTCTAATGAAAACAAGGGAGGCAAATCGAAAGGCAAAGGATTATCAAGAGCTTACGCCAGAAGCCTTTGTTCAAACAGTTGCCTCACAGGAAAAGTTGCTTTCTAGTGTTAGAGAGGAATCCGGAAAATATTTCTAAAGGAGAATCTTTATAAAAGGATTAGGAATCACCGGGGTCTCCGGTTCGTGGAGCTATTGAGACGTTCTCAAATTTGGGCTTAAAGGCATTTCCGACTTGTGCTTTTATCAACGGGACAACTGGGGTCGGGGAGAAATCCTATGAAGATTCGGGATGATTTTACAGCCACGCCACGCGGCCCACTCCAACCGCAGAAGTGCATATATACACAGCACTTGTGTATACATGTACGTGTTTATAATTCTGATTCTATTTATTTGTAATAATGATGTGTATACATCTATAATTCTATTTATAATGATGCTACTGCTGCCTGTTTACTTGTTTTGATGTCTGTCTTCCTCCTTCCAGGGAATGTCTCTATCTGTTGCTGAATTGTATTTTCCAAGCGCTTAGTCCAGTGGCCTGCACACATTAAGCGCTCAATAAATACGCCCGAATGAACGAATGCATGATTGAATGAAAGAAGTGGGAGAGTTCGGCACGGTGCCCGCCAGCCTCCCGGAGAAGTCCGCGGCCACCTCTGCCGGCCTCGGCCCCGCAGCGCCACATACGGGTTACTGCCAATGGCCAGAAGGTGGGAGGAAGCCACTACGGCCGGAGTCATCCCAGGGGGACAAGCACCAGTCCAGATGAGAAAAATCGGTGCTCTAAGTGTCGGGACACTGGTTTTTCTGCCTCTGGCCTCTCCCTTCTGCAGCCTGCACTTTGCTCTGCTGCCCCAAATGTCTTCCTAAAATGTCACTCGGACACAGCCCTCTGCTCCTCAAAACCTTTCAAGGGTTGCCCATTCTCTTCAAGGTGTGCTTTCGCTAGCCGATCTCTTCTCCCCCGCCTTCCCTGTTCCTCCCAACCTCACCTCCTCACCGGGCCTGGTTCTCAACCCTCCCACCGTCGCCTCCGGCTCCCGCCCCTTCTCCCATCTTCCAATCTGCTGGACGGACCGTAGTCCTCTCCGAGTTCAAAGTCCTCCTGAAATCCCACCTCTTCCCAGAGAGCTGCTCCTTTTCGCTTTCCTTCTCCCCAGGTTACTCCCTCCTAATCGCCTTGGCACTTTTACACCACCACAGCCCCTCTGCCTTCACAATCTCTAATTGCTCCTTTGAACCTACCAACCTGCAAATTCTACTATTTAAGTCCTTCCTCTTATCGGTCGATTCTTTGGTCTCCGTCTCCCCCATCTTACAATGTCAGCTCACGGTGAGGCGGGATCGGGTCTCCCACCTCTGCCGTACTCTCCTGGGTGCTAAAGAGGGCTCAGCCCTCCGTGGGCCTGTCGACTGATCGATTCCCGGTTCTGGCCGGGACTGGCTGTGACCGGTGACATTTCCTTTTGCTGGTGAAGCCACTTGCTCCATCCAAGAGTCAGGCTCTAGGGGGAATGATCTGCAGGGGATGCACCTCCATCTTAGTCAATCATATTTACGGAGCGCTTACGGCCCACAACGAGCTTACGGTGTAGAGGGGGAGAGAGACGTTAACATAAATAAATTACAGACACGCGGATAACGAATTCTACCTCGACACTACCTTAGTCCCTGATAAGTCTGTCTCTGGCCCTTCCATGTGCCCTCAAGCACTGGCCTGGTAGTGCTTGGATGAAGAAAGGCCCCTACTTCAATTCACCCCATCGAGGAACCCGGGCGCAGCGGCATCGCTCTGGATAGGAGCCGAGCTCCCCGCCTGACGGACCGTAAGCTCCTCTCTCTAGACTGGAAGCTCGTTGCAGGCAGGGACTGTGTCTACCTGCTCTGCCGTTTTATACTCTCCCAAGCACGTAGTACAGTGCCCTGTACACACTAAGTGCTTAATAAATACTGATGATGATGATGAAGAAGAACAGTAATAATAATTGGGGTATTTGAAAAGCACTTCCTAAGTACTCAGCCCTCCGCTAAACACTGCGGAGGAATCGATATAATCGGATCAGACGCGGTCCCCGTCGACACGGGTCTCTCAATCTAAGGGGGAGGGAGAACAGGTATCTGATCCAAAAATCCCACAGCAGGCAAATGGCAGAGCCGGGATTAGAACCCAAGTGAAGACAGGCTTTTTCTTTTTTTACCCGTTGCCTATATTTCTGGCTTAACTCATGTTGCATTAGATACTGAACTTGAACTTTTCTCTCTGTGACATTAGGCAGCTTTTCAAAAGTGCCAAGTCTGAGCAATTGGCTGATTGGTTCCTGGATTCATAAGCGAGTCAGCTCCGGTGAAATTAAGCAGACCAGCGTCCCGAGCCTCAGAGCAGCCTGTTGAAAGCAGCCAGCGAGGCGGTTGGCGGGGCTGGGGGGAGGGTTGGGGGAGCCGACCAGATAGCTCGCCGCCTCCTCCTCCTCCTCCTCCTCCTCCTCCACACCAGAATTACTTGAGGACTACGCCCAAAGGGTTGAACCATCGCGACACACAACGGGGTGTCATCAACGTGAATTTACTGGGTCCTTGGGGGGGGAGGCGTGGGAGAGAAATCACACATTTACAAGCTCTTTCTTCATCCATAAAGTTTGCGGCTGGCCTAACGGCAAGTCTACGAATGGGTCCCTCCTTTCTCATCCCCCTTTGTCTGCCTGTGGCTCCCCCGCACCCCCACCTTTCACCTCCTTATTTTTCCACCGGGGAACGCCGTCCAGGTTGCCGGAAGACGGCTGTGGGCTCCCTAAGGAGAAAGGAACTGGACAGACCATAAACAAGGAGCCGTTACCTTGCGATATTTCACAAAGTAGGCATTGACGGGCAATCCCCCATCCTTCCCCGAGCGCCACACCAGGTGGTACGTGTCCGGCTTGAGGGTCTGCGGGGGACTCAGGATGATGGGGGCGTCGGGAGCGGAGACCCCGCCGGCGTTCCCGTCCGACGACGCCTCCGTCGCGCTGGAACGCGGCTGCCACGGGAGCAGGCTCGTCTGCCCGGGGACCGACCCGCCCTCTCTCGCTCCCTCGTCGCTCTGCGCGGCATCGGTCGGGGTGACCGCCTCCGCCCTTGTGGTGGTTTCAAAAGGATCTGCAGGAGGAGGAGCGGAAGGAACGGAGGATATGAGAGACGGGGAGGGAGACACCGGGGGCGATTCAGCATCTCAGAGTGGGTCGTTACAAGCGCGCTCCACGTCCCGGGGTCACCTGTGGTCGCCGCTACTAAAATCCAGGACGCGGTGGCTAAAAGGGGTTAGGTTTTAATGTCTGTCACCCACGGCGACACTTACCCTTCACAGGCAACCCCATCTGGCCCTTGTGGAAGCGAAAGGAGAAGAATGTCAGGACACGTCAGTTGTGCTGGGCATTAGCGCACTGATTCAAAATGAAGGGCCTTCAGCTTTTGCTCATGATTCGCACTGACCAGATTAATCGCAAATAACGATAATGATGGCATTTGTTAAGCACTTACTATGTGCAAAGCACTGTCCTAAGCGCTGGGGAGGATACAAGGTGATCATATTGCTCTCAATCTTCGTCCCCATTGGACAGATGGGGTCACTGAGGCGCAGAGAAGTGAAGTGACTTGCCCGAAGTCACACAGCTGACAAGTGGCTGAGCCGGGATTTGAACCCATGACCTCTGACTCCCAAGCCTGGGCTCTTTCCACTCAGCCACGCTGCTCAAGCCTTTAGAGGCTATGGAGGGCAGAGTCGTGAGGAGGCAAATGGCAGGACCGGTGCTCCGCTCATCCCCGAGAGAGGATCGGCTGCCCAGCCACACATGCGGTGGTTCTTTTCAGAATAACAACAACAACAGTGAAAATAAGGGTATTTATTAAGTGCTGACTACATGCCAAGCACTGTACTAAGCGCCGGGGTAAACATAACGCGATCAGACCGGGTACCGGTACCTGGCCCACATGGGGCTCCCAGCCTGAGCAGGAGGGAGTACAGGTACCGAATCCCCGTTTTACAGATGAGGAAACTGAGGTCCCGAGGAGTTAAGCAACTCGCTTAAGATCACACAGATGGCAAGTGGCAGATCTGAGTGGCGGGGAGGATGGCAGCGATGCCATCTGGGGGCAAACGGGAAAAACTAGAGGGAACGGCCTGCAGCCGAGAAGCAGAGTGGCCTAGTGGATAGAGCCCGGGCCTGGGAGTCAGAAGGGTCTAGGTTCTAATCCTGGCTCTGCCACTTGTCTGCTTTGTGGCCTTGGGCAAATCGCTTCACTTCTCTGGCTCTCGTTCACCCCACACATCCTATCCGTTACCAAGACCTGCCGGTTTCACCTCTACAATATCGCCAAGATCCGCCCTCTCCTCTCCACCCAAACGGCTACCTTACTGTTACGGGCTCTCGTTATATCCCGGCTAGACTACCGTGTCAGCCTTCTCTCTGACCTCCCTTCCTCCTCTCTCGCCCCGCTCCGGTCTATTCTTCACTCCGCCGCCCGGCTCATCTTCCCGCAGAAACGATCTGGGCATGTCACTCCCCTTCTTAAACAACTCCAGTGGTTGCCTATCGACCTCCGCTCCAAACAGAAACTCCTCACTCTAGGCTTCGAGGCTCTCCGTCACCTTGCCCCTTCCTACCTCTCCTCCCTTCTCTCTTTCTACCGCCCACCCCACACGCTCCGCTCCTCCGCCGCCCACCTCCTCGCCGTCCCTCGGTCTCGCCTATCCCGCCGTCGACCCCCGGGTCGCGTCCTCCCGCGGTCCCGGAACGCCCTCCCTCCTCACCTCCGCCAAACTGATCCTCTTTCCCTCTTCAAAACCCTACTTAAAGCTCACCTCCTCCAAGAGGCCTTCCCAGACTGAGCTCCTCTTCCCCCTCTACTCCCTCTGCCATCCCCCCTTTACCTCTCCGCAGCTAAAGCCTCATTTTCCCCTTTTCCCTCTGCTCCTCCACCTCTCCCTTCCCATCCCCACAGCACCGTACTCGTCCGCTCAACTGTATATATTTTCGTTACCCTATTTATTTTGTTAATGAATTGTACATCGCCTCGATTCTATTTAGTTGCCATCGGTTTTTACGAGATGTTCTTCCTCTTGACGCTGTTTATTGCCATTGTTCTTGTCTGTCCGTCTCCCCCGATTAGACCGTAAGCCCGTCAAACGGCAGGGACCGTCTCTATCTGTTGCCGACTTGTTCATCCCAAGCGCTTAGTACAGTGCTCTGCACATAGTAAGCGCTCAATAAATACTATTGAATGAATGAATGAATCAATTACCTCACCTGAAAAATGCGGATTAAGACTGTGAACCCTATGTGAGATGGGGACTGTGTCCAACTTGATTATCCTGGATCTACCCCAGCCCTTAGCACAGTGCCTGGCACATAGTAAGAGTTTAACAAATACTACAAACTTTTTTAAAAAAAAAACAGACAGCTTTCTGGCAGAGTAAAACCTCTGCAGCGTCAGCCTGGCGGCTTGAGACGCTTTCCAGCGTCTGTTGGCTTCCAACGACAAACAAGTGGCTCTCTTGGGCTACTTCTTGGAAAACTGGGTGAACGCCGGTTTTCTTTTCCCGAGAGGAGCGTGCGTCGGAGAGGGCCGTCGGGCTTCGGTAGCGGAGCGGCAGAGGCTGGGGCCGAGGAGGCGACGAGGGCGGCTCTCTGCTTATTTTAGAAGACAGAGGTGGTGTCCCACAAGCTCCCTCCATCAAAGGAAATGATGAACTGGTGAGAAAATAATAAGCGAGAGAGCGGTCTGCGAGTTCACTGACGCCGCGTTAGAATATTGTTTTTGGAACCGATGTGTTTATCCAGTGAGTCAGGAGGCGGGCCGGGTGCCGCGGGGGTGATCTGGTGCCTGTTCGTACAGAGGAGCGGACCGGAGCGGGTGGAGATAATTAGCCGTGGCTCAGGGTGGTGAGGAAGACCTTTTATAGTTGCTCTTTTCGCCGATCCTTGGGGCCGTCCACCGGGAAGCGGTTTCTTCGCTATAGGCTGGTTCCACGCCGCCTGCCTCGGTTCACTCGGCGGCCTGGGAAAGTTTTGGTATGCTGCAGTCTGCTTTGTTGCAGCAGAGTCAGATTTCAGCTCCCATTTGCCGGGAGTCGGACCCTATTCTTCTGAATTCCATGCGGCCTTCCCCCAGCTTGGCCGGGAGGGAAGACGGACGGACCGTCTCTCGAGGATGGACGGGGCGAGCTTGCAATGTACGGGGGCGCCCAGGGGATCGGCCCCCGCCGATATTGGAGAGGGTTTCGTGGCTCAGTGGAAAGAGCCCGGGCTTGTGAGTCAGGGGTCATGGGTTCGAATCCCGGCTCTGCCACTTGTCAGCTGTGTGACTGTGGGCAAGTCACTTAACCTCACTGTGCCTCAATTACCTTACCTGTAAAATGGGGATTAACCGTGAGCCTCACGTGGGACAACCTGATTACCCTGTATCTACCCCAGCGCTTAGAACGGTGCTCTGCACATAGTAAGAGCTTTAACAAATACCGACATTTATTTATTTTAGGAAAATGGCCCAGTGGGTGAATCTACAGCCTGAGGGTTTATTCCTTAGCCAGCAACTCCCAGGAGATGGTGACAGTCTCCTCCTCCTCCCCGCTACCGTCAACCGAGTCACAGTTAATCTTATAGAGGGTTTGGACGAGAGGGCGCCACCTGCCTCAGCCCAACCCGCGATAACCGCCACCTTCCCGACCGGTACGCGGACGATCCCTGCCTGGGGTGAGCCTAAAATGGTTCCCCTCCGGCAAAGCCATCAAGTTCCCCGGGAGGAAAGCGGTTTGACCCAGCTCCCTTTGGAAGCGCGTTTCTTTCACGGCCGAACCAAACCAGTGAGACGATGGATGTCAAACGTGCTCTCCTTTCAAAAGGCAAAGCAAATGCTCTGGAGAAGGGGGCATTTCTGGGACAGGGTTTCTGAAATCCAGACGGATGCGTCTCGAGAAACCTAAGCCCAGACGTCTCGAGACGTGTGATGGGGCCAGGTTGCCTCCGGCGACAGCAGCCCGATCCACTTTGCTCCAAACCGCTGAAGGCAGCCGCTTGGCTAAACGGACGGCTTACTCCCAGTCGCCGGACCGGAGAGTCGAGCCGTCATCGCGTCATCATTCACTCTTCTGGCCCCAGGGGAAGGGCGGGCCGTCGTCGATCTGATCCGCTCCGAGCTAAAGGTGCTCACCGGGGCAGTCCTTGACATACTGGAAAGTCTTTTCCTCTTCCCCTCTCCCTACCTGCGTCCGCAAACTGCCCCTAAGACTGGAGGGCCTGAAAAATCAAGTGCCAAGTCTAGCTAGAGAGTTTACCGCTATTTAGTGACGTGACCTCCTCGGGTTCATTTGTTTTCAGGACGATGGTGGAGGAGAAATTCCGTTGGGTGGTGCTGCATTTTCAGGTCAGTGTCCCAAACGAAGAGAACGGCGTGGAGATGGGGGAATGACCCAGCCGGAGCGCTCTGCCTCTCAGTATAGTCAGCAAAAAACAGGTCCTCCAAGGATCTGAGTTTAGTGACGATCCAACAACCCCTCCAGCACTCACGTACCCTCAACAGTCGTACATCTAAGTCTTCTATGTCCCTCTTTATCTGTTTCATTTTTTTCCCCAGGTATTTCATCCCGCTTCCCGCTTCATTCTTTCTCGTCCTCTGGCTTTCACTCTTTGAAAATTATTACCGTTATTATCATCGTTGTTGTTAGCATCACAGTGGTACTTGCGAAGCGCTCACTACGTGCCAAGCCCGGAACTAAGCTCCGGGGTGGATGCAGGTTCATCAGGTCAGACAAGGGAGAAGGAAGACAGGTACTGAATCCCCATTTCACAGGTGAGGAACCTGGGCCCAGAGAACTGAAGTGACTTGTCCAAGGTCACCCAGCAAGGCAGTGGTAGAGCCAGGGCTGGCAGACTCCCAGGCCCGTGCTCTTCTCCTCTAGGCCACGCTGCTTCCCAGGCCCTCGGCTGTCTCCCCTTTTGGATGATAAGCTCCTTCAGGGCAGGCGATATGTCCCTCGATATACTCTCCCAAGGGTTTAGTACCATGCTTAATCCTCAGATGGTGCTCAATAAGCCCCCCTGATTGACCGAAGGAAGACAAAACCCCCACCAGGCCAAACGACTTCAATCTCAACCACTGGGAAAGTGGCTTCCCAGTCCAGGGTGAGGTCACCGCTGAGCTCTCGAACATTAACCTACGGCCTTACTTGAGCAGAAGAAATCGTGTTTCTCCAGTCACTCACTCAACGGTACTCAGTGAGCGCCCACCGGCTCCTTCGCACCCACTGCAGAGAGACACGATCGATTCACGGCTTTCAATCGAGCGCTTCCCGTGTGCCGAACCTGTACTAAGCGCTTGGGGGAGTGCAAGAGAACAGAGGACAAAGCAGACGGCCACTCACCAACCGTGAGGAATGCTTCCGACTGGGCGGAGCCGTGTTCATTCGAGGCTTCACAGGTGTATTTCCCAGCGTGCTCCATGGTGACCGCCTGAATGGTCAGAGAGCTCGATCCGGCTCGGGACACGACGAAGAAGATGGGCTCCGGGGCGGTGCCTCCGTTTCTCGCCGGGTGGGGCTTCCGGGACTTGGATCGGAGGACCTGGGACGGGTGGCTGGTGATCAGGCCGTGGCGGTCGTACCAACGAATGACGGGAATCGGGAGGCCGGTGGCGTTGCAGGATAAGGTAACAAAATCGCCACCTACGACGTTAGCGCTGACTGGTGGCGTGATGATCGTGGGCTGGAATCCTTTGCCTGGGAAAAATGCAATTCACATACCGAAGGTCAGAACGCGGGCTTTACAGTTTTCAGAATTTAAGAAAATCAGGTACCCAATGTTGTGAGGTTTGTGTAATAATAATACTAATTATGGTATTTGTTAAGAGCTTGCTATGTGCCAGGCTCCATACTAAGCGCTGGGGTGGATACAAGCGGATCGGGTTGGACACAGTGGGGCTCGCCGCCTCAATACCCATTTTACAGACGAGGTAATTGAGGCTCAGAGAAGTTAAGCGACTCGCCCAAGGATACTCAGCAGGCACGTGGCGGAGCCGGGATTAGGACCTATGACCTTCCGACTCCCAGGCCCGCGCGCGATCCACTACGCCATGCTGCTTATCAATCTGGCGGGGGTGCTAATCGTTATACAGATTACATCTCGCTCCTTGCCCACCCGGTCCTCATCCCCGTGTCTCCTTCTGGTGAAATAACGTAACTTCAAGGTGGAGGTTCCCACATTTCAGCTCCTAGTCACTTCCAACGCAGACTTCCTTTTCTCCAGAATGAAAAGGCAGTGCGGACAGAAATCGTTCGAGAGGGTTCCAAAATGGACAGTAGACACGTATCTGACTCCCACAGATACAGACCAGATGGACGGATCCCTCTGGATCGCAATGGGAGAGGTGCATTCTACCCAGGGAACAAATCAAAGGGGAATTCCAATAACCCAGACTTCTTGACTCATGAAATTAATCACTTTGAGCTGGACAGATGTGCACTTGCCCAAAAGAATGGTACTGAACATAAAATAATAGTAATAATAATTGTATTTGGTAAGTGTTTATACTTTGCCAACTACTATACTAACCTCTGGGGTAGGTACAGGGTATGCGGGGCAAGGACCGAGTCCAACCAGATTGGTTTTTTGCCTACCCCAGTGCTCACGATAGGGCAGTAAGCACTTAACAAGTCATCTTCCTATTACTATTATTATTATTATAAGGAAACCATCCCAAGGGGAAAGTTCAATCATCACTGAGGCAACGCGCTCCTCCCCCTCAGAAGTTCAGCCCCCGTGTTAGGCCCATAACTCTGCGTGTTCCCACACCTTCCACCAAGAGTGGACATTTCTGAAGGTTTGAGAGACAGTGGCCTAAAGGAAAGGGTAGGGGTCTAGGAGACAGTTTCACACTTCGCCTGCTGGGTAACGTCGAACCAGTCACTTAACTGCTCTGCACCTCAGTTTCCCCATCTGCAAAACTGGGAAAAAATACCCGCTCTTCCTCCCTCTCAGACTGAGAATCCTGTAAGGGATAGGGACTGCGTCCTATCTGATCACCCTGTATATTTTCCAGCATTTGGTAAAGTGTTCTGGTGCACAGTACATGCTTAATAAATCCTTGTTTATTTACTTCTAGATGACAGCCTTTTCAGATCTGCCTTCTCCTCTAATTCCCCAAATCCAAACCTTGGGCAGCCTGCCTTCTGCCTCACTTGGGCCACTTAGGAAGAGGGACATGAGGAGAGCAATTCTCAACAGATTTCATTATTAGCAACGGAGAGTCATTCTAAGAGATGAATCCCCATTCTTAGAGAGGGGAAGATTTTCCCAGATGAAAAATACCACCAGGAAAACAAACACACCTTTTCCCACACTCAAGTAAACACTGTGACCGACCGTAACCAATTCCTAAGCTTGATCACCTACTGAAACACCACCAGGAGTTTACTAAAAGCCCCAAATCATTTTCACTGTTCAGACAGGGCTGTGATTCTACCCATGCCAAAAGGTCGGGGGGAAAAAAATAAACAGACGTTATTACGGCGAGATTTCTTTAGCCTTCCAGTTGCCCTAGCTCCTCCAAGACACATAGGAGTCAATATGCAAAGTGGAAAACGATCCGAACGAGAAGTAGAACGTGTGATCCTGTAAACGTCTGAGCTGATGCACCATTACATGTACCGGATCGAAGATGTGGGCAGTGACGACGATTCCCCTCTCCTCAGAGTCAGAGGATCGCGTGTCCTACCTGTTTCGACTCCAAGCCTCCCGGCGGACTGCACGGAGTCGAGGCCGTTATCTGCCAAGCACTGGTACACCCCAGAGTCTCCCATGGTCACCCCGCTGATTCGCAGCCTGTTCCCTACAGCCAGGCGGCGCGGGGAAGGGCGGATGGGTTTGGCGTTATGAAACCAGGTGAGGTTGGGGGTAGGGTTTCCGTGAGCGACGCACGTGAAGTAGGCTGCAGCGCCCAGAGACACGGTCTGATCCTGCAATCCTTTAGAAATCGAGGCGTGCTCTGAAAATAAAAGCGCACAATTAAACCCCGGCCCTCGAGATGTGCTTTCTCAATTATCACGGGCGATTGCCGTGCAGTCTTTCACACACCAGGAATTCCCTGAGACCAAACTGCTTTGTTTGTCCACTGCCTCCCATCTGTCGTGGCCGTCAAAGTTACAGACACATAACTTGCCTCTGGTAGGGAACGGAGAGCAAAACTTCACTTCATCCAGTTTTCCTTTGCCGGAAGACTCGAATCTTCCATTTACAATCAAACCCACGGCTTTCTTTTAATAGATGTCCCTTGAAACCCAAAACCCACAAAAACAGCTTCTACCCCCTGACCAGGCTCATCTCAGCAATGATGTTTCCAACGGTTGGCTCAGTGACCTCTTCTCCCATCTGGTTCACCTAACTGCTCACAAAAAGAACGCTTCACGAGAGCTACGACGGAGGTGGCCTTCGAGGCGGGAGGCTTATTTTACTGGACCTCATTCGCGACCTGGTGTAGGACAGGCCGACGACTTTGTACGGGGACCTAAGGGTCGCTCGGTTGACCTTTTGTTTAACCCAGAGGGAGGAATCGGTTAGCAGTTTCAGGAAGTGCCCCAAGAACACCCTAGAGAAGTGAAGTGACTTACCCAAAGTCACACAGCAGACAAATGGCGGAGCAAGGATTAGAAGGCATGTCCTTCTGACTCCCAGGCCCGTGCTCTATCCACTACGCCACGCTGCTTCCCATAAGAGATTATGGGGGGCAGGGTGTCTTTTACCCGCTGGGAAGTCTCCGGTTTCCCCGTCCGGTTGCCCCCAAAGCCACGGACGGCACATCTGCTGGCCTCTGGGGACTGACCCAAATCTGAGCACTCCAGAAGGCTCCCCCGTGGGTCTGACCCGGGCTGCCCACGGCCCAGAAAAACAGCCCCTCTGGGATTGAAGACTTCAAGGATGGCCACGGCTGGGGAGATGTAGCGAAGACCCAGGGTATGTGCGTGGCACGAGGGGAAGGGAGGAGGGCTACCTCAGGACAACCTTAAAGTGTGACTCCAACTTGTTGGGAACTCCCCTTATTCCCTGGGCCAGGACGTACAACTCCTGCGTGCCTTCTGACTCTCCTCTCATTCCAGTGGGTTGAGATTTATGGCATTTGAGTTGGTACTAAATGCAGGGCACTTGACGCAAAGCACTCGGGAGAGACTTACCGAGTACACTGACCCTGTAGGTCGCCCGCTGGGGTTGCCCAGCCTCGCTTCCCACCACGCAGGAGTAGTTTCCGGAATCGGCGGGACCTACGCTGTCCGTGACCAGGTGCGAATGCCACCTCCTCCACGTACCGCCCGCCAGGGCGTCCTGGCCGTCCTTCAGCCAGCGTACTTGAGAAGCAGGCGCCCCGCTGACCACACACTCCAGCGTGGCCGGACTGTTCGCCGGGAAGGCCACCGTCTGCGGGTGGCTGGGATGAAGAATCCGGAAACCCTCCGAGGTAGAGCCTGTGGGGTGGGAGTGAAGACAGAAAATGCATTTTCCACGAATTCACTCTTGCCAAAAAGCTATTATCCCCCCTCCACTTCTCAAGCAAAGTTCTGAGCTTTCCCCTTTCCCTCTGCAGCTGAGAACCAGAGATGAAGCAAACAAAAAAACAAAGTCCTCCACGTTCCATCGGGGCAGCTCTTTAGACTCTTCCAGGGGAGAGTTATCTCCCTCTTCCTCTTCCTACTGAGAACAATTCATTGAGCCCCTTTATTTGGGGGAATGAGAATGTCATGACAATCTATTCATACTATTATCTGCCTCCCTCTAAACGGTGAGCTCGTTGTGGGCTGCAAAACTGTCTTACCAACTCTCTTGAATCGCACTCTCCCAAGTGCTTAGTACAGTGCACACAATAAGCACTCAATAAATACCCTGATGATGACAGCGGTGCTGCTGAGAAGCAGCGTGGCTTAGTGAAAAGAGCCCGGGCTTGGGAGTCAGAGGACGTGGATTCTAATCCCAGCTCCGCCACTTGACATCTGGGTGACTTTGGGCAAGTCACAACTGCCCTGTGCCTCAGTTACCACATCTGTAAAATGGGGATTAAGACTGTGAGCCCCATGTGGGACAACCTGATTATTTTGGATCTACCCCAGCGCTTAGAACAAATACACCATCATCGTCATTATTATTATTATTATCAGGGGCACCTCTTTAGGATTTTTATGTCTCCTGACCTCTCCTCAATCTCATTCTCACTCATATTTTCATTTTCTCTCTCTTTCCCCCTTCTTGCCCCGGTCTCTCCTCTCTCCCTCTCCTCTGATCCTGCCACCGGTGATCCTTCCTGGTTCTCACCCAGCTCCGGCAGGCCGGGCTGCATCCCCCGGACCCACCGTTTGCCCCGTCGGTCACTCAGTAGTATTGATTGAGCGCTTTCCCGGGTGAGAAACGTACAGAGCACTTGAGAAAATACAAGGGAGTTAGAAGACATCATCCTCGCCCGTAAGGAGCTTACAGTCTAGGATGGGAGGAGACGGCCACTAAAATACATTACAGATAAGAAGCTGTGAGAGAGTATAAAGAGACGTGTCTAGGTGCTGTGAGGCCGGAGGTGCTGAAACGGGAGCAGGGGGTAAAGTGCAGGGAGGTAAGAAATCAATCTGGGATGGTCACCTGGAGGAGGTGTGATTTCTAAAGGGCTTTGAAGGTGAGAGGTGGGCAGCCATCTGTCCGATGTGGAGGGAGTTCCTGGCAGGAGGGAGGGCATGAGCAAGGGGTCGGCATCAGGAGAGGCGAGGACAGGAACCGGGGAGTAGGTGTGCGCCGTCCGCTTCTCTCTCCGCTCAAGGACAAGGGAACTCCTCCCAGCTTCCCCGCCCCCCAGGCCTAGATCCACTCTTCCCCTTGGGCTCTCCCTCTCTCCCGTCTGCCACGTCAAGGCACTATTCACCCGCAGATTCTCGCTCTCCGCCTCCTGCCAGGCCCTAACCTTCCAGCTTCCAATCCAGGCCCTTCCCCTGCCCGTCCCCGGCTATCTCTCCCCACCCACCACCGGGCCCGGGGTTGTTTCCCTTGACAGCGGTTTCCCTCTCTGCTCTTTCCTCGTCCCCTCCATGCCACTGCCAAGCCCTGCTCTTCCCCCGGGCACCCCAAATTCCTTCAGCAGAAAGCTCGAACCCTCCGCAAGAAGTAATAATAATAATAATGTTGGTATTTGTTAAGCGCTTACTATGTGCAGAGCACTGTTCTAAGCGCTGGGGTAGACGGGGAATCAGGTTGTCCCACGTGGGGCTCACAGTCTTCATCCTCATTTTACAGATGAGGGAACTGAGGCACAGAGAAGTGAAGTGACTTGCCCACAGTCACACAGCTGAAAAGTGGTGGAAACTGTGCCAGAGAGGCAGATTTGCTAGGGCCGGAACAGAAACGGGTCCCAGAAATCAGAAGCGGTCACACTGAGGCTCACGGGATTTGCCTCGCCAGCTGCCCTCTTGTGTCTCAGCCACCAGTGCGGCCCTAACCCAGCTTCTTACCGCGGGCCCTTCGGGTTGAGGAGCCGGTCAGTTGCTCACCAAACCATGCTACGGTTCGGCAATGCCGATTTCACCCGATTTCTTGACGGATGAGGGAGGCGGGGCTGGGAAAGACATCAGCACGGAGGAGAGGTGTGCCTTAACGGAAAGATCATGGCCCTGGGAGCCCGAGAGCTTTGGGTTCTAATCCCGGCTCTGCCAATTGGTTCTTGTGTGACCTTGGGCAAATCACCAAACTTCTCCGGGGCTCAGTCTCCTCAGCTGTAAAATGGGGATTAAATACTTGTTCCCCTTTCTACTTGGACTGTGAGCCCCATGTGAGACAGGCATTGTGTTCAACCTGTCTGTCCCAGCACCTAGAACTGTACTTGACACATAGCAAGTGCTTAACAAATACAATTATAATATAATAATAATAATCCCTGTCCCAGAGGTTCACCAGATTACACAACTTCCTTCTCCGGTCATCCCCAAAGCCTCCCGCACACTCACGGCTGACGACGAGCTTGTGGCCGACGGGCTCAACCTTTAATTCTCGGGTGACCGGGTTATAAGCCGCGCATCTGTAGGCCCCTCTGTCCTCAAGTGAGACATTCAGGATCTGAAGATTTCCAGATGGAAGAACAAGGTAGTCATCTGAGGAAGGAAGGGGAGCGTTAGCAGGCTTCTCAGCTTCATCCGGAACATCACGACCCAAATAAGGACTACCTCAGTTTACCCAGACTGTGAGCCCCATGCAGGACAGGGACAGTGTCCAAACTGATGACCTCGTATCTATTCCAGTGCTTAGAGCAGTGCTTGGCACACAGTAAGCGCTTAATAAATACCATAATAATACCACCTGTGGGCTGGTCGCCCAGTTCAGGTGATTGGCGACAAGCAAGTCACGGGGCGGGGAAGAAATCAAGAGGTTGCCGCAGAACCAGCTGTGCCCTCTGGAGAAGCAAACTTCCTGGGCAAGACCAGACTCACTCTGAGGGCGAGCGAGGCGGGAAAACAGCCCACCAGAAACAGCGGGACCCCATTCTGCGACTTAGCTGCGAGGACCGAGAGCACTGTTAGCTGGGAAGGTACATCGGATGTTTGTTTGGGGCACTTGGCAGACCCCAAACGTTAAGTCTCACCTGTGGAATGTTCCAGCCACTTCCCCCGGACTCTATAGCGCACCTGTGCTGTGGGGTTGCTGTCTGGTACCTGGCAGCCAATAATACTAGTACTCCGCTCTTCCGCTGAAAGCACATTTTTGGTTGACGGGCCAAAATCACCGAGGTCTACAAAAGAGTTTTTCGCACGGTCAAAAAAATGGGGTTTCTCTTTACTGGAGGAGAAGGAAGTGCCATTTTTCCCCATCTGACACCTAGCCCCTATATCGTCCCCTAATCTGAGGCTTCTTGGGAATCTCAAGACGCCCCCATTCTCAAGAATGTCTCAAACTGGCAGGCAAGGCACCGCTTCCCCCTTATCTGATTCTCTATTTTCCTTCAAAGGCCAGTTTTCCCTCCCTAGCCTTTCCTGACTGGAACATCTCTCTATCCTTCGGCGTGAGGGTAGAGGACCTCACTGTTGAAAATAAAAGTAATGGCCCATTTGCATCCGGCCTGAAGAGCGTCCTGGGGTTCCCCAAGCGCTTCCATGGAAGGGCTGGGCTGGGAAAAGGACTCCGGGGAGCCAGAATTCCGAAGACAGGCACCTGAAATTTTTCAGAGGACTTTGAAAGCTCTTAAACATTGGCCCCAGAAATTCTCATTATTTGCCCATTCAATTCCCAAATGTAATAGTAGGAAAGTCGCCAGGGTTCCCCAGATGTATCCTGGGGGGGAAGGGGAGGCCCTTCCGCTGTTCCACTTTTCCATCAAGCAGGTCTGAAAAGAAGCTCCCACTTTCTTCTGCACTTGGATTTGTTGCCCTTATTCACCCCTCCCCTCAGCCCCACAAGACTTCTGTATCCAGTGGTAATTTATGTATTTAAATTACAGTCCGTCTCTCCCTTTAGACCGTAGGCCCGTTGTGGGCGGGGACCGTGTCTACCCACTCTGTTCTACCGTACTCTCTCGAGTGTTCTGCGCGCAATGAGCGCTCAATCGACACGATCGATTCATCGACCGGAACCAAGCCCCAGGCCCCGCCGACGGATAGGAGGGAAGACACGGAACACAGGCCGACTCACATCCGGCGGATACCGTGGCGATCCTGCTCACGAGGGCCCCGGCGCTGGTGTTGGCCAGGCACTGGTAGCGCCCCGCCAGGGACGGGTCGAGAGACAGGATGGTCAGAGAGCCCGGCCGCACCTCCACTCCCTCCGCGCGGCCGTCCAACCTCTCTCCGTTGAACAGCCAGGAGACGTGAGCCGTGGCGGGCTCGGCCAAGCAGCGCAGGGTCACGGAGCCGCCGGGTCTCTGGATGACGGAGTGTGGCTCGGAAGCAAAGTGAGGCGCCGGGTCTGAAAGGAACCCAGAAGAGCGCGTCGGTCGGAGTCGTGCTGGGGCCGAGAGGGCGGAGGAGGTTGGGGAGAGAGACCCAGGCGGACAGGTGGGTGGGTGGGTGTGTTGACGAGGGACGACCTCCGTCGGAGGTCTCTGGGAATGGAGATGAGACCGGGGGCCGAATGCTGTTCTCTCCAAGCTGGGAAAACCAGGACGGCCGGAGGACCGCCCCGGCCTCCGACAGGATGGGGGAAGTGCTTCCAGTTTAAAACAGGGCCCGGTGGTTTCCTTGCATTGCATCGCCCAGACCATGGCTTCAAGGACCTGGGTTCTAATCCCAGCTCCGTCACTTATCTGCTGTGTGGCCTTGGGCAAGTCACTTCACCTCCCTGGGCGTCAGTTACCTCGTCCGTAAAATGGGGATTAAAAATGCGAGCCACGTATGGGACGGGGACTGTCCAACCTGATTACTTTGTATCTACCCCAGCACTTAGAACAGTACCTGGAATATAGTGCTTAAATACCTTAGTAAAATTTAAAAAAAATAGCAGCATCCTTCTGATCCCACTGGAGACCAGAGCGGGATCTCTCTTTACAGTCTCTCTAGACTGGAAGCACCTTGTGGACAGGAAATATGTCTGCCAACTCTGTTCTACCGTACTGCCCCGAGGTCTCGGTACTGTGCTCTGCACACACTAAGGAGTCAAATATCGTCGATCCAAGAAACATGAAGTCATTTTGGAGGTGTGCGCTCGAGCAGAGCAACAGAGGGATCAATCGATCAATCAGTGGCACTTGTTGAGTGCTCACTGTGTGCGAAACACTAAGTGCTTCGGAGAGCACGATATAACAATACGGCAGTCACATTCCCTACCCACATCTACAGTTCTATTAAATTCTAGCTGGGAGACAATTGCTAATAATAATTGTGGTATTTAAGCAAGTAGAATGCATCTAGTGCTTTAGTACGGGGGTAACTGAGGCACAGAGAAGTTACACCACTTGCCCAGGGTCACACAGCAGGCCTGGCGGAGCCAGGATTAGAACCCAGGTCCTCCAACTCCCAGGTCTGTGCTCCTTCCACTAGGCCGCACTGCTCCTCTAAATTATCGTTCATCATTCAGGTTAAGAGAAAAACCACTTTCGACAAGGAAACTGGAGGACCAGAAGTTTGTTCCAGGCTAGTTTGTAATTACAAAGGCTCCACAGATAATCCAAAACCAAACATGAAAGCAACGTATGAGCCTTTATTTAAAAGATGGTTGAAGCAATAGTGCCAAAACAATTACTCTGCACTCCATATGTGTTTTTATAAAATAGTTTCATCTATTGCTTCTGTTGCAGCAGTAACACAGAGGTGGAAAGGCTTTTTTTTTAATGGCATTTTTAAG
The DNA here is from genome assembly GCF_004115215.2 of Ornithorhynchus anatinus. Classification (NCBI taxonomy): domain Eukaryota; kingdom Metazoa; phylum Chordata; class Mammalia; order Monotremata; family Ornithorhynchidae; genus Ornithorhynchus; species Ornithorhynchus anatinus. The sequence goes on along the minus strand of NC_041738.1, from coordinate 2,575,175 downwards.
TGCTTACTATGTGGTGGACACTACAGAAAGTGTTGGGGTTGCTATAAACTAATCAGATTGGACACGGTCCCTGGCCCTCATGGGGCTCACAATCTTTGTCCTCATTTTGTAAATGAGGTAACTGAGGCACAGAGAAGCAAAGCGACTTGCCCAAGGTCACAAAGCAGACAAGTGGCAGAGTCAGGATTAGAACCCAGGTCCCGGGACTCCCAGATCCGTGCTCTTTCCACTAGGCCATGCTGCTTCTAAGGAAGATGCAGTGGTCAGAAGGGATGAAAAATCAATTCATATGATTGTCAAAAACACAATATATTAAAAGGAAAATCCAAAAACTAAGAGAAGATGGAAGCTGAACGAATAAACAGGGCAACTAATAAAAAAGGGACGTTTCGGGCTTCTGCTGGCGAGGACGACGTTTCATTTAACACCTATAGCGATTCATTTTCCTCGCCACATATCACACGCATGCTCATTAATGTTTGCCCGTGTGCAATACATTGTACTAAGCCCTGGAAAGAAGTAAAATAAATACAGGCGACGTGATCCCTGTGCACGAGGATATTGCAGTCTACCAGGAGTGATTTACAGCTACGAAGAAGTGCTGAAATAGTAGAGTTGGTGCATCAGAATGCACAGAAAGTTCTGAGTTGAGAGGAGGGAGGAGGTCCCGGGGCGAGAAGAAAAAGTGAACGGGGGGAAAGCCTCCCGGAGGAAGGGTTCCGACGACGGGGAGAGTGGTGGTCCGGCCGATTTGAAAGGGGAGGGAGCTCCAGGCAGGAGGAAGAGCGTCAGCAAGGAGTGAGAGGCTGGAGGTTTGGGGAGGGTGTGCACATATTTGTACGCACACCCAGTGCTCCCCTCAATGTTTGAACCGAACCCTATTACCGTTGCTATTTGTAACCCCTGACCTCTCCAGAAACCAGCACTCCCTACTCGACCCACATGTGAATTCAAATTTGGGGGCCCAGTGCGAGGACGATCAGTTTTCTGGGAGAAGGGGGAGGAGTGGAGAGGGGGAGTGACACGGAAGCTCATTAGGGGACCGTTTTCATTGCGGATGCAGCACCTCAGGGATTAAGAGAAGCAGCGCGGCTCAGTGGAAAGAGCCCGGGCTTGGGAGTCGGAGGCCACGGGTTCAAATCCTGGCTCTGCCACTTTTTGGCTGTGTGTCTGTGGGCAAGTCACTTCACTTCTCTGGGCCTCAGTTCCCTCATGTGCAAAATGGGGATGAAGACTGTGAGCCTCACGTGGGACAACCTGATTACCGTGTATCCACCCCAGCGCTTAGAACAGTGCTCGGCACATAGTAAGCGCTTAACAGATACCAACATTATTATTATTAGAGGCTCCTGTTTCCAAGGGGACTCCCACTTCCCCAACTCTGGCAGCTTGTGGCATATTTCCCGGTCTGGCCCAGCACCCAGGCTTCCATTCATTCATTCAATAGTATTTATTGAGCGCTTTCTATGTGCAGAGCACTGTACTAAGTGCTTGGAATGGATAATTCGGCAACAGATAGAGACAATCCCTGCCCACTGACGGACCTGCAGAGGAGTCTCCCCTGCTGGATAAACAGGGGCCCCCGGGCCGAACCGTTCCGCTGTCTCCCGGAGAAGCGACTTACTAATATCCTGGGAAACTTTGGCTCCGGACATTCCTCTCCTCGCCAGGCCCCAGAGCGGTCTTTCCCAGGGGACGGTGGGGTTCGTTTTACCACCCGGGCCCCTCCGCGCCCCGCGGCCGGCATCGCGCCCTGATCCCGGACCAGCTGTCCCGCATCCGGGGGCCTCGACATCAACTACTCATGTGCCCTCCTCGGCAGCACGGCAGCTGCTCTGCCCTCGTCCGACTGGAGCCCGGTTGTTGAGTGAAGCACTCGAACCGCCCGAGTTGCTGAAGTCTTAGCTGCGGGGGCGACGTAAGCACCGGGATACGTGTCTTCATAATAGAAATAAAAGCGGCATTTATTTAGTGACGATGGTAAGCCCTTACCATGCAGCATGAGCTGCGATAAAGCACTGAGGTAGATACAAGCAAATCAGGTTGGGCCCGGTCCCTTTCCTACATGCGCTCACGATCTGAATCTCCATTTTACAGATGAGGTCGCTGAGGTCCAGAGAAGTGAAATGACTTGCCCAAAGTCAACCAGCAGACAAGCGGCAGAGCCGGCATTAGAACCCGGATCCTCTGGGTCCCAGGCTCGGGCCCTTTTCCAAGTGCTTCACGCCGTCTCCCAAGGGCTTCCTGTGTGCGAAGCGCTTTCCCGACACGGGGGGGGACACATAAGATGGTCGGGTCGGGCCCGGGCCCTGTCCCACCTGAGGCTCACACTAGGCTCAACCTCTACTCCGGGGTCATCTTCAACGTAGGGTCTCCCCTGCATCCGTCCACCGAGCTGCTGCCGGGAAGCCGAAGTGTTTTTCCAGCCACCGAAAGGGAGAGGAAAAATCGAAGACCAAGGGGGGGATCTGTCCGCTGCCAAAATTCACGGAGATCCCCGAGAAAGCCAAGAGAACGGGTCCTCTTTCATTTGGGAGGAAGAAACCAAAACCCACAGCCCTTTCGTGCGCGACAGCGACGTGGCCTGAAGGGCTGAGCGGCCCCATCCTGGCGGGGCGGACCCCGCGGTCCACGGGGAAAGAGCGGACCGGGCGGCCCCACGGCCCGCGCTCGGCGACTGACCCAAAGCAGGCCCCGCTCGCTCCTGCCGCCTTACCTGAATTGACCGGAGAACCCAGGACCGTCAGGGTGACGTACAGCAGTTTCTCCAACAAGCTGGAAACCGGATGCATAGCGCCAGATGACGGAAGCTGGACGGACAGACCTCCGGGGCAGAAAGGGCACGCTGAAACGGACAGAAGAAAAAGAAGCTTCATTTAGTCCCTTTGGCTTTGACTGGCCTGGGGAGGCAGGCTGATCCCTTCTCTATTTCTGGAGCTCTGGGGAGCGCCCAGATCAACTTGGGGGACAGATCTGCCCCACAGAGGTCCTAAGAGACCGCCTGAGTTTATAGATGAGCTATACGGGCGCTTCCAGACGGCGAGTGGGCCATTTAGTTGCAGGAAGGCCTATCTCTCCCCACCTTCAAAGCCTTATTCAAATCCCAGCTCTTCCAGGAGGGCTTTCCCGACCGAGCCCACATTTCCTCTACTCCCTCTCCCTTCTGAGTGGCCTAGGCACTTAGATCGGTTCCCTTTAAGCACTTGATATTTACCCCATCCTCGGCCCCACGGCGTTCATGTATTGTACTCTCCCAAGTACGGCGCTCTGCACATAGTAAGCGCTTGATAAATACGATTGATTGCCGTAATTTGGATATTTATATTAATATCCGTCTCCTCCTCTAGACTGGAAGCTCCCTGTGGGCTGGAAATGTGTCTACCAACTCTGCCGGACTGTACTCATCCAAGCACTTAATAAGTGCTCACCAAAATCCATCAACTGACTGATTTACAGAATGAGGAGTATCTGGCCTAGTTTGGTGGAAAGAGTCCAGGGCTAGAAAGTTAGGAGACCTGCCCTGTACTAAACGCTTAGAAAACACCAAGCAAGCAAGTGACACATTCCCTGCCCGCAAGGAGCTTAGAGTCTAGTGGGGGGGAAGGGGACATAAAATGATTTCCAAACAGAATAATCACAATAACCGATAGACAACTGAATAACATATATACAAAAAGGGCTTCTGAGGAGTATCAGAAGAACAGAAGATGGTTGATGGGCTTATATGACTTGGGATGCTGGGAATCAATCGGGGAAGCCACGTAGGCAAAGGTCTGAAGGCGGGAGAGGGAGAACCGAATGAACCTGGCTGGAACTAAGGGACAAAGCCGAGAAGCAGCGTGGCCCACTGGATAGAGCACGGGCCTGGGAGCCGGAAGGACCTGGGTTCTAATCCCGGATCCACCACGTGTCTGTCGGGTGACCTCGGCCGAATCACTTCACTTCTCTGGGCTTCAGTTCCCTCATCTGTACAGGGGGGATTAAAAATGTGAGCCCTGTGTGAAACAAGACTGTGTCCAATCTGATTAATTTGTAGTAATCAACGCTCGGTACAGTGCCTGGCACATAGTAATGGTTTACCGATCACCAGAAAATTTTAAAAAAGAAAAAAGCGGGGGGTTAGAGGAGGCTGGGAGGATAGGCAGACACAGGCACTTTAAGGCCACCGTCAAGCACTCGTACTTGGCCTGGTGAGTGATGAGGCGATCCAGGGAGAGCTGGGAGGTCCAGAGTCACGGGCCTGAAGGAGTGAGCCCAGAAAAAGATCCGAGCTGGCTGTGCCAAAAATTTTAGCGTGGGGAAAGGGCTGGGGGCTGGGAGACCAGGCAAAAGCGTTACAGTCCTCTGGGCTCGAAAGGACCAGGGCGTGGAAAAGTCGTCAAGGATGTTAGGGAGGGTGGAGTTTTCCACTGTGGAGACAAACGCGGGGAGCGTGGGCAACAGGAGTGGAGCTGACGTTTTTGTTCATCCAGGGGGCCCGACGGATTCAAAATCCCAGGGTGGCGGGTGGTTGGCCGTGATGGGGGGTTGGAGGGCGATGGGAGATGGGAGAAGGGAGTCTGGAGGTGGAGATCTGGGTGACTGGCAGCCGTGGAGACAGAGGTTGGGGGCGGCGCGGGGATGGGCCCCTGAAGACGAGGTTCTCCATATGGCCCGGCAGGAGTTTTGGCAACGAGGGACGGGATAAACGAGAAAGGAGGAGATCGGTCCAGGACTCTGGCCTCCTTCCTGAAAGTATTTTGTATTTCTGTAGCTCCACCATTCGCTTCTCGGTACTTGTTTTAGAAGTCCTAGGCCTTAAGTGGAGAGCTACTCTGAGTGACTGTAGGACTAAGTGCTGTATTTGAAAGATTCATTCTACCAGTGCTTAGGGGAGGGGATCTGAACCCAAATGCACAGGTGATGCAGACGGGAAGGATGGTGGGGGGGGGGGGGGGGGGGAAGGGACGCGTTAGTCAGGGAAGCCTTCCTGGAGAAGCCAAATTGTACATTCCAAGTGCTTAGTACAGTGCTCTGCCCATAGTAAGCGCTCAATAAATACTATTGAATGAGTGAATGAATGAAAGACGGGATTTTAGTAGGGCTTTGAAGATGGGGTCAGTGGTGGACTGTCGGATATGAAGGGGGAGGCCGTTGCAGGCAGGAGGGAGGATATTAGCAACGGGTGGACGGCGAGAGAGATGAGATAGAGGCCCAGTAAGTAGGATGATGAAGTAGGCATTTCGGAGCCCAAAGCATGCAAACAATCCGCTCTCCCACTCAAACTACGATGACTAAAGGTTACGTTCTGAGAATCTCATGAAAGCACACCAAGAGTTATGAATCGGCCCTTTTTTGAAAATCACGGGCGGGGGGAGGGGGGAAGTAAATTCAACATAATATTCCAGAACCAAAGACGTATTCTGCAGCCATCCCCAATCAACCAACCTCGACTGAGGTTCCCAAAAGGCCTGTGAGAGGCTAGCCCAGATGATTCTTTCCGGTGCCGGGGTCTCGAGCTGCCTCTCCAGAATTCGGTTTTCTGACCTCTTTGGAAGGGAGGAGAAGAGGATATTTTTGGTAACACTCAGTGGGCAGAAGAGGCCAGCTGTGCGAAAAGTGCTTTGGTTTATTTGAATTCTCGCTTGGTTCAAGGGCAAAGAGCGCCCCACCACTAGCAAGCATTCAGGGCAAAGTAAACATTCGAAGAACTTGTTAACAGGAGACACTTTCCTCAAAGAGTCGCGGGGAGGGGGGATGGTTTCTTCCTTTTCCAAATCTCTCCTCAACTATTTATTTGTAAAAAGCAATGAAATGTACATTCGGGGTCAACTTTAACCTCAACCCATGAGCTACCGAGTTAAGCCACAGCTGTCCTCCAAACCAACTTCCAGCCTTCCCGGGAATCTCCTTTACCACCTTTTTATTTTTTCTCTCTGTTTACCCTGCTCTTTCACTGCACGTTACCCACGTTACCCGAGAAGCGGCGTGGCCTAGTGGAAAGAGCACGGACCCGGGAGTCAGAGGACACGGATTCTAATCCTCCCACCGTCTGCTGGGTGACTTTGGGCAAGTTGCTTCACTACTCTGCCTCCGTTATCGCGTCTGTAAAATGGGAGTTAAGACTGGGGGTCCCGTGTGGGACAGGGACTCTGTTCAACCTGATCATTTTGTATCTACCCCGGCACTTAGCACAGTGCCTGATTCACAGGAAGCGCTTAACAAATACCATGCAAAACAACAACCGAAAAACAAGTCAGTTTTCCAACAGAGGAGCCAACAGAGAACTTCTGGATTTTGTAAATGTAGGTTCCTACAGGGCCAGGAATTATGTTGGACATGCAGGAGGAAGAGGCTTTTTATTAATTGTTTATTGAGAGTCCATAATGTGCAAAATTCTGCGCTAGACCCTTAGTGAATATTTTATGAAAATAGTATAGAGAAAAATAACATGGAAATAGTCCAACTTCAAGAACGGAACTTTCCCTCCCCAGGAACAATACAGCTTTATCTTTCCTGGGAATTGGGTAGGGGAGCCTAACTTTTTTTTAAAAAATCACTTACATTTCCAAGGGAAAGCAATCTTGGGTTTTAAAAACACCCTGATTGCGTTAACTGAGCACATGTGACTTGAAGTCAGAGCTCAGAATTGTGCCAAGGCAGGGAAAGAGGACTCAGAGTTGGCCTGAAAAGCAAAATGTGGGGCGACATGAAGCAGCCAAGAAAAGGGACTTGGATCAGATGGGACGAAAGAGATGGAGAAAAAGAGTGAAAGGGACCGAGAGAAACAGAAAGAGACAGAGAGACACAGAGAGACAGACACAGAGATAGACAAATAGAGAGGTGAGAATGTGTGGTGATGAGCAAACTGACATTATTTTCCCCGCAAATTATCTGTGGGCTGCAGCCAGCCTTAAATGGTTCTGGCAGCTGCAACAGGATCTATTAAATGGGGAGTTGTCATGCCAGCGCAGTGAAAAAGCTGGGAGAGATTATTTTGAGGGATAATAAGAGTCACGCACAAAGGGACAGAGGTGCCAAGTTAGAGCCCTACAAGGGGTCGAAAGAAATCTTCAGCTCTGCCCAACCCGGCCCAGATTGAGCCCTGGGACTCTGCGAACTATTCTGCCCCAACACTCCAGACTCGAGGAACGGTGAAGAAATTACTTCTAGGGACAGGGAGGAGGAACGGTGAGAAGAGGGTGGCAGCGTGGTCTAGCTGAAAAAGCACGGATCTTGGCGTCGAGAGCCCTAAACTCTATTCCCAGCTTTGCCCCTGACCTCCGGTGTGGCCTTGTGACCGCTTAATCTCCCTGTTTGCTCATCTGTAAAATGGGGATAAGATACCTGCTCTTCCCTCCCCTCTCACAGTGGGTCACGGACTGAGCCCAGTCTAATTATCCTGCATCTAGCCCATGTAACAAGGGCCTAATAAGCAACACAGTTAAAATTAAAAATAAAAAAAAGAAACAGACCAACATGAGTGAAACTGGGGGGCCTCGGACCTCTTGCCTTGATAAAAGGAAGGACGAGAATTGAAACATCCAGAGAAAGACTAGCAAGGCTAGATAAGTAGTTGAACAGTTTGAGTTCCCGAAGACAGAAGGAACCAATTTGCAGTTTTTATTTTGCAGTTTTTATAGATGAGTCAAGGTTTCTTTTTGAAATATCTGCTGATAGTTGCGATTAATGTGGGTACTGGATCTGGGGGTCTAATTAAAAAGTTCTTTTTTTTCTTTCAGGCCACTCATGTGTTGGAACAAAGTTTTTGTGTGTACATACGGATGTAAGCTAGTCACCGGCAGGGATCGTGTCTGCTAATTCCGTTGTATGGTACTCTCCCAAGTGCTCGGTCCAGTGCTCTGCACATGGTAAACGCTCAATAAATACCACCGATGGATTGATATGAGTGAGAGTGGGATAGCTGTGCTTTGGTTCAAACATGATGCTGGTAAGACTGCATCCACGGAGTGTGCCCGAGAGAGACCCACTCCCTCTAGACTGAGCCCAGCCAGAAAGGATAAAAAAGCGAGTCTGCATCCACACTCCACGCACAGGGTTTTCCTCGGCTGGGAATGGCCAGCCATGTGCCAAAGTTTCCACCTCTAGGTCCCAAGAGGCCAAGCGATAATCGCACAGGCCCAGCCTCCCTCTGGCTGAGATGAGAACCCGGCCAAGAGGGGAACCGGGGGGCTCGGCGAAAGGCGGGGCTGAAAATCTTTGGCCAGACCCGGCCCCGAGCGGGGACCCCCCCCCACCCTTTTACCCAGAGTCTTGGCTGAAGTTGGTGGAGGAGAGGAGGAGGTACTTTCTATCAATGTGTGCTTTCCATTTTCGGCAAAGGGATGCAAAGAGTTCATGACTGGACATTTGTTCTAAAAATAATTCTAAAATAATTCTTTAGAATGTTCAAAAAGTCACTGGAGCATCATGGAAAAATTTAAGGGTAACTGATTCAAAACAGCCGCTCTTGTAGCGCTTCTTCCTAACTTTAGTGCTCCGTTTCTACCCCCCGAAAAAGCGGTCCCCAAACCGTCAACCCAGTTGGGAATTTGGGGAGGGGTGACCGGGAAGGGAGAAGGTAAGATTCCTCAATAACCATGGTCCCGGGGCCTGGAACTAGACTAGAGAAACAGGATATATGTTGGTATTTGTTAAGCGCTTACTATGTGCCGAGCACTGTTCTAAGCGCTAGGGTAGACATAGGGGAATCAGGTTGTCCCACGTGGGGCTCACAGTCTTGATCCCCATTTTACAGATGAGGGAACTGAGGCACAGAGAAGTTAAGTGACTTGCCCACAGTCACACAGCCAACAAGTGGCAGAGCTGGGATTCGAACTCATGAGCCCTGACTCCAAAGCCCATGCTCTTTCCACTGAGCCATGCTGCTTCTCCAGGATGGCCCAATGGGTAGAGCACGTGCCTGGAAGTAGGAAGGACGCGGGTTCTAAACCCAGCTCTGCCACTGGTCTGCTGGGTGCCCTCGGGCAAGTCACTTAACTTCTCTGTGCGTCAGTTACCTCAGCTGCAAAATGGGGATTAAGACCGTGAGTCCAATGTGAGGAAAGGGACTGCGTTCACCCCAGTGCTTAGTACAGTGCCTGGCACATAGTAAACGCTTAACCAATGCCACAGTTATTATTATTAGGAGCTGTGGGGAGCTTTAGGGAGGGGTTTGGGGAGGGCAGCTCCCCATCTTTGCCTACTAGGCTGTGTTGGCTCTCCTCCCTACTCCCCTCCTCTCTCCCTCCACCCTCACTGTCCTATTGGCTTCACTGAGCTCCTTCTGCCTGCTGAACACCCTCCCCATCAACGGAGGTCTTGGGCTTCCTTTTGGTAACAAAAGGCCCGACCACCTCCACGGTGTTGAAAAAAAAAGCCGCGTCTCTACTGTTCTATCCACCAAATCACAAGCCCTCCTCAATCTGGTATGGCTCACCGTCTCCCCAGAGTCAGGCCCAGAGTGGGGGCCCGGAGGGCCCAGCCTTGAACTTCCCATCTAAGCTGAGGGAGATCCCAGCCTGGACAACCTCCATCCTACCCCCGGAATGTGGCTGAGGATGCTTGCTGATCTGATTGAGGAGGTCCGAGTTTGGGAAATGGATTTGAGTCTTCCTCTCCAAAAGGAAGAATGGGAAGGAGTGGCTGCCTTGCCATCCTTTCACCCAATCCTAACGCAAAGGTCCAGGATGCGATTTCCCAGCTTCGCCGGGGAGGACCAAAAAGCCCCCGGCCTAACTGAGAGCCACAGCCAACAAACGCCAATTCCTGGCCCTGAAAAAGCTTTCTGCTTTCACTCCATCACCTCGACCTCTCCTACTTCACCTCACTGTTCTCCTACCACAACCCTGCCCTCACGCTTGGCTCCTCTAATGCCAACCTACTCACCGTACCTCAATCTCAGCTATCTCCCCGCCGGCCTCTCGCCCACGTTCTGCCTCTGGCCTGGAACCCCCTTCCTCTTCATATCTGACAGACAATCACTCTCCCCGCCTTCAAAGCCTTATTGAAGGCACGTCTCCTCCAAGAGACCTTCCCTGACTAAACCCTCATTTCCCCTTCTCCCACTCCCTTCTGCACACTTGGATTTGTTCCCTCCCTCAGCCCCAGAACACTTAAGTACATACCTAAAATTTATATTAACGTCTGTCTCTCCCTCTAGACTGTGAGCTCTTTGTGGGCAAGGAAACTGTCTACCGACTCTTTATATTGTTACACTGTACTCTCCCAAGTACTTAGTAAAGTATCTGCACACAGTAACTACTCAATAAATATGATTGACTGATTGATAGTCAAGAGTCCCGATGATTTCAATTACTTGGGAAACATCTCCCGTCCCATTACCGCAGCTGCTGTTTAACAGGGTCATTTGACCGCTTCCCAAAGGGCTCAGGTCAGAGCGGACCTTTTCCTTGGCCATTTTCCTTCCCTTTTGGGCCCTCTGAGGCCCAGGCGACTATCATCACTTAAATTAACCCCTAATTAATCAACTGTGGCGTTTATTAAGAACCTATTATGTGCCCCAGCACAAGATACTCAGGTCCCACATGGGGCTCGCAGTCTAAATAGGAGGGAGAACGGATATCGAATCCCCATTCTGCCGATGAGGGAACTGAGGCACAGAGAAGGCAAGAGACTTGCCCAAGGTCCCACAGCAGGTAGTTGGCCGAGCTGGAATTAGAACTCGGGTCCTCTGACTCCCAGGCCCGGGCCCTTTTCACTAGGTCCCGCTGCTCCCCGGGACGTCCTGCTGGAACAGAAGGCTTTGCACGCTGGTGTTTCAATCTCCTAAGTTCAGAGGTGACTCTCCCCCAGCCACGTCCGCTGCGGCTCCGGGGTTGAAATCGGAAGGGAAATATTTCCCCGAAGTTTACTTAACTTCATGTTGCTCAGGTTATGAACCAAGTGCTTTTATAACCCCTTTTCACCATGCTGTCAGAAAAGCCCCTTGGGGAAAGCCTTTGCCGGCATTTCCCGACTTGATCCCTTCGCTTCTCTGAGGGCTATCAGGGATGGTCGTTCTGGGTTCCCTCCCAAACCCTTTCACTTTCTTTCCGGATTAGGGGGATAACTCTGATTAATTTATGTACACGGACTTGGCTTCTGAGGCCGTATAGTCTTTCAGAAGCAGGAAATTCTTTTGCTGAGTTAATTTCCTTATGAAGAACCCATACGCCTTAGATAGCCTGGATCCAAGCCGGTCAGCTGCCTCGGATAAGGAGGTGAGCTCGCCTCGGGTCCCAGCGGACACTCGCTTTGTGACGTAGGCCGCCGCAAAATATGAGCGGTCCGTTCTGAGCCCCCAAATCAGACGATTTCTGGGGTAGCCAACGCAAAAAAAATCGACCCACAGATGCAGAAGAGGCGACTGAATTTCTGTACCTGATTATTATTATTATTCTATTTGTTAAGCGCTTACCATACATCAAGCCCTGTTCTAAGTGCTAGGGTAGATTCAATCAGGTTGGACACAACACCTGCCGCACAGGGGGCTCACGGTCGAAGTCGGAGGGAGAAAAGGTACTGAATATCCACTTCACAGAGGAAGAAACTGAGGTCCAGAAAAATTAAGTGACTTGGCCAAGGTCACACAGCAGACAAGTGGCAAGCTCTCCCCAATCCAACAGTAGGACTAGGTTCCATTGTTCTGTGGGCATCTTGCCACGTGCTGCCTTGGTATTCTTTTGGACAGAAATTACAGCCATTGGGAATGCTAGATCATAACATTCCTTTTATCAATCAATCGATGGTATTTACTGAACACTTACTGTGTGCAGTGCTTGGGACACTATAATACAACAGAATTAGCGGACACATTCCCTGCCCATAACTTTCATTTGTCAATCCATGAAACCTGCTAATCATACCTTGATCTAGATGCCATTTTCCTGGGAGGTTATTTGTTTTTTTCCCCCTTCTGAATAAATTCAATTACTTAGCTGTTGAGCTAAGCATCGCCTGGGGGCCCAGGGTTCTTCCCAAAACTTTCTGTCCCTTCCCCTGACAGCACCCAGAGAGGTGACCATGATGAAGAACACAAGGCAATATTCAGAGATAGAAAAGTAGCAGTTCCAAAGCTCCAGCTGGTGCCTGGAATGGGGGTACCGGGAAGAGAGTGAGGGGAAGGAGGAGGGCAAGAGGAGGGCAAAGGGTTGGTCCTCGGGGATTGGGGGAAAACCCTAGGGAGCCAGACCTCTGAGGGCTGACATGGGTCACGCCTGCCTCTGAGCGATTTCTCTCCTTTGCCTCTCAGAGTCCACTAGGAGAAAAGTAGCCAGAGCTTCTGCTCCTCAAACCTCCTCCCCAGTAATTATTCTGGAGTCGGGCCGGCCCTGACGCAGGGTCCGACAAGCCTGCTCAACTCTGTCCCCCAAAATCTAGTGGCTGGCATGAAGCCCCTGCCCCGATCTCCTGACAAATCCTAGGAGATGCAACAGAAACCGAAGGCAGCGTCACGGCCCTTTTGCCATTTTCAGACATTTCCCTTTAGAATCTCATCTTCCATGTCACCAGAGACTCATGCCCTGGTTTCACGCCACCAGCCAATCCGTACATGTCTCAAAATTGTCCAGACTTCACCCTAGCGGAGTGCTGCAATCTCCAATGGGGAAAGAAATCTCAAGCATTCTTAAGTGGCTTCATTCCCCCTTACAGCTTACCCTCTCTCCCCTCGGAATTAGAGAATGAACATTTTTACCTGACGACATTCCAGATTAAAAAGACAGGGAACACCAAGTGACACCAAGTACTGACCGGGCAGGGAGGGAGAAAAGAGGTGGTGTCTGTTTCCGTTTCCAGGATGGAGACCGGAGACTTCCCCTCTCTTTGGGGCCTCAGCATTCTCACTGTCCGGCATCTTCTGCTGGAGGTTTTCTGAGGGATTTTCCTAACTGGACTTCTCAGTGACCATCCCGTGAACAGAACAAACCAACTCAGCACCAATTACATTTTCACTCCTTTATCCTGCACTGCCAAAGGAGTAGGAGAACATTCAGCTGACTTCACGGACAATAAATGCACCACATCAATTAGATGCTATTTTCCCAATGCCCTGGTCTTCATCTATCATTTGATGCCAGTCTGACATTAAATATATAAAAGGTTTTGAGTGCCTGGGGCCTATTTTTAGGAGGTTCCTTAAGGGCAGAGTTTACATCCGGGGACTCTGAATGTACCCGGCCCTGGCCCTGAACCCTTAGACGTGATTTATACTTTAATCTCTAGACCATAAGCTCTTTTTTCTACGGTAGTCGTTAAGCTCTTACAATGGGCCGGGCGCTGTACTAAACACTGGGCTAGATACAAACTAATCAGCTTGGACCCAGTCCCTGTCCCACATGGGGCTCACAGTCTTAATCCCCGTTTTACAGATGAAGCAACTGAGGCATGGAGAAATTAAGTGACTCACCCAAGGCCACCCAGCAGACAAGTGGTGGAGCCAGAATTGGAACCCAGTTCCTTCTGACTCCCTGACCCATGCTTAATCCACTAGGCCACGCTGCTTCTCGTTGTGGGCAGGAAGCAAGTCTACCAATTCTCTTTTACCGTACTCTCCCAAGCGCCTAGTACAGCACTCTGCACCCAGTAACCACTCGATAAATACCATCGACTGACTGACGGATTGATAATGTTCATCATTTCCCATCAATGGGACAGGATCCCTAAATAAACTGTCATTTGTTCTCCAGAGGCCCGCATCAGTCCGAGGACCAGAGATCTGATGAGGGATGGGAGGGAAAAAAATCACCTCGGCTCTTCAAGCCGGAGAATAAGATCCTGGGGTGGAAACCCAACCCTCTGGCTTGATTTCAGGGAGCCGGGCGACCTCATTAAATTTCATACTGAGGCACCTTTAAAAGACCCCGGAGCCTCTAAGGCTGGAAGAGAAAGTAATCCGACACATTCCTCGGGCCGCGACTCTTCGGAGCTCACCGGGGGCCTTTGATCGTCGACGGTCTTCACGCTGCCTGCACTGGGGTCTGGCAAGATGAGAGGAACAGCTGGCAAGCATCCTCCTCCGCTGACTTTATTGGCAGGTGGGGGCGGCGGCTACAAGTCCGGTAGCCAAAGACATATCATCTCACTGTAATAGTCGGGAGCCATGGCGTGGCCTACTGGAGAAGGCAAGGGCCTGGGTTCTAGACCCGGCTCCGCCACTTGTCTGCTGCGAGACCTCGGACAAGTGACTTCACTTCTCTGGGCCTCAGTCACCTCATCCGAAAAATGGGGATGAAGACTGGAAGCCCCAGGTGGGACACGGACCGCGTCCGACCTGATGTGTCTGTAGCTACCCCAGGACGGTAGCCGGCACGTAGTGACAGCCCAACAGATACCACAGTTAGTAAGTGCTCACCTCTGGTGGGGTCATTCCCGCTTCCCTTGAGAGGCTGAGCATCCCCCGAAGCCGTCATGTGCAAACTGACCCAGAGGCGCTCACTCAATGGGATTTCCTGAGCGCTTACCGTTTGCAGAGCACTGTACTAAACGTTTGGAAGAGTACCATACACCAGAGTTGGCAGACACGTTCCCTGCTCAAACAGAGCTTTCAATCTAGAGGGGAGACAGATGTTAACGCGAATAAGTAAATTACGGATGCATTCTCGGAGGTGCCACATGGCTCCGAGTCTGAGGGAGAGACAGAGAGGTCTGGTACGTGACGAGCAGCTGGGGATGCACCCCCCCGGCCCCAAATTCTCCATGCCCTTCCCTCTGCGGCATCCCCAGCCCCAAATTCTCTGCCTCTCCAAGCCCCTCCCTCCGCAGCATCCCCGGCCCCTGCCCTCCGCTTGAAAGACGGCTTCTCGGAGCCCCTTCTCAAGTATCCAGTTTTATGAACCCTTAATGATCTCTCAATCATTCCCATCGACCGTTAATAAGGAAACGTAGCACCTAGAGCCCCGGGGGCCCCTCCCCCTACTTCTCCGGGGTCTCAATCGAGGCGGCCAAGCATACAAACGGATCCCGGTGCCAGCGAAAGCATTTCCTTTCACTGCGGACGGCCAAAAGCGGAGGGGGATGGGGGAGAATGGAAGTGACTTGGAGTTATGGCACCGAAAAGGCCAGACGAGCAAGGAAATAATCAACTCCACATGAGCCACTTCACCCCCATCACAATGGGAAGGGCCGACGACTAACCCCAGGAAAGGTCACGGGGCTCAGGGGTCACCAGCCGAAAAAGGCAACAGTGAGTAGCTGCCAGCTGCAATAAGAATCAACGTGGCCCTAATTACCCACAGAAAGAGAGGGGTCTGGGCGCCGAGCGGGACTCTATTCACCACTTTTGTGTGCTGAAGAAACCGCCGAGGGTCCCTCTTCTCCGCTCTCCGGCTCGGCGCTATTTCTCCCTGTCCCGGGGGTAGGAAACCCAAACTGGGGAGAGACGACGACTCTGCCGCACACCGGGAGTGGGACTGAGGCTTAGTGGGTATTAGGAGGCATATCTGGGTACGAAAAGGGAAACTCGGAAAAGGGATTTGGGGAGATTATCAAAAAGACAAAATATTGCAAGCCTCAAGGGGATTTCTCTGCAAGATCCATTCAGCTCAACCCTTCCCGCAAATCCAACACTTTGTACGGGGTAGATTTGCAGGCTTGTCGTCGGGACTGGAGCAGTAGCAACCGCAAAACTCCAAGGCTGAAAGCAGAGGTATGAACTTCAGCGGGAATCCCACGAATCTGCTGAAATTGCCATCGGCCAGAGACCAGATCTACTCTACCAGAATCTTTCAAAAGAGAAGGCACATGGGAGCATGGACACAAACTCACACGCATTCACACACAGACGTGACCCCATCCAGAACGAGGTCCTGAAATCCATCCCTCTCCGAACTCAGAACTGTTTTAAAAGCCGCGCCTTGTTTTCCGAAGGGCGGGCCCAGAAATGGCAGCTCTCCTCTTTCGCTCTGAGGGAACACCTCATTAGAAGGCAGCCAGGTGGCCTCCGGAAATTCTACAGCCCAATTGAGTGTCAAGGTCACCTGCAACTCTCGGGAGTCCCAGAAGAAATCGTCACCCCCAGGTGGCAACTCCCCTGCCAAGGGGAGTGGACGCGATCTGGAAGGGGGACTGGGTAAGGAGAGTGGGAGGGGAGGGAGCAGGGGGAAGACAGATGCTGAGGTGCCTGCAAGGCGCTGGCAAAGGCCGACCCGATCGCGAACAATTTCTTTTAAAATGATATTTGTTAAGCCCTGTTTGCCAGGCACCGTAATAAGCACTGGGTAGATCCAAGGTAATCAGGTGGACACGGTCCCTGACCCCCATGGGGCTCACAATCTTAATCCTCATCTGACACACAGGGTAACCGAGGCACAGAGAGTTGAACTCCCTTGCCCAAGGTGGCACAGCAGACAAGTGGCGGAGCCGGGATTAGAACCCAGGTCTGTCTGACTCCTAGACCCGTGCTCTAGCCACTAGGCCACGCTGCTTCTAGTTCTTTCCTCCCCTCCCGGCGCAGGTCGACCCTACCACCCAAGAAGAATCGAGTCTGGGCCAGGGAGGGTGCCAAGGGTCCCAAGAACCGACGGAGCTGGTGTTGGCAGCTGAGGGGGAGGTCAGAGTAGACCGCACGCTCGTCGTGGGCAGGGCATGTGTCTGGTACGGTGCTAGACTCTACTCTCCCAAGCTCTCAGTACAGTGCTGAAACCAGCCCCCTTCAAGGATCTCAGACGCGGGTTCGGTCTACCCCCAGGGAAACTGAGAGGCCCTGGCAGCCTGACCCACCGAGAAGAGCGGAGGAGCCTGCTCAAAGCTAAAGTGGTCCCTCTTTGTCCCATTCTTTAGCTTTTCATTCAAAAGGCAGCATTTTCGTTGCTTGAGGCGGCCAAAGGAGCGGAGCCACCCACCGCCCCCCGGCACCTGTTCCACAGGGTGGCGTGCCAGCCAGCATTCATTCATGTATTCATTCCGTTGTATTTATTGAGCGCTTACTGTGTGCAGAGCACTGTACCAAGCACTGGGATAGAGACAAGAGAGGTTGGACACGGTCCCTGTCCCACATGGCGCTCACAGTCTTCAAGAAGCAGCGTGGCTCAGTGAAAAGAGCCCGGGCTTGGGAGTCATGGGTTTGAATCCCAGCTCTGCCACTTGGCAGCTGGGTGACTGTAGGCAAGTCACTTCACTTCTCGGTGCCTCAGTTACCTTATCTGTAAAAAGGGGATTAAGACTGTGAGCCTCCCGTGGGACAACCTGATTACCCTGTATCTACCCCAGCGCTTAGGACAGTGCTCTGCACATAGTAAGCACTTAACGAATACCAGCATTATTATTATCCCTATTTTACAGATGAGGGAACTGAGGTACAGAGAAGTTAAGTATCTTGCCCAAGGTCACAGTCAAGTGGATTATAACAGGATTAGAACCTCTGACTCCCAGGCCAGTGCTCTTTCCACCAGGTCACGGTGCTCCTCTGTAACAGCTCCCCCGTCCCTCCCATCCCAAGAAAAACCTGCCTCTGTAACCCATCTTAAAAAGCCCCAGTGGGGTGGGAGGGTGGGGAAGGAGGAGACCCTTCCATACACAACAGACCCGTTAGAAAGCATCAATAAATCTAGCCTGGCCTGGACTGTGAGCCCGTCATTGGGCAGGGCTGGTCTCTATCTGCTGCCGAACTGTCCATTCCAAGCGCTTAGTACGGTGCTCTGCACAGAGTAAGCGCTCAATAAATACTATTGAATGAATGAATCTCCAGACTTTCTAAGCAACTCCCTCAGGCCCAACCGTCTAGAGCTGCAGTAAGGAAAATCTAAGAGGAACAGTGTTAGGTTGTTGGAAACACTGCACTTGAGGCAGGTTCAGAATTTCCATTACAAATCCTTGTTTCCACCGATCGACGCCTCCCGAAAGAATGAATTACATAAGGGCTAAAACTTGACCATCTCTGCTCCAAGAACACTAACACTAGGCCAATTCCCTAAAGCTTCTTTTTAGGGCCGATTTTTACTGCCGTCTGCACACATTTCTCGAGCCCGGAACGAAGAGCTGCCCAACTGTCAACTCGGGAAAATCTTAGATTTAAGAGAAATGAAAGTTAAGATTTACCTCCAGTCAGTCATTCGTATTTATTGAGCACTTACTGTGTGCAGAGCACTGTACTAAGCGCTTAGGAGATTACAAACACTATAACAGGCACGTTCCCTGCCCACATCGAGTTTACAGTCTAGAGGAGGGGGAAAAAGAAATCTCTGGAAAGCCTCTGTTTGCCTTCAAATAAAGTAAAAATTAAAAAAAAAAAAAAAAAACGCGACTTTGGAATGAAACCATTTCTCTCTTCTTGGTTTTTGAGAGCCTTGGTTGCCCGGATTATCTTACATCTCAGACGATTTCAATGACAGATTTCCCGACAATCTTGTTTGCGTTCCCAAGGGAGTTGTTGACTTTCTTCTCCTGAAAACCGACACTCTGTCATTCAGGCTGGGAGGGGTTAGATAACGCCCTCCTTCTAGAACTGGAAAGATTGGCTACTTCTCCAGGTGCTTTCCAAAGCCGCCGTTTCGTGCCAGATTTCAAAACTGCACCAAACTTGCTGGAAGACGCTTTAAAACCCGGGCCTCTGGTAGAATAATATTGCGTCACGCTTGGCGGGATAGACGGAGCAGACCGTGCTAACGACGGATGGGGAAAATGGCCAACGGATCCAAGACCAACACAGTTTCAGCTACAGGTGAAACCTGGATTCAAGCATGGCCGCCGGTGAGAACCTCATTAGAGCAAGTGGAAACAAAGGTACTGGGTTAATGCTCAGCCAGGGACTTATCTGTGGATATAATGAACGCCTACTAGAAAGCCTTTTTTTCTTTTTTTAATAAGCAGAGCTGGGCTTCACTCACACAGAGGTCAAAAGTCAAGAGGCAGCTACTATACTAACACCTCGAAGGTAGAGGGAGGACCTCCTAAGTCAAAAGACCAAGTGACGGGTGGGAAACAATAATAATAACAATAATAATGTTGGTATTTGTTAAGCGCTTACTATGTGCAGAGCACTGTTCTACGCGCTGGGGGAGATACAGGGTCAGCGGGTTGTCCCACGTGAGGCTCACAGGCTTCATCCCTATTTCACAGATGAGGGAACTGAGACGCGGAGAAGTGCAGTGACTTGCCCACAGTCACACAGCTGACAAGCAGCAGAGCCGGGATTTGAACCCGTGACCTCTGACTCCCAAGCCCGGGCTCGTTCCACCGAGCCACGCTGCTTCAAGAGGAGAGACCAACTTAACTTTTGATTCTACAGAGCAGCGGCCCACGGGACCGGGAGCAGAGACGAGTCAGTCAGCTGTAGTTATTGAGCGATTACTGTGTACACAGTACTGTACTAAACGCTTGGGAGAGTACAACGTAAGAATAAACAGACACACTCCCTGCCCACAGTGCGCTTACAGGCTGGGGGCAGAGGGGACACAGACATTAATATAAACAGACATTTACTCCTTAGTTTGGAAGAGCCAAACGTCGCTTTCAAGAAAGGCGATCTCACATCGCGGCGGCCCAGAACGCACTCCAGACAACACCTGGGGAATCGAAATCAGCTGGGAAGGCAGCAAGATTTTTGGAAACGTTGGCAGGAATTTGAGGCACTGAAGCCACTTCCACTTGCCCCAGTCGCCCACAGGGGGGAATGTCTGCCAGGCTGGGGGTGAGGGGAAGCAGGTAGTGAGAAAAGAACAGGGAAGGTTGGGGGGAAGAGGGGGTCCTCTGCTCCAGCCTGAACCCCTTCCTGCTGCTCACCTCGGCTCTGGTGCCGAGAGAACCGATTGGCCTCGTTTAAAAATTCTAATCAACTATAGAACTAAAGAATACTAATTTGGTTGTCACTAACTAAAAGTCCCCGAGACCTCCGGGGGAAAATCGGTGAATCAAAACTCCCAACCCCACCCCAGAAAGGTGACTGTTTCGGGTGTCCGGGCCAAAGATAACTTACTAAATCCACTCCGTGATGAGCATCATCCTATCCCCACCAAGCCCCAGCAAATCCAACTGGAACAGAACGGATACACCCAGGCAGCATGAAGACGGTCTTTACCCCTCATCAGGTTCTAACAGGCCCAGCATCTCAACACTGGGACCACGACTGCCAAAAGACAAGACCGTGGGTTGTTTGCTGGTTTTTGTTTTGTTTTCTTTTTTATGGCATTTTTTAAGCTCTTACTATGTGCCAGGCACTGTACTAAGCGCTGGGCGTCGAAACAAGCTAATCGGGTCGACAAAGTCCCTGTCCCACCTGGGGCTCACAGTCTCAACGCCCATTTTACAGGTTAGGTGACTGTAGCCCAGAGAAGTGAAGTGACTTGCCCGAGGCCAGCCAGCAGAGCGGAGCCGGGATTAGAACCCTGGTCCTTCTGAGTCCCAGACCTGGGCACTTTTTTTTTAAAGTTCATCCTTTGCTCAAATGGCCCGGGGATGCAAAGAAAATGCACTCCCCAAAAAACAAGAAAGCTTCCAATAGAACAACCTGAAAAATCCATCTGTTTATTCACTTGCTCCCATGGCCATCATACTGACAGCAATTTCTAGATGTACCGAACGGCAGCTGGAAAACAAATTTGTTTCTGACCTAGGGGAGCGGGATAAGGACAAGCCCTGTGCACCCCCCAAGACCTCCTCATGGGTCCCCTGCAGCCCCAAACCACAGGCAGGAGACAGGTGCCGGGGAGTCCGCCCCAACCCCTCTCTTTGCCCAAATGAAATTGCGGCTTCTGAATCACTCAATTGATGGGGAAACAGCAAAAAGTGCCCCATATTCCACCGAGCCGACGAGCCTCTATTCCCCTAATCTCCCGATGACCCAAGAAGCACTGTGGCTAAAGGAAAGAGCCCGGGCCTGTGAGTCCTAACCTCCACGCTGCCAACTGCTTGCCGTGTGCCCTTGAGCAAGTCACTTCACTTCTCTGGGCCTGTCTCCTCTTCTGTAAAATGCGGATTTCATACCTGTTCTCCCTCTTACTTAGGCTGTGACCCCAACCCGGGACAGGAATTGTGTCCATCCTGATTATCTTGTATCGAACCCAGCTATTAAAGCAGTACTTGGTAAATAGGAAGTGCTTAACAAATTTCATTAATATTATTGTCAGAAATTAGATTATATACTATAGAAAGATATATGTTATCATAGTAAATGATAATGATAATAATTCCCCAAGATTAAGCCTGTTTCAGGACTGGAACACCTAAACTCCGTGATGTACAGCTGGGCTGTTCACAGATGTGTTTATCACATCTGTCATCCACCCATCAAGTGATGCCTTCATTCTGGCTACCAGCAGAACCCGCGAGCTGTGTTAGTGGCTCCCTCAAAGTACTTGGGGACTTTCAGAAGCGGTTCAACTCTCTGCTGGCCAGGCTGAGAGGAATAAAACGAGTCGGACGGATGCCCTGCCTCCATTCCCTCAGGCGGGGACTTTTGGCATTTACCAAATTGCTGCCTCCAGGCACCCGCTCGCACACTCGCCACCTCGGGGTTAATGGTTTTCCCAAAGAGCTTACGGATAGGTAAGCTTCGCCACCTGCCAGTGTCTACAAAACCCGAACACCCGGCCGACGTGAATAGCCACCCGTGCTTCCTTGAGAATGTTGGGCAGATCCCAGCCAAGACCCAAGGGCCCTTCTTTTGGACTGCATTCTCCCAAGCATTCAGTCAGGCAGTGGCATTTATTGAGCACTTACCGTGCGAGACCACAGTACTAAGCACTTGGGAGAGTACAATATGACGATATAACAGACATGATCCCTGCCCACAACAAGCTCACAGTCTAGAGGGACTATATTAAAGCTTAGTTCAGTGCTCTGCACACAGTAAGTGCTCAGTAAGTATGGCTGATTGATCGGGTACTTCCTGAAGTCAGGAAATTCTCTGTGAGGTGCTTTTTGGAAGGCACTGGCCGCGAAACCCTGGTACGGGCCTCTGGGAGGCCTCAAAACCCTCCCCCACCACGCTTAGGACGATTATTTGGAATCTTGCTTGAAACAAGAGGATCCCAAATGGCCCCAAAAGGACCCTTGCAACCTTAGGATCTTGGAAAAAATCTAGTGGAAGTAAAACTAGCAGAGGCACACTGCTGTCAATCAATCAGTGGTGTTTATTGAATGCTTACTCGGTGCAGATCACTGTATTAAGCGTTTGGGAGAGCACAATACAACAGAATTAGCAAACACACTCCCTGTCCCTTGCAACCTTAAGATCTCAGAAAAACCTAGCCAGAAGTAATATTAGCAGAGGCACGCTGCCTTCCAATAAAACCACTGAAAAATCAGACAACCGGGTGATAATAATAATAACTGTGGCGTTTGTTAAGCGCTTACTCTGGGCCGAGCACTACACTAAGAGCTGGGGTAGATACAAGATAATCAGGTCCCACAGAGGGCTCACAGTCTAAGTACGAGGGAGAACAGGGATGGATGCCCCATTTTTGCAGATGAGGGATCTGAAGCACGGATAACTTGTTTTTATGGTATTCGCTTTCTATGTGCCAGGTACTGGGGTAAAATACACGCTAATAATAATGTTGGCATTTGTTAAGCGCTTACTATGTGCAGAGCACTGTTCTAAGCGCTGGGGTAGATACAGGGTAATCAGGTTGTCCCACCTGAGGCTCACAGTTAATCCCCATTTTACAGATGAGGTAACTGAGGCCCAGAGAAGTGAAATGACTTGCCCACAGTCACAAAGCTGACAAGTGGCAGAGCCGGGCGTCGAACTCATGACCTCTGACTCCGAAGCCCAGGCTCTTTCCACTGAGCCACGCTGCTTCCCAATCAGGTTAGCCACGGTCCTTGTCCCACATGGGGCTCACAATCTCAATCCCCACTGTAGAGACGAAGGAACTAAAGCCCAAGGTCACACAGCACGCAAGTGGCAGAGCCTGGATTAGAACCCAGGCCCTCTGACTCCTAGGCCGGTGCTCTTTCCATTAGCCCACGCTGCTTCTCAGGATGAAGGCGGGAAGACTGACAAGAGGGACCGAGCGGAGAACAAGCTCCTCCGGGGCCTCCAAGCGGAAGTCTTTGTCCCATTTCGCATGAGATGCCAAGCTAGGCCTCAGTGAACAGATCCAAAGGACACAATTCAAAATACCCTTAAGGAGGAAGATGCCAGCTTTCTGGGCCAAACCACAAAGACTTGGACATCTTCTCAGATCCTTCAAGCCAACTCGTGCCACCTCTAATTATGAGCGTCCTTGCCAGCACTTTAAAAAAAAAAAACCTCACTGAATTTTGTAAAACAGAATTACAAGTAACCGAGGCAAAGCACTGAAATTTGCGCAACGGTGTTTACTTCAACCCCAGGGGCGGAGCCGGGTGCTGGACCATAAGGAATGTCAGGGAGTGAGCGACACAACCCATATAAAACAACAAAGCTGTTGTGGCTTGAATCCCCGCTGCCCTCTGACCCTGATAAATTTCACTTTTAATAGCACCCGCGCCATGATAAAATATGATTCTAAAAGGTCAGGGGCCAATAGGCAATCTGGAAAATCTGGAAGGGTGGATTTCAAAAGCCATTTCCTTTATCCCACAGCACTTACGTCCATATCCGTAATTTATATTAATGTCTGTCTCCCCCTCTAGATTAGAAGCTCCTCGTGGGCAGGGAACGTGTCTACTGACTCCGTTACGCTGTATTCTTCCCACGCGCTTAAGTATAGTGCTCTGCACATTGTAAGTGCTTAATAAATCCTATTGATTGACTGATCTTAGAGGAAAGGAGAGTTTCAAAAACCAACAGAATTCAAACTGCACAATGCTTTCTTTCCTAAGTTCACCAGGTACGTGTACTCAAAAGACCATCACCATGCGATGGAGGAGGAAGGAGGGAATGGCGATTGCTCCCTCTGCCATCTTTTTTTTTTAAATAGTATTTGTTAAGCGTTTACTACGTGCCAGACTCCGTACTAAGCCCTGGAGTAGGTACGAGACACTTGGATTGCACACCGTCCCTGTCTCACATGGGGCTCACAGTCAATCCCCATTTTACAGGTGAGGTAACCGAGACACAGAGAAGTTAAAGCAATTTCCCTAAGGTCACACAGCAGACAAGTGGCAGAACCGGGATCAGAACCCAAGCCCAGGCTCTTTTCACTGGGCCACACTGCTTCTCCTTCCTCGCTTTAATTGGGCGACCTTGGGAAAATGACTCGACATCCGTGGCTCGGTTCCCTTCCCCTCCGGCCCGTCGGTGGTGAAAAGGGGGATCATCTCGTCAGGACAGAGTGGCATAGCCCTTTTAGAGCTTCCCTTGCCTGAGGACCTCAAACTACAAAGTATAACTAATTATCTGTTTAAACCGAATGCTACCCAAGTCTTCAGTTCGCTTTGTCATTTGCCAGCCAAGGGAGAACTCAGAAATTCGGCGTGAAATCAGCCCTCCGGGCCCCCGAAATGGACTTCCTGTGCAGGAAATCAATGGTGAAGCAAACCATGCCCGTAGGACAGCCCGGCGAGAACAGGTGGTGCATCAGTGGCTGTGCCTAGAGCTAAGTCACAGCTGGACTCAAAACAAAATAGACGGCTGAGGTCATCTCTGTGTACAGTTTTGCTTTTCTTTAAAAAAAAAACAACAACCAAAACAGTTTCTCCACCTGCTTTTTATTATGAGAAAAGATGAAATGAGGTCCACGGGTGAAAGGAATCTTTGAAATTGTTCTTCTAGCATAGAAAAACACTTATTTCCCGGATGACTGAATATTTATGTAGCATCCGCAATATGCTAAGCGCTGGGAATTATAGGCAAATCCAAGTCCCTGCCCTCGGGGAAATTCCAAACTGTGACTAGATGGGTTCTTTTTCAAAATAACAATTGTAATTATGGTATTTGTTATGTGCTATCTGTCAAACCCTGTTCTAAGCGCCGGGCTACACGCAGGTTAATCAGGGCAGACACACTCCCTGTCCCATATGGGGCTCAGTAGGAGGGAGAACAGATATTGAGTTGAAGAAACTGAGGCCCAGAAAAATTAAGTGACTCGCCCAAGGCCACACAGCAGGCAAGTGGCAGAGCCAGGATGAGAACGCAGGCCCTCCGACGCCCAGGTCCGTGCTTTTTCCAATAGGCCACGCTGCTTCTCTAGACTGTAAGCTAGTTGTGGGGAGGGAACGTGACTACTAACTCTGTTTACTGAACTCTCCCGAGTGCTTAGTACAATGCTTTGCAAACAGTAAGCGCTCCAAAAAATACCACTGATTGACTGATAGGGTACAGGATATCTGTAACCCTTGCTTAGAGAGGAATGGCAAATACCGTGGGATGACGGGGCGTAAATGGCACTGCCAAAAGCCAGAACGATAAACCTCCCATGACCAACTCCGGCCCCTGCTCGCATCTCCCTGGCACTTCCAGAAGGGCCAAGGGAAAGGGGGAATTGGAGCCTGGCACAAAGGAGCTATGCCACGAGGCGGCAGGACCAAACCCCACCCGAGCCGACTCCTTCAACCTGCAAGCCCCACGTCTACTTCGACTGTGAGTCCCGTATGGATTCTATCGGTCCTGACGATCTCGTATCTACCCCAATATCTGTAATTTACGTACATATCTGTAATTTATTTATGCTAATGCCTTTCTCCCCGACTAGGCTGTAAGCTTCTTGTGGGCAGGGAATGTGTCTTTGTTATCCTGTACTCTCTCAAGCACTTAGTACAATGCTCTGCACACACTAAGCGCTCAATAAATACGATCGAACAAATGGATGAATACCCCAGAGCGTAGTCCGGTGCTTGGCACACAGGAAGAGCTTAAAACCCACCATTAAGCCCACTTCTTCAATGCGGAGAGCTGGGTGGGAAAAGGGCCAGTTCTGCTTCGGGGAGCGGAAATGACTCCTCTCTCCACCCCACACAGACAGGAGGGAGAGAGAGAAGTCGGGCCACGACGCCCGCTTTCATTTCTATTTGGTGTCTCTCCTATATAATTTCACGCTCGTAAATGGGGCTAATAAATGTTCCGTTTATAATTTTTGATTGCATCATATTCTTCAGCACAGCTCCCCATCCATCCCCTTGTGGCCGCGGGCCTCACCCACGCAGGAGCAAACCGACCCGGCAGCGGCCGCCATCCCTCCTGTTGGAAACCTGACGGGGGGCAGCAGCCGGGCTGACCACCGGCTCCGTCCGGGACTCTCGGTCATAGCGGTTTGGGGTCCGACTCTCTCGGTCCTCCCTGGGCACCCCCGGTAAAATCGCTGATGGAGATGCTCCCTCCGGAATCCTCACCTCACCCCGCAACCCCGAACCGTTCTAAAATCACACCTGCGGGCTCGCTGGAGGGAGTTTTCTCTCCTTAAAACGGGTGGGAAAGAGGACCCTGGATCAAAGGAAAACCTTGATTTCATCCCAAATCAAGCCAGGGCAACTTCAGTTCAACTAGATGCCCAAAAAGGTGAGCAAGAGAGTCAAGGGTCAAAGGGCCACGCGGCTGGCAAGAGCGAAAATCTCAGAGGGCCTCCAGAACCTAAGCTCATCGTGGGCCGGAATGTGTCTGTTTATTGTCATATTCTAATAATGATGGCATCTGTTGAGCGCTTACTATGTGCCAAGCACTGTTCTAAGCGCCGGGGTAGATACAAGGTAATCAGGTTGTCCCACGTGGGGCTCACAGTCAATCCCCATTTTAAAGATGAGGTAACGGAGGCACAGAGCAGTAAAGTGACTTGCCAAAGTCACACAGCTGACAAGCGGCGGAGCTGGGATTAGAACCCATGACCTCTGACTCCCAAGCCTGGGCTCTTTCCACTGAGCCACGCAGCTTCTCTATTGTACTCTCCCAAGTGCTTAGTACAGTGCTCTGCACACAGTAAGCACTCAATAAATACTATTGACTGACTCAGAAAGATCAGAGTGGTTGTCAATGGGTTGCCCTCTTCCACTACTTTTCTCAGCCCAGTTGTGTACCCCTGCCCCCACCTCCACCCCCACCCTCTCTGGGGTCCAACAAAGTCTACAGCTCATCCTCCATTCTGGACATCTCTTGTGGGCGCTCACCCTCTCGCCTGACAAAGTAGTCAAAAACGGTCAAAAAGGGGGCACCTCCATGAGCGATTTTACCGGGGGTGCCCAGTGAGGACCGAGAGAGTCACACAAACAACTCCACCGCACCTCCCTTTTGCCCTACACGATCCCTGTCTCTCTACTTGGAGCATCTGCTATTCATCCTCATCCCCTCAGCACTTATGTACGTAGCCGTAATTAATTTATTTATATTAGTGCCTGTCTCCCTGCTCTTGACTGTAAGCTCCAGGTGGGCAGGGGACCTGTCTTCCAACACTGTTGTGTTGCACCCTGCAAGGGCTTAGTACGGCATGCTGCGCACAGTAAGGACTCGATAAATACCGCCGACTGATCGGGAAGTAATCTGGGTGCAGAACTCCCGGGCCCTCAAATACGAAGCAAAAAGAAGAGGCAGGGAGAAATTTCTCTCCTCTTCCTTGCACCCTGAAACTCCAAGTGGAGGGAAGTGCTGACTAAAGAAGCTCACGCTCCCTCCTCCTCCTCCCACTCTGTTGCATCTCTGCCTACTGAATTGCAGTTTTTCCACCCTTAGTCTGGTAGCTTTCGCTCCCACTACAAATTTCACTTGTCCTGTTTAATGAAGGCAGAGAATCTTAACCACAGACAATTATTTTCCCAGACCCGTAATTTGGAACACTTGTTGGTCCCTGGGAATTGAGTCCTCGTTTGGAGCCCACAGCCGACCATCACCCGGGATAGGATGGTCCTCCAAAGACAACTTCAGGGTTTAGAGCCTCCGCTGGGAAACTGCTTGGTCCTGCCTTGAGAGCTGGAACCCACCACACGGAGAGCACGGACATGAGGAGGCATTTCTAGTTAGAGGCAGGGAGTGAGCAGCTTGCCTGGTTTGTATTTTTTCCAGAAGCGAGCTTCCGGATTCAATTAGAGTGTGTACAGAGTGCATTTGAAGAATGACCTCGGGCGGTTTACAGAAAAAGTCCCTCACACTCAGCTTCTTCTAGAAATAAATATTTAGAAAACTACAGGTGCTTTTTATACACACACATGTTACATATATGCAGTGTGTTTACACTACAGGCATTGCACCGCCACAGAAGTGTGAAAGCCACGATTTTAAAGGGTCGCTGCATTTTCCTTTTGTGAATTTGATCGCTGGTTACAAGGGAATTTGCTATCTGCAGGCTCACTGCTCTGCCAAATCACCTCATCCATTGGCTGTGCACATCGAGGGCTAAGGTGAAAAATAGATACAGACCATCGGACATCTCTGTGACTTGAGGATCTCAGGACAGAAGTAGAACTCCTAGGTCCCCAGGCTTCCATCAACGGAACTGATTTTTTACTTTTACGCCATATGGAAGACTCCAGCCCTGCTGTCCCTATCTAAATCAATCAATGGTATCTGTTGAGCATTTACTTCGTGCAGAGCACTGTACTAAGCGCTTGGGAGAGTACAATGCAGTTGGTAGTCACCATCCCTGCTCTCAAGGTGCTTACAGTCTAACGGGGTGAAACTGGCATTCTCTCTGTAGTAATAGCCTCCATTTTCTTAAAACTGCACGACGTCTGAGGCGATAAAGTCCATGGTAAATAAACCTGCTTTAAATGGACTATCCTTACGATGTGTGGCTGGTGAAAACAAGAATAAAGGGAGGCATATCCCATAATCAAATTTACTTAAACAATAAAACAAAACAAAAGAACAGATATAATGATATGGTGGAGTATTTCTCCCCCTGCCTTGTCAATGCAGTGCAGACGTGCCCCTAAACAAGTCTTTCTCTTCCCTTCAGATTCCATGCAGATCTTGTGGGTTTCATTTCAGCAATGAACTATATGGAGAAACATTAGAAACTCTGGTAACAACCCCTCATTTAAATGGTTTTCCTGCCAAAACTATTCAGAGATCTAAATGCCCTGCAAAAAAAAAATAAAAATTCACGTACCACCTCAGTTGTTATTTTTTTCTTCAGCTGAATTCCTCACCCCTCAAAGAACACCCGCCAAATCAATCTGATTTTCTGGTATCCACCCAAGCGCTCAGCAAAGCTCTTGGCATGTAAGTAAGCGTTTAATAGATACCAACACTATTATTTGCAGTAGTAACGGTCCAAATATTACTCCAAGTCGCAAGCCGACCATCAAAAACATAGCTGCCCTTTAGCTCCTCGCCACAGATGCTGACCTCCTCCCGGTATTCAGCTGCCTGAGCCAAATGAGAAGGACGCTTCCGAGCCGGAATGACAGACGGGTCTCGGGTCTGAGATTTCCGGTCAGAAAACTGTGCAGAGGAATGGATATCGGTGCTCGTGGCTGGCACCGAGCCACTCAAACTCCCTATCATGCCCGTTGTGTTTCCGCTGGGTCGGGAAATGCAGCAAGCGTTTAGAGGCTAGACCTTCAGCTCGTTGTGGGCAGGGAACATGTCTACCAACTCCGTTCTACTGTACCCTCCAAGTGCTTAGTACAGTGCTCTGCACACAGTAAGCGCTCAGTAAATATCACTGATTGATTGATTGAGGAGCAGGAGTGCAGTACTGTTAAATGCAGATTCGGCCGTTGCTCGGGTCAGTCAGCTACAGGCAGAGCTGGGATTACAACCCTGGTCTCCTGATTTCCAGATCGATGCTCTTTCCACTGTACCCACAAAAGGCAAATCAATATTTAGTCAGGGCTCCTGCCCCCTCCCCAGTGCCTTGCCTACACTGTATGATGTAGGGTATGTTACGTTAGAGAGGACTGAGGTTCTGGAGACTGAATCCCGGTCCCATCTCTGTCATATGGCTGCTGGGCAGCTTGGGGCAAGTCATTTAAATTCACCGTGCCTCCGTTCCCTCACCTGTAAAATGGGGATAAAATAACTGTTCTCCCTCCTCAGAGGGTGAGTCCCAAATGCGACTAGGAATGGTGTCTGGTCTGATTATCTTGCATCTTATCGCAGTGCTTAGCCCAGACGGGGCACACAGTCAGCACTCAATAAATACCATCTTTATGATGTTAAGTTTCAGATAACTGAGTCTCTGTGGAAAGTTATTGCTTCAGGGAGCTCGAAGATACTCAAGGGGCAAGAACAGGCTGTGTAGCATCCGACATCCAAGGAGAAGGTGAGGGCCTCAGAAAGCCACGCTCAACAGGTTCAATTCAATTACCTAGTTCAAAAATCGAAAATAACAAGTCTCACTTGCTTAAAAAAAAATGCATCGGGCCCCTTCCTGCATAGAGCTGGGCCTAACTGCAGGTAAAAAAGAGTGACGTTAACATGCTCTCTGCATGCCTGGCCCCCAGTTTAACTTGTCCTGGGTGACCATTTCCAAGGCTGCGTTAGCCGATAGCCAGAGCAAACTCTTGCTCCAGAGAGCATCTTCTGACAGGGGCCGAGGCCCAAAACTTACAGAAAAAAGAAGAAATCCATTTTCCTCCCAGGAAATGATTTGTTAGCCACCTATATCTCAGGGGTGAGCTAGGAGTTTTTGCTACAATCATCACCAAGATTAGACATCTGTTTAGCCTTCGGTTTAACCAATGAAAATTTAGGCTTAAAACCCATTTTTCAACTGAAACATTAAAGATTACTTTTCATTTGGATCTGTACTCCCTAACTACTTGATACTCGCCCCGGCCACACAGGACTAATGTACATATAGCCTTACTTTCTGCCATTTCCCCAATTTGCAATTTATTTTAACGTCTTTCTCCCCCTATAGACTATAAGCTCCTAGTGGGCAGGGATCACGTCTAGCAACTTGGCTGTACGGTACCCTCACAAGCGCTCAATAAATACCATTGATTGATTTTTTTTTTAAACCTGTGTTCCTTATGAAGATAACCTTCATCCTTACCTATAAGAACCCTAACTGGACATGCTAAAAAGTTGAAAAACTGAAGTTCACAGGGGCAAAAACTCTACAAATTGTGCTGCCATCACAGCAATAACAATAATGCTATTTGCTAAGCGCTAACTATGTGTCAGGCCCTGTTCTAAGCACTGGGGTAGACGCAAGCTAATCCGGTTGGACAGAGTCCCTGTCCCACGGGAGCTCACAGTCTTCATCCCCAATTTACAGATGAGGTAACTGAGGCATAGAAAAGTGAAACAGTAGTGTTCTCGCCTCAAATGACCCCTGCATCTCTCCACCATACATTCATTAGGACTGGGTAGGGGTCTAAAGTGCGAACCATCCAATATTTTTGAGTTTTACCTAATCAGCTAGCACATATGACTTCTAAACCATTCAGGCTCACCGGCTGCCCATAGGGGGTCACGCTACCAGGCTTAAATCAATTAGTGATTCTAGTCGACACGGCATGAAATATGAATTACTTAATGCTGAGCTGTTCTCATTTAATTCCGCTACAGTTATCTTATAACCTGGGAATAGGAATGAGAAGCGGCGTGGCCTGGTGGAGAGAGGTTTCGTGCCTGCCTCTCAAGTGCACACCACAGGGTGTGAGTGAATTCCCGAGTGTCCGTTCCCACCAAAATGGCTGGCTTCTGACTGCGCTGAAAGCGTATTCCAGGAAGACACCTGGAATTTTAGAAAAGTGCGTGGGACTCTTGAAACGAGCCTGAAACTTCCAGGTATGTGGCCAAACTCCGGGCAACATTTGGCTCTGGGGAAGCGCATTCTCTCCATGAGATCGAAGTGGAGAGCCACCATCAGTGACTTAGACCCGGAGTCCGAAGGGAGAAATGCCCTGTGTGAATACACCTCACAGTTTGCAAGAAGAGTTCCGGCTTTAAACACCAGTCTTCTCACCGGTCTGAGCCAACCAGAACCAATAGCTGTAACTGAGGGAAGCAGCATGGCCTACTGGATAGAGCAAGGGCCAGGGAGACAGAAGGACCTGGGTTCTAATCCTGGCTCTACCACTTGTCTGCTGTGTGGCCTTGGAGGAGTCACTTAATTTCTCTGTGCCTCACTTACCTCATCTGTAAAATGGGGATTAAGACTGTGAGCCCCACGTGGGACAGGGACTGTGTCCAACCTGATTAACTTGTATCTACCCCACTGCTTGAAGCATAGTAAGTGCTTAACAAATACCATTATTATTATTATGGACTTTCCACTGTTGTACTAATAAAGGTGACTAAACCTTTTTAAACTTTATTGTACTCAAAACAGTTATCAACCGCTAACTGTTTTGATCAATCAATCAGTCGATCAGTGGCATCTATTGAGCCCTTACTATGTGCAGAGCACTGTATTAAGCAGACACTCACCCTTCCCATAACGAACAGGCAGCCTACACGATCCAACTATCAATTGATGGTATTTATTGAACGCTTACTGTGTGCAAGAGACTGCGCTAAACACTCGACAGAGTACAATACAACAAAGTTGGAAGATAGGATCCCTTCCCATGAGGAGCTTTCAGGCTCGAAGGGGAGGCAGATTTCTGGTCATGGGATTCACACTGAAAAAACCTAGATATCACTGCATTGGAAATTACTCACTTTGTAAACATATAAGCCACACCCCCATCCCTTTTAAACAGAAAAAAAGGCGATGAATGAAACACGCTAACCAGTACTAACCTCAGTTCTGGAACTCGACAATTAACAGAATCTCTTGAACTTGAAGAGAACATCCACTTGCTCAAGTTATTTTCACTTCCAAAAGAGTTATTCAAGAGCAACAATAAATTAATTCCCAACCGCTTCAAAAGTAATCCCGTATTTCCCCTGTCAATGTCTCCCAACCGTCTCAGAGCTGCAAAAATGTAGGACAAAGGTGCATTAAACCAGTTTATCAATCTTGACTCATTTCTGTTGAAACTTGCAGTGATCCAGGCTACCTGCGATCCCTAAAGGAAGAGCACAACCAACCAAATCCACACCTGCAGCCGGAGTTTACAAATATCCAAAGTACCGCTGCCTTGCATCATAGGTAGCTAGGAGTTTACAAAACCAGGACCATTCAGAAGCGAGGTTCCTTCACACTTCAAAGGAGGTAAGCTTTTGAGCTCCAGCTGACAGACAGAAGCAAATCTTCAGCCCCAGATCTCACCATCTGTTTGTTCAGTTTGTTTTTTTTTCTTTATGGTATTTGTTAAGCACTTGCTATCTTTCAGGCACTGTACTAAGCTCCGGGGTAGATATGAGGTAATCAGGTTGGACACAGTCCATGTCCTACATGGGGCTCACAGTCTTAATCCCCATTTTACAGATGAAATAATTGAGGCACAGAGAAGTGAAGTGACTTTCCCGAAGTCCCACAGCAGACAAGTAGTGGAGTCGGAATTAGAACCCAGATCCTTCTGACTCCCAGGCCTGGGCTCGACCCACTTGGCAAAGCTGCCTCCTTTTCTTCTAGGGACAGAATGGAAGGTATACATCCCCTTGATTCTATTTATCATGATTATGTTGTCTTGTTTTTGTCCATCTGTCTCCCCCCGATTAGACTGTAAGCCCATCATTGGGCAGGGAGTGTCTCTATCTGTTGCCGAATTGTACATTCCAAGCACTTAATACAGTGCTCTGCACATAGTAAGCGCTCAATAAATACTATTGAATGAATGAATGAATGAAAGTCATTCTTGCCTCCTTCCATGGTTAACGTACTGAGTTCCAAAGGGAGGGGGGAGACACTTCCGGGTACTTCTCAACAGAGAATAAAGAAATAAACCAGCATCAAGGGTTAAAGAAACTACACAGACCCTTGGAAAAAAGGCTTCCAAGAGCCCGAGATCAAATAGGCTAAAATAGCACAACTATTCAAAACACATCCTAAATGTTATTAAATCGCTCCAACATCCGAGATGTGACTGGATGTTTTTTGGAGGTGAGGGAGAGAGCCAAGGAGAGAGAAAAAGAAGACATCACTGAAGCCCCATGCAGAGGGGATTTGGGCTGGGGAGAAGGAAAAAGAATTTCCAGGAGTGGATTTGCTATTAAGGTGGGGGGCTGTGGGGAGAGATTATAAATTCCCTGTGGGTAAGGAATGTGACTACCGGCTCTGTTGTACTCTCCCAAGCGCTTAGCACGGTCCTCTGCACACAGTAAGCTTGCAAGAAATACCACTGATTGAATGACTGACTGAAGGGTTGAAAGCCACAGAGCCCTAGGGTAGGAAACAGGGTATGTACTAGGTTTGGGAGGCCTAGTGCATAATTCTGGAGGTAGCAGAGGAGTGAAACCTGGTCCTCTGCCAGGTAACGTAGGTAGGGGAGAGTCCGTTGTTCTGACTCATTTGGAGACACAAGGAAGCCACAAGAGGCTATTTTCTTATTCTCGCTGTGATACGTGACTGTTACTGTAAAATCTGACCTGCTTGAAATCTTCTGTGTCCAACTGCCCCTTAAATTGGAAGCGACTCGAGGCCGTATCTAACTCACCTCGTATCACCCCGAGTGCCTAGTACAGTGGATTAGTTTTCTTTGTTCCCTTCATTTATTTATGAAGCCCATTCATAGGTGGCTTAATTCATAGTTCTAGACAAAATGGTTCTTTTTATGTTGGGAGCCGTCGAGGCTGAAGTATTTATCTTCTCATTGCATCTATTTAATTCACTGCATCTAAGAACCACAGTTCCTCTCCCATGACCTAAATAGGCATCCATGCAAATGGATATTTGCTGGACAGGACTGAGTAGTTTTTCTCCAGTGTAAAATTTCTTCTAAAGGATAGATGGCCATTTCAAAATACGTAGTTAATTCATGATCAGGATTCTGATATTTGGCAAAAATATTCACCGTTTACCAAATGGCATTTATTTCTGAAAGGTTCTGATGCCAGAGTATTCAGTGACCTTGATTTTAGGTGTCACCCCCTAATTCACTTCATCTTCAGTCAATGGCCACTTCACCGCTTATTTCAGTCACAATGCTTAACATGTCCAAGATACCCTACTCGCCCTTTTCTCTTCTAACCAAAGGGTGACGGGAGAAAGGTGAAAAAGTGAATCTATCAGTGGAATTGATTGAGAGCTTAAAATGTTGATATAAAAGATCCCGGTCCAGAAGGAGTTTACAGACCAGAGGAGAAGACAGGCGGATATGTACATAAGTGCTGAGGGGCTGAGGCAAACAGCCAAGTGCTTAAGGGGTACATTCAGACCGACAAACGGTCAGTAGAACGCCAAAAAATCCCATTACTGCACCCAATGAGATGCCGCAATGACTCTACGCAGTCTCAGAGTTTTAGCCTTAGAGATTTCTAAACCAAGTCAAACCCATCCTTCCCAATCAGGGACAGGGAATACCCTCAATAATTTGGGAACTGAAGGGTGTTCACAGAGGTGCCTATAATCATTTAATCAATGTAACTGATTAAGCACTTGCTGCCTGCAGAGCACTGTACTGAGTGTTTGGTTAAGTACAATACAACAGAGTTTTTAGATACGATCCCTGCCTGCAAGGAGCTTACAGTCTCCAGACAAAGTAGATTAGGGATAGCCGAAACAGTAGAGCAGATAAATACATGAAAGGACTTCAGGATTTCTGGAGGAAAGATGAAGTACCAAACCCAACGGATCGTATTTGCGGAGCACTTGCTGTGGACAGAACACTGTATGATGCACTTGGGAGACTACAATGCATGAAAGACACGAGCCCTGCCCTCAAGGAGCTTAGAGTCCAATGGGGGAGCCCGACAAATGCACTTGCAGGTAGGAGGAAAGGGAGAATGGAAATATGGATATATGTGAATAGACTTAAACAATACAGCAATTCTATATGTACAGAAGAAACTGGAGAGGCAGTTGAAAGCAGGGTGAAGAAAACAAATTGGAAAAAGCCTCCTGGAAGAGGTGACACTTCAGAAAGGCTTTGAAGACGGGGAGAGCCGTGGTCTGGCCAACTTGCAAGGAGAGGGAGTTGGAGGCAGGAGCCACGGCCTGAGCAGGGCACCAGAGGCCAGGGAGAGGTGAAAATAAGAAAGAGTGAGGGGAAGCTTCGTCTGGGAGGAGCATCGGCGAGAACAGGCCGAGAAGTATGTGCAAAGAGCTGAGTTTTTTCCTAGACATGCAACCCAGGGCATTTATTATGTGTTTAAAATAAAAATCTATCATTAAGAAATGTCCACTGAATGCTAGTTTTAGAAGTCGGAAGAGTTGGCGAGGATCACCGACCATTAAGTTAAACCAAGGGTTGGTACCGTGGGCGTCGGGGGCCCAGCGGGCACCCCTCCCAGTATCCCCTGGGTCTCCCGTGGATTGGCAGAGCACCATAAAAACGTCGCCGATACCAGAGTCGGATGACCTTCCCATCCTCAGGCAAACAACTACCTTCACCGGGTGGCAAACGGAGGCTGCAGCCCAGGTAAACATCTGACTCACAGTGGGGAGGATACACAAAACAGAGCACCCCCCCCCCCAAACCCCATCACACAACTGATTCCTTAAAAGAGCGGCCCCCACAGCCACTAATCCTTACTGTGACCAGTTGACCCTGTTCAAGTCATTTTCCTCCGGGAGGCTAACAGAGGTTCATGAAAGTGGCCCAGACTGTACCTAAAAGCGGGTGCTTTTTAAGCAAGTCTGACGGTCTCCTTCGTGAAGGGGGAAGACCGTTCCTCTTAGGTGGAACACTTCTCTAGCGTGGGAATCGAAAGTCCCGGTAAAATGTCGGTCAAGAACGGCGTTTAAAGAAACGGAATCGGATCTCCTGAAATTCCAAAGAGGCCAACTCTATAATCACAGAGACCTGAGAGGGCTACATTATTATTTTAGAGCCACGTAATTACCTGCTAAAACTCCAACACAAAAAATTAATGCATGTCACTCACTGCAGTGTGAAAGGAGACGGTGTGCTGAGGCCCATCTGTGCTCGTCTTAGTTCATGCTTGCCAATCAGAGAACTATGAAAGGGTGTGTTCCGGCTTGTTCAGTTTTTCTCTCTTTTGCTCGCTCTTCTTTTTTTTTTTTCTAAAAAAAAGGAGCTTAAAGACAAGCCTCATCAATCACAGAGGGTGGAGGGGTGAGCCTGGTCCTGATTTTATATCAGTGCTGTCAAACCTAATCAAATTGCTTGCTTGGGTAAGGCAAGATCAGCATTTTCCTTCTCCAGGATATACATCTCCGGAGTGAAAATAAACAAGGTCACACCTTTTACTGGGAACTGAACCCTGGCCCTATTCCGGCCTCACTCTACGCCCCAACCTGAGGAAGGGGGCTTCCCAAAATGTCCGCTTTCTTCCTCTGACTCCTCCATCTGCTCACCCAAATCAGAAACACTGAAACCTAATCATTTCCTTAAGGAGGTTTACCACCTTCTACTCTTCTAAAAAAGTGATCTGAACATTTTATTTTAAGCCCTTGCTTATTATCGGTTTAAGCCGTTTTTAGCTGGCTAAAAACCCTGCTCTGACGGCTCTTCCCGCCCCTAATCTTTATGGCAGCCAGGAGAAGACACGAGTTGGGCAGAACTGGTTTAAAATGCAGCTGAAACATCTCGTTCAGCCCCCGCCGCGGGAACTGGGATTGCCGAACCCCATTTTGGATCCCAGTGTTATCGGCCCGAGTATCTGAGAACGAGAGTTTCCGTCCACAGCATCAACGAGACCCGAATGCCCTGCCATATTCTTATTGTTGCCCGGAGAGTCGAAAGATCACAAGCCTTACGATTTACATTAGGCTGCCACAAGTCTCGAGAACCAACCCAAAATGCTCCTTATTCGAAAATCCCTTTTGTGTTTTTCTTAGTTTACGGGCAATTGGAAGGGGCTTCTAACCGCATTTTGAGTGGGGATACACTGTTATTATAGAATGCCTAAGCACTCAAGAGTTTTAAGTGCTGTAATGATATGCCTGTTCTGAAGAGAGTGTTAGAAAACAATTCCGCTGGAGTTAGAGGCAAAAGTGAAGCAGCCTCTTAAGAGGCGTGAGCTTCACACACAAGCAGCGAGGGTGTACGTTTACACTCTACCTTGGGCGAAACACACATCAGTGTTTTTCTATTAGACAGAAATCCAGGGTTTAGAGTGTATTTAAAACTACAGCACTGTAGTTATCTAGCAAGAGGGGAAAAACTACAGTTGAATGGGTTTCATCCATTCTGTGGTTTTTAGGTAGGCTTCTCAAATATAAAATTAATCCGGAATTACACACTGGAGCCTTAAAGAAGTCACCTGCTTTGAAAAGGAACGGTGCTTCGCCCCGCCTGACAAAAAAGGGCTAAGAGAGCGGAAAGAACTTTGTGTAAAGCAGAGGGTTCTAATCCACCTCATCTGTTAGGTTCTGCACTATTTCTTCCTGAGACTCCTACAAGTACTCATTTTTATGGTTTTTATTGAATGCCTGCTGCGTGCAGAGCACTGTGCTAAGTGCTTGGGAAAGTACAATACAATAGAGTTGGCTCTGTGCCCTTTTAGCACTTGATGTTTATCCCATCCTCAGGCCAACCCTTTTGAACGTAAGCCATAATTTATTTTAATGTCTTCCCCTCTCTGGATTGTATGTTCCTGTTGGGCAGGAAATGTGTCCAGCAATTCTGTCGTATTGTGCTCTCCCAAGTTCTTTGTACAGTGTTCTGCGCACAGCACTCAATAAATACTATTGATTGGTTGGTGGATGCAATCCCTGCCCAGGAGGAGTTTACAGTCTACAGGAGGAGGCATTAAGAGAAGATTACTGATAGAGGAAGTAATAGAGTAGTACTCTAACCTACCTCCTTTAAGAGCATTGTGGAGAATGCAAAAACAAGCATAAACCATTTTAGAGAGTGCTGGAGGCTAGGCAGGCCCTAAAAGAGAAAAGCAAACAAGTAGCCCTCCGTCAGAAAGGAAATGGAGAGGAGAAAAATGTCTGTAGAGGATGAAAAGCTACAACAGGATTCTTGCAGCAGTAGCTCCTTAGCATCAGGCAGCCAATCATACTTATTGAGCACTTACTGGGGGCAGAGTGCTATACTAAATGTTTGGGAGAGTATGCTATAACAATAAACAGACACATTCTCTGCCTGAGCTTACAGTCTAGAGGGGAGACAGACATTAATATAAATAAAAGAGATATAATAAATTACAGATATGTAATAAATTTCAGTGACACCAACCAGGCCATGGCAGTGAGTCTGCCTGGTTGCCCAATATACCCAGACGTGAGGGCATGTGCCACTGATTTTTCCGGCCGACTCCCTGGAGGTGCCCTCTCGGGCACCTACATGGGCACAAAAGCAGGCCCGGACCCTACACTGAACCGGCACATCTTGCTGCTTCTGGGCCACACCAGAGCTTGCCGTGGCCACC
This sequence comes from Ornithorhynchus anatinus, assembly GCF_004115215.2. Classification (NCBI taxonomy): domain Eukaryota; kingdom Metazoa; phylum Chordata; class Mammalia; order Monotremata; family Ornithorhynchidae; genus Ornithorhynchus; species Ornithorhynchus anatinus. The sequence continues at coordinate 2,536,066 of NC_041738.1, read as the reverse complement.
TTACTTATTGATCAGTCGTCTAGAAGCGTAAGTTCTTAGGTGTGAGCTAAGTCGCTTGAATCAGTAAGCGAGGACGCTAGTTCATCTCAATGAATCAGGGGACCTTAACAAGCGATTGGGAATTTAGTTGTCTGCTGTCCACTAAAAAGAGCTTTTCCAGAAAGTGACCACTTTGACACGAAGGGGAAAAAGCCCTAGATGCCCAATGCCAAAACTCAGAATTAAGGGTGCCGTTTTCTTCTCCTTTGGTTTTGAAGGGCCTGTCCGGGCGACTGCCAGAACCCTGGTTCACTTGATCCCAGACTGTGAGCCCCACTAAAAGGAACAGGGACTGTGTCCGGCCTGACTGACCTGCTTCTATCCCAGTGCTTAGAACAGTGCTCGAGAGAGAGTAAATGCTGAACCAATATCATAACAGTAATGCCAACTGTCACCTGTATTCACAAGTGACTGCGAACTCTCGATAAATCAGCTCCCTAGCCAAGAAAATTGGATGACAATTGCTAAACTCTGTTGGACCATATTTTCCCAAGTGACCAGTACAGTGCTCTGAACTTAGTAAGCGCTCAATGAATAGCACTGATCAACTGACTGACTGATGGACCGATTCCAACCAGATAATGAGGTCTTCTCCCTGAGGCCAAATCCTCCCAACGGCGAATCAAGTCACTAAGAAGGAGGCAAGGTTGTGGATGTTCCCCTTTAAAAACAGGGCGTTACTGAAGTTCACGACAGCAGGAAAAAACCACACCCCAGTCTTACTCTCGGGGTTACATTTAGGCTGAGGCCTTGGGATTTAGCTGCAAGACTCCTATTAGCATTAATGAGAGTCATATAGCTAAATCCCTGAGCTGAAAATTTATCCCACTCTGCAAAACCCTGCCATGAAACCACTGCACATGCCGTATCGTAAGACGGAAAAACCCGACTGCGGCGGCTGCTGTCAAATGCAACAAATGTCAAATTATTTTCAGGCCTAACCGCCATGACAATGGCTCTTTAAAAAATGATTCCCAAACACAAAAGAAATAACATAAATAATAATGACAACACTCTAGTCCACTAATAGGAGGCTGGTCACTCATCCCTCTTGTTCCACTGACAGGAAATGGCCTCTTGCCAGCCAGGCTCTAGGATGCTGGGGAATAAATACGATTCAGTGGGAAAATTCTCACCATCACCAGCACTTACTGAGCGCCAGAGTGCAGAGCACTGTACTAAGCACTTGGTAGAAAAATCACAGAAATAATCCACTGTATTTCCTGAGCGCAGCAAATACAGTGCTCGGGAGAGTACAATATAACAGAGTTGGAAGACACTTTTCCTGCCCACGTCGAGTTTACAGTCTTGAGGACGAGCTCGTTGTGGGAAGGGAATGGGTCTGTTGTATTGTGATAGCGTACTCTCTCAAGAGCTTAGCAGTGTGCTCTGCACACAGTAAGCGCTCAATAAATACAACTGACTTACATTCTAGAGGTTTCTAGCATTTAGGTTCCTTAAATTCTAACGGCGGGAGACAACGGACACAAACTGCCAAACGGAAAATGTCTAAAAAAATGGAAGCATGGAGAAACACAAGATAAAAAAGCAAGGTAAGAAATTCATTGACTAGTAAGCATTCCACACTTGTTCATTCATTCAGTCGTATTTAATCGAGCACTTACTGTGTGCAGAGCACTGTACTAAGCGCTTGGAAAGTACAATTCGGCCATAGGTGAGTGCGAAAGCTCAAGATGTTGCCTGAGTGAGCCAACCTAAAAGTGGGGATCCATCGGCATGGCCGAGTGGAAACGGCCCGGAGCCGGGAGTCAGAGGATCTGGGTTCTAATTCCCACTCCCTCACGTCTGCTGTTTGATCTTGGGTAAGTCACTTCTCTGTGCCTCAGTTTCATCATATCTATTACCTGTTCTCCCTCCTACTTAGACACCGAGCCTCCTGTGGGACAGGAACTGCATCCGACAACTTGTAACTATCCCAGTGCCTGGAACAGTGCCTGACACATAGCAAGCACTTAACAAATATCATTATTATTATTCATCCCCCAAGTGCTCGGTACGGTGGTCTGCACATAGCAAGCACTAAAAAAACACCACAGATTGATCAACTGATTCCCGTGAAGCAGGAGGGTGGGATCGTTGCTCTTTCTTGGGTGGGTGGCGCGAATCACTAAAGACAGGCAGAAGCCGTGATCACAGTTTCGGAGTTTCTCAGCTCCTACTTTAGAAGCAAAAGCCTTGGCCCTTTACCGGTCCTAAGGGAGGAGAGACCTCCACCCTGACCCTGACACAAGAAGAGGAAAGATTTTCAACCCTTGGGGCTTGAGACAGGTAGGGGCTTCACTTTGGAACTGGAGAAGCCTGAATTTTTCACTGGATTCTTGGAAATTTTTTTCACATACTTCTGAAAATTGATGCCTTTCCCCACCCCGTGGATTATTTCCCTCGATGCAACCACTTCAGGGATGTGCTGTGATGTCAGTAACTTCCTTAGTGTCTAGCACAACGCCCTGCACACAGAGGGTACTTGCAAACAAGTGTTGATAAGTAAGGCGTGAAGATGTGAGGTTTCGCCATTTTGGCTCAAGCAAAAACAAGATGTGGCGGACGAGTAGATGGTCATCTTTCATTAGACAAAAAGCAGGTGAATATTTAAAGACTGCTACTGTTGATCGTAGATGGTGATTATTTTGGTTAATACTGGAATCCGCTCTTATGAAATATGGGGCATTTATCTGAGAATATTTTCCCCAAAAGGACCAAAATCAAGAATTTGGTTGAAGGGTCAATTCTGCCACAGTTAATTTGAATAGTTTGGGTGGGAATGTCAGTCACTCAGTCTTCTCGGGTGAAAGGAGGTTGTACCTCTGTTTGTGAGTGTGAAGGACAGCCATATCTTGCAGTATCAGTAGGCATCTCAGTTGTGAACACGCAGTTCGATTAATATAATTATTCACTATTTTGAGAAATTCACATATTTCCTCACTCCGGGAGGTCCTTGGTGCCCCCACCCCCACCTTTATAATCTAGTCTGTCCTTCCTGGTCTTGGGTTTGTCACTATTTGAAGACCAATAACACTGCGGCTTCACTCAGAACAGGAATGCCGTTCAGAGAAACGGTAATAGAAGATGTCTAGCCTATATTTACCAATAAGAGTATGTTGCAGTCGCCCTGTATATGTCAGAAGGATGTCCGAATGATTATATTTCTCTACTTTAGCTTTTCGTAGAACTTCTTAAAAAGTTCAAAAAGCTCTCACATATGCAATTTGGCAAGCACTTTTGTTGAGGGCTTCAGGAACGTTCTCCCGGCGATGCCCATCTGAATAGGTCACAGTGATGTTTCCAAGGAAATGGGTGCACACCCACAAGGGCCAGTGGTCCCACTGTGAGAACACCAAGTTCTCTGAGAACGTGGAGCTTGCATTCTTGCAAAACCCTACGTTGAGGAAAATCTGCATTGTAGTGCTCACCCACGCGTATCATGCTGAATCCAGGCAGGCTGGCCTGGTCGGAAGAAGATCCCCTAATTCTACTGTCACATTCTCTACAAAACATGGACTAAAAACGGGGCTTCTGGTCAATTTCTCCTAAATGGGAGAGTCTTTCCTCAATCAGCGGTAATTAACGAGAGCCTTTTGCAGGTGCAGAACACTGGACTAAGGGCCTGGGAGACGGTTCCCGCCCTCAAGGGACTTACAGTCTAAATGGAATTCCCGGGGAGTGCAACTCATGAATTATGGAATTGCCTGCAATCATATTCACTCTCACAGTGCTGTGAGCTAAGACGGGGCAGGTTTGTATTTGTTTCTCCAAGACAGTTGGTGGGGGGAGGGTGGGGGGCGTGCGGGAGGGGTGGCAGAGAGAGAAAGGGAATGCTCATAAAGAAAGGCAGAAGTTTACTACCAAAAGAACTTGATTAGCATTTTGTACTACACACTAATATCAGTTAAGCCTGTGTTCACCCTCCGTCTGGTTGCTTGTAATTCATTGTTGTTATTTTGAGGTACACATGCCCAGAGGACAATGAATATAAATAAAATGAAAGCGGGTAAACTCATGTATCTTAATTCCAAGTTGGTGAAGCAATTTTTCTTTTCTTAATGGCGCAGAGTTGATTGTACAAGTTCTGCTGTCAAGGCAAAAATGTGATTCTGAAAGAAGCGGTACTTGAGCCATTAATAGTCCTGCCCCCCTGCCAATTTCACCTCCACCTAGGTAGTGTATGTAATTACCCCCTGAACAGACATCAAATTATCCCGGAGAAGCAACGGCTAATTACTTTCATTTTGTTATCATAAAAGGCCAAGGATTCACTGACAGTTTCCAAGCAAGCGTCAGCACGGCTGAAGCACGACCCTAGCACTTAAATGAGAAGACAAAGTTTCTCTAATTTTGAGGATTTATACGTTTCCGAGAACAACTCTCCCTGCCTGTGGTCGACTTGTGGCCCAGTGAAAAGAGCGTGGGCTTCGGAATCAGAGGTCATGGGTTCGACTCCCGGCTCTGCCACGTGTCAGCTGTGTGACTGTGGGCGAGTCACTTAACTTCTCTGTGCCTCAGTTACCTCATCTGTAAAATGGGGATTATCTGTGAGCTTCACGTGGGACAAACTGATTACCCTGTATCTGCCCCAGCGCTTAGAACAGTGCTCTGCACATAGTAAGCGCTTAACAAATACCAACATTATTATTATAACAATACTCAAACCTGGTTTATCTGGGTGGGCACATTAAAAAAAAATGGCAACGTACAAATGATTCCCCAGGTACCTGAAAACCTTCATTTAGGAACAGAATCAATGGCTTTTACTTAGTGCCTACTCTCTGCAAGCCCTTTGGAGGGGAATTGGTGAGATAGTCAGACAAGGTTCTTGCCTGTGAAATCAACTGATCAATGGTTTGGACTGAATGCTTACTGTGAGCAAAGCACCGTATAAGCGCTTGGGAGAGTACAATCCAATAGAGTTGGTAGACAAGATCCCTGCCCACAAGGAGCCTATAATCTAAAGTGAGAGACAGACACTAAAATAAACTAGTTAGAGGAAATGGCAGGCTATAAGGATATGTACACAAGAGCCATGGGCCTGAGGGTGGGGTGGATATCAAGGGCTTAAAGAGTCCAGATCCAAGTTCACGGATGACTCAGGAGGGAGAGAGAGTGGGGAGAACGAGGGATTAACTGGGGAAGGCCTCTTGGAGGAATTGTGATTTTGGGGATGGCTTTGAAGGTGGGCAGAACGGCGGTCTGTCATACGATCACGGAGGGAGTTCCGGGATAGAAGGAGGACGTGGGCAAGGGGCCGGCAGTAAAACAGATGAGATCGAGGTCCAGTGAGCGGGTCAGCATTAGAGGAGAGAACGGTGTGGGCTGGGTTTTAGCAAGAGACCAGCGAGGTAAAGTAGGAGGGGGTGAGCTGATGGGTAACAAAAATTCCCTTAAGAGCAGAGGTGCCTGTGGTGGATTCTGTATTTAGGGCAGCAGGGAAGGCTTCACAGTGAAGGCGGGCTTTTTCCTAAGGCTTTGAAGCCTGACCTCCACCAAATTTTCTTCCCTTCATCTCAGGTCTGCCCTTTCATATACCTCTGCTGATCTTGAGCCCCGGATGGTTAATTGGCTCCCAGTTTTGCAGCATTTCCTAGAAAGGTCCCATTAACCATTTGTCCTCGGCACTGCCACCGAGCCACTGGTGGCCTGGTACAGGTAGCATTCCTCTGGAGACCAGTTCCACAAAAATGCGGTTGAGAATACTGACCGGTTCCAACATGGAAGGGGTAAAAATCAAAAGAAAGAGAGGGCTTCGGGCTCTCTGGACAACAGAAGAGCTGGCGAGAGCCACCTATCACGATCACCCGTAAACACTAGTAACTGCATCTACTGCAGGGGTTCCAAACCACAGCATGGCAGTGTGACTTGGCAAGCGACCAACGGTGCCCTGGCAAACACTGGGGCCACCATCTTGAATTTTCCCGTCCATGGACGGGTTTGCTTCTGAGCAACCTGTGCATGTGCAGTTCAAATGGAGAGTCTTTTTCCGAGCCGTTGCGGGCAGGAAAGTGTCTGTCTGTTGTTAGACTGTGCTCTCCCAAGCACTCAGTACAGTGCTTGACACATGCTAAGCGCTCAATAAATATGACAATGAATGAACGCACACCCACCAAAGAAGGGAGCAGCTTCCCTGAGTTCGGGAGGCCTGGGGCAGGAGCTGGGGGCTCCCGCTCTCTGAGGCGTCGTGAAGAGTGAAAAGGCATGAGGCTGGGAGTCAGGGGTCCTAATCCCTAACCCCTCGGTGTCCGCTTCCTAATGTGTAAAGTCGGGGAAATAATTGGTATCCCTCCTTACCTCACCGGAATGTCTTGATGCCAGGGCTGACCGATGCCAAACTGTACCGGGAAGGATTACTAAGCCGGATACTGTCCCTAAGCGGGGAAGTCAAGGGGCCTGGGATGGGGCCGAGGAGAGAGGTCCGAGACTGCTCTTTTGGTTTCCAGCCTCGGGATAATAACAGGGAGAATCCAACTGGGGTATATGGTGGTTGGTGAGAAGTAAAACATTTTTTCCCTGAATACGCAGCATATTGTTCTATTAATTCCAACAACAGTGGCAGAAACTCAAAAAAAAAGTTATGAAATTCCGGGACGAGGTATAAGATTACAGCAATTTTTTTTTTTTTTTTAAGGGTGGTGGCCAGTTACAACTACACTCCAAACACAAGAGTGAAAACCTCATCCTCAAAAATTGACCAACCCAAAAGCCCACGGTCCAAGAAAACAGCCTCCAGGGCCTCTCCTTGGGGGAAAGGAAAGTACGACCACTGAGGTCCTGACTTTTGGTTCCTGAAGGCAATTAGCCCAGGGGGTTAACTAAGATTTTTTTTAAGTCCTAAATGACTTGGGCGCTAGCACTAGGCTCTCTCTCCCTATACACTCCTGTCACCAGCCAGGGGCCTTCCACCGTCAGTTCCCAAGATCTCTCCCTAGGGAAAGGGAAGCAGGGTTTTCCACAGAGGACGACCTTTCCGCAGGCGAGGTGCAAGACATATTTTACACCTGTCATCTCAGAACTGATTGTAATTTACACTGGTTAGAGACTGCTGTCATCAGAGTGTAATTCTTTGGGTGGAGTGATTAGAATAAGGAGGGTATTTTACAAAAATGGAACAAATGAAGTTCTATAAATTACTTTCGCAGAAGTTGTATGGAGAAAACATTAGGAATGGATTCTTCCACGCTTCTGAAGGTACAGTACGTAAATAGCCAATGGCCCCCACCAAAAAAAGAAAATAATAAAACAATAACACGTGGCTTTGACTGAACATCTGCTGGAAAAACTGAAGCCAAATCAAAAAAACAGAATGGACTAGTGGATACAGCAAGGGTCTGGGAGTCAGAAGGACCTGAGTTCTAATCCCAGCTTCGCTAATTGTCTTGCTGTGTGACCTTGGGCAAGTCACTTCACTTCTCTGTGCCTCAGTTACTGCATCTATAAAGTGGGAATTAAGACTGGGAACCCCAGGTAAGTTAGGGACTGTATCTGACCTGATTGACCTGTATCTACCCCAGTGCTTAGAACAGCGCCTGGAGCATAGTATGCGCTTAACAAATACCATTTAAAAAAAAAAACCTACCAAGAAGTTTCGTGACCATCATGAGGTTTATTCACTTAGCCGCTGCTCCACGCTTGCATTCCTTATTCCTAGGAATTCCTTATTTTCCATTACAGTACTCAGACCCAGTAAATTAATTCTGGAGCAAAGAAATGCAAATAGACTTGGTATACATCCACCTTTATGGAAACAGCACATTTTCATCCCCAACAAAATCAAAATGTTATATCAACTTCTCAAGGGTCATTTCAACTCTTCCAAGTGGAAGGCTCTCTAGAGACATCTGAACGAGGAAGAAACATGGGACTTGAAGCAAGGTGTGTTATGTTACTGGGTTTCTTTGTGCGCCTAATGCAACTCACAGATTCATCTTGGCCCCCTGTCTAAGGCACCTCACTGGCTTTCAGAACTGAAGCTCTTACATTCCAGTTTGCCTTGAGGGAGGGTAAAATGATCTTTGAGGTACATTTTGTACCTTCTGGCCATCAAAACTCACCTCACCAGAAAGGAACCAAAACAATAGTGAACACAACTCATTGTTGCAAAACTGTCTTCAATGTTTACTTTGATTCATTCAAAAGCCTTTCACTCTGGCTACAGTAAATATGCTCTGAGGACTAAATTGAAAAAATATTTTTATGCACATTCCAAACTTCTTTTGCTTGGACGTGCATTTTTAAAGGGGGGGATGGGAGGGGAGAAAGAGAGAGAGAGAGAGAAAAGAGAGGGAGAGATTGTGTAATTGAGGCAGGGAAGTGGCTGGCACTATATACATTCCTGGTTTGGTCAGTGACAAACTGCAACGATTAAATCCTTAAACGTGCCGTTGCATCCTGACCCGGCTCAGAAAGTGTTATCCTTAATTTTCACTATCACCATTAACCCCAGTCCCCCCCATCAGTAAAGTGTCACTTACAACGGGTCAATTAAGATTCACAACTGATTTGCCCCGCAAAATATTTACTACTGTATAAACATGTTGAGCTAACGAACCCTTAAGGCACACACGACATACTTCATCCTCCTCGGAACCTTCTGCCCCAAATTTTCAAAACAGCCTTCAGGTTTTTCCACATCCTGGCGTTCTCGCTTTTTCTGGGAGAACGCCTGAAAGTCATGCCCCAAAATCATCAAAGCCGCCCGATCCCGATTGCCAAAATAAACCCAAGTGACACTTAGAAGCAATTTCTTAAGAGCAAAAAGGCAATACAGAAGGGAGGTGTTTCACATGAATTACAATTCTATCATCACAAAGCAACTGGGGAAAATAAGGAAACTTTTTGCTCCAAGTGGTAGCGCTCCCCTGCCTAATCATCATCATCATCGATTTGACCTGGCTTCTACTTTCAACTGCAAAATTTCGGAAAAGATGCATCAACAGCCAGGGGCGAGGCCCGACTCCCGCGCACTGACATCTAGAAGCAAGACCTAACTAACTCCCAATTCCGTTTTTAAATATTTATCGCAAGACCGTTGAAAAATAAACTTACCCGATCTGCAAACGTGTAGGTACTTGTGTCCCTGATGGGGAGCCCAGCCATCAGCTTCGGGGCTGCCTAAGTGGAGTTCATTTCGAGAACGCACGACTCCAGTTCCCCTTGCGGTGTAAAAATCCGGACTAGTTCAGTGCGCTGTGGCTCTTACAAGATAAACTCTTAAGTCAGGCCTTGATTTTTAGATCTGCTAACATAAGGAGCCTTCCCTCCCCCCGCCCAGCACTGCTCGGCTTTGCTGGACTCCCTCCACACATGCACACACAAACACACACAGACACAGAGACACACATGCACAAAAAGGCCCTGCAGGGCAGAAATTCCTCAGGTGCTCGCTAATGGAATTCCCAGGGTCTCGGAGCCGCTTCGGGGATCAAGAGATCTCCTAGCCCCTGCTGGGGTAAGGAGCAGCGAGTCTGTTCCATTTAATCAAATACAGAATGAATTTTCAGCTCTATTCACTAAGCTTGTCTCCAGGGCTCTCAAAAGGCACCGGGCCGCTAGAATCACACACATGTGGCTCTTTTAGGCAAGTATAATTAGTTTGATTTTAAAAAGCCACATTAATAATATCACCTCAGGACTATTATTCTGAAGACAGATGACAACGATACTGTATGTTTTAAGCTGGACAATAGTGGAAGGAGAGCAGACAACCGGGGAAACTCGGAGGGGGAATGGGGGGGAGGGGGGACAGTTTTGCATTTCACCGTAATCCAAGATCTTTCAAAGTGACATTCTGCATTTTCCATATCACCAGCGGCAATTTTTACCGAGAGGGAGGTGGCAAAATATGTTCCCTTTTCCACCTCTCTCTAAAAGGAGCTGGGGAGAAGCACGTCTACGAGGAACCCCAATCGAGAAGGACTTTTCAATAAAGCCCAGAGATTGAGTGGAAGGCAGCAAATAGGACTCTACCCAAGTTAAACAAAAATTAACGGGAGGGGGTTAGGGGGGTTAGGGGGGCAACTTTTTCCTTCTTAGGAAAATCCCTAGGCAATAGCCTAGGACCTCGAACTCCTCTTTCCCTTGAGCGTTACTGCAGGAAAATGTTACCTGTAGGGCCTCCTCTCTAGTTTGGATGTGACCGCTTATCTGTAATTTTTACACACTGCAAGTGCTAAAAAGAGATAGGTGGGAGCTTGACCGTCAAATTAATGAACAAAGCTCCACCTCCCTCCACACCGGATCCCTGAAATTTCTGGATTTGCCATTCTCGCCTCCACTGCCCTTCGCCAAGTAAGCATGCGATTTCCAGTATTATTTCCCCAGTCCCGTACTTTAAAAGGCCCTTTTTCATTTAGGCATTTGAAGGGGGAGACGGGGAGATCAAATTAGCCAGAGAAATTGTACTCCAATCTAGATCTGGCCCAAAACCTCGTGCGATTCGGCCTAGAAGTAACCCCCGGCCCACCTGGGCCTGCTCAGAAAAGGCCAGGAAAACGCACCGGCAAACTGGAACCCAGATCAGTGGAAACGGGACAGCAAATCAGCCAGGTTAACCTGCCCCTTTAAAGCTAAAGCCCTGTGACAGGAATCCCTCTTCTGGCACACTGCCCTAATCCACTGCCTTACAGACCTGGAGAGAAGAGTCCCTTCTCAAACAAAGTCAATTTAATTAGTTCACTCCAAAGTCAAACCACCTGCAAGGAAGAGAAGGAGGGAAGGCGAGGGGGGAGGCGCAAAACACACAACCTACACAAGCGAGATCAATGTGATCCAGCCTCCTTAGGGTCCTTTGTACTTTCTGATCTGAAAGTTGGAGCTGCTTAAGCACTTTCCACAGAGGAGAAGTTTGATGAGAACCATCGCAATCAAAGCATCCCCTGTGAGTTACTTGACAAACAATAGAGCCGTACCTCTGGTAACTGATTTTCCTAGCTGCCTCGATTAAACCCTGCCGGGGCGGCCAGATTTTCGGAATTCTATAACCGAGTTATTGCATGAGACTTAAAACAATATACATTTTTTCTTTGTTTTTTTTTAATAGGATATAAATGTTTCTGCCTTACGGTTTGCCAAACACACACCCAAGACACATGGCTTTCTCCTCTGGTTTTTGAAACAGGTTTTCTCCATCCTCGAACGACTAAGTTCGAGGAAACATGTGCAGAACAGATACTGTAGCACTTTATGCCTCTCTGTGTTATTAAGAATGCTTTCTGGTCGCGAGCGTCTGTGTTAAAACAGCAGATAATTTAAAGTTTCCAGAAATCAGCATCCTAAGTGGTCCATCCTCTCTCAAAAGGAGAGCCGTTGGCTACTACATCCGCCTTGAGAAAAATAGCTGTAAACAATTTAGCCACCGAGAACAAACTTTGGGACACAGAACTGGCAGTCTCGGGTTTTATTCAAATGTATCAGGACCTCTCGACCAGACCCAAAGGATCTTTAGACGGGCCTCCTAGGAGCTGGTTTTGGAAATGAGGTTACCAGTGAATTGATTTATAGCTAGGGCACCTGAGGGCTCTTGCATTCATTCATTCATTCGTAGTTATTGAGTGCTTAGTGTGTGCAGAGCACTGTACTAAGCGCTTGGAATGTACAATTCGGCAACAGATAGAGACCATCACTGCCCAACAACGGGCTCACAGTCTAAAAGAAGCAGCGTGACTTAGTGGAAAGAGCGTGGGCTTGGGAGACAGGGGTCATGGGTTCTAATCCTGATCTGCCACCTGTCAGTTGTGTGACCTCGGGCAAGTCACTTCACTTCCTGCTCCTCAGTTTTCTCATCTGCAAAATGTGGATGAAGACTGAGAGACCCACGTGGGAAAACCCGATTATCTTGTATCTACCCCAGCGCTTAGAACAGTGTTTGGCAGATGGTAAGCGCTTAACAAATACCAACATTATTATTATTATTATTATTATTATTAAAAGGGGGGACAGACAACAAAACAAGTAGTCAGGCATCAATACCTTCAAGATAAATAGAATCATAGATATATACACATCAATGGTCAAGGGTGTTTGGCAAGGCTCTCGGGCATCTTTCAGCCCTCGCCCCGGGGGCGACGGGGACCGGCAATGTAGGTGCCCAAAGGCCCCCTCCACAAGTCAGAGAAGCAGCACGGCTCTGTGAAAAGAGCCTGGGCTTGGGAGTCGGAGGCCATGGGTTCTAATCCCGGCTCTGCCACCTGTCAGATGGGTGACTTTGGGCAAGTCACTTCACTTCTCTGAGCCTCCGTTCCCTCATCTGTCAAAGGGGGATGAAGACTGAGAGCCCCACATAGGACAACCTGATGACCCTGTATCCCCCCTCAGCCCTTAGAAGAGTGCTTGGCACATAGGAAGCGCTTAACAAATGCCAAAAAAGTCTGCTTAAACGGGCATCACTACAAAGCTCTGGGCTGCAGGGGAAGAGGAGCAGGCGGGCATCCTTAACCGGTCTTCGTGGGCCCAGGAAAATCTTCCCACCTGATTCAGAGAACAATAACGGGGGGAAGGGTACCCTTCCCTATCCACCCCTCCCCTGCCCCGTCCAGTGATTTATCACCCGAAACGCCTGGACGCGGGGAGCAGAGCACACAAAGGTCTGGAGGCTGCAGACTGAAGTAAATGGTGAGCTGTAATGTATTTGGCCGGCGATAATGCAGACCAGGGAAAGCAGGGAGGAAAAATGCGCTCCCTGGGGCTGGGAAGGAGCCGAGGGTTCGGGAGGCAGAGAAAGCTACATTGTGGGGGAGATTTCGCCAGTCTCTCCCCGCACATAAATCAGTGTGTCCGGCGCCCCGCGGGCATGGGGGGCCACGGGGTGCGGGCCTTCGCTGCCCCCCGGGGCAGCTGTCAAGGGGGAAGGGGATGTCTGGCCTCTGGGGGGGAAGGGGACACGCTCCTTTCATTCATTCAATGGCACTTACTGAGCGCTTACTGGGTGCAGAGCGCTGGACTAAGCGCTGGGAATGGACAGTTGGGCACCAGATAGGGCCCATCCCTGCCCAAGCATGGGCTCGCAGACTAGAAGGGGGAAAAAGACAGCAACACGAAACAAGTAGGCATCGATACCAACAAGATCAACAGAATCATAGATGTGTAGACATAGAGTAGAAATAACATGTAGAAATCTGCACAAGTGCTGTGGGGAGGGGAAGGGGGAAGAGAAGAGGGGGGATGAGGAGGAGGGGCAGAGGGCTCCTCCATCCCCCAAATTCACTCATTCATTAATCCAATGCTATCTATTGAGCGCTTACTCTGTGCAGAGCGCTGCACTGAGCGCTTGGAATGGACAATTGGGCACCAGATAGGGACCATCCCTGCCCAACTACGGGCTCACGGACTAGAAGCGGGGAGACAGACAGCAAAACAAAACAAGTAGGCATTGATACCATCCGGATCAATAGACTCACAGATCTATAGACATCATTAATATAGTAGAAATGATATGTAGAAATTTGCAGAAGTGCTGCGGGGAGGGGAAGGGGAAATGGGGAGGAGGGGCAGAGGGCTCCTCCATCCCCCAAGTTCACTCATTCATTCATCCATCCAGTGCTATCTACTGAGCGCTTACTATGTGCAGAGCACTGCACTGAGCGCTTGGAATGGACAACTGGGCACCAGATAGGGACCATCCCTGCCCAAGCATGGGTCGGCAGACTAGAAGGGGAGAAAAGACAGCAACACGAAACAAGCAGGCATCGATACCATCAAGAGCAAGAGAATCATACATCTACAGACAATCACAGATCAATAGAATCGTAGATTTATAGGCATCATTCATACAATAAATCGAATAGAAATGATATGGAGGAATCTGCACAAGTGCTGTGGGGAGGGGAAGGGGGAAAAGGGGAGAAGGGGGGTTGGGGAGGAGGGGCAGAGGGCAGAGGGATGGAGGACATCCCCCAAATTCACTGATTCATTCATCCAGGGCTATCTACTGAGCGCTTACGGGGTGCAGAGCACTGGACTAAGCGCTTGGAATGGACAACTGGGGACCATCCCTGCTCGCAGTCCCAAAGGGGGGATCAATAGAATCATAGATCTACAGACATCATTCATAAAATAAATCGAGTAGAAATGATCTGGAGGAATCTGCACAAGTGCTATGGGGAGGGGAAGGGGGAAAAGGGGAGAAGGGGGGTTGGGGAGGAGGGGCAGAGGGCTCCTCCATCCCCCAAATTCACTGATTCATTCATCCAGGGCTATCTACTGAGCGCTTACGGGGTGCAGGGCACTGGACTAAGCGCTTGGAATGGACCACTGGGGACCATCCCTGCCCCAGCAGGGGCTCGCAGCCTCAAAGGGGGGGACCGACGGCAAGACCAAGCATCGATACCGTCGAGATCAATAGAATCATCGATCGATAGACATCATTCATAAAGCAAACGGAGTAGGAGCAATCTGTAGAAATCTGCAGAAGGGGGGGGGGGTCATTCATCCAGGGGTATTTCTGGAGCGCTTACTGTGTGCAGGGCACTGGGCTAAGCGCTGGGAAGGGGCGAGTCGCCGTCGTCGTCGTCGTCGTCGTCCTTTGCACCTGGGCAGGACCGGGGTCGGGGGGGGGAGGGGGGAGGCCGGTCCCGGGGGGAGTCCCCGCCCCCCGCACCTCTCAGCGCGGACGCCTAAGCCCGCATCGCTCGTCCTGCGCGATGGCGATGATGATGATGATGATGATGATGCCGGCGATCCGGACGGGCCCCTCCATCGACCGGCGAGCGCTGCGCCCCCCCCCCCCGACCCGCACGCGCGCGCACGCACACTCACACACACACACACACACCGGCGCGCGGCGGCGGCGCGCGGCGCGCTCCCCCAACGGCGCGCGGGCGCCAGCCGGCCACGCGGAGGCGGGGCCTCGCGCGCAAGCTCGCGCCCCGGCCGGGGGGGGCGGGGGCGGGGCTCGGCTCCTCGGCTCTTCGGCTCCTCGGCTCCTCGGCTCTTCGGCTCCTCGGCGTCCCGGCCCCGCCCCCTCGGCGGCGCGCGCAGCCTGCCAGGTCAGCCTCCAGAAAGGCCGGGGGGCGGAGAGTCATTCAGTCAGTCACTCGCTCATCCGATCCTGTGTCGTTCATTCATTCATTCATTCATTCATCCCAGCGTAGTTCAGGCATTCATTCATCCCAGCGCCTGTCATTCATTCATCCCAGCGCAGTTCAGGCATTCATTCATCCCAGCGCCTGTCATTCATTCATCCGAGCGTAGTTCAGGCATTCATTCATCCCAGCGCCTGTCATTCATTCACCTGAGCGGATGTCATTCATTCATTCACCCGAGGGTATGTCATTCATTCGTCCGAGCGTATGTCCTTCATTCATCCGAGCGTCGTTCATTCATTCATTCACCCGAGCGTTTGTCATTCATTCATTCACCCGATCGCCTTTCATTCATTCATTCGAGCGTATGTCATTCATTCATTCATCCGAGCGTATGTCATTCATTCATTTACCCGATCGTTTCATTCATTCACCCAAGCGGATGTCATTCATTCATTCGAGCGTATGTCATTCATTCATTCATTCATCCGAGCGTATGTCATTCATTCATTCATCCGAGCGTATGTCATTCATTCATTCACCCGATCGTCTTTCATTCATTCATCCAAGCGGATGTCATTCATTCATTCATCCGAGCGGATGTCATTCATTCATTCACCCGATCGTCTTTCATTCATTCATCCGAGCGGATGTCATTCATTCATTCATTCACCTGAGCATATGTCATTCATTCATTCACCTGATCGTCTTTCACTCATTCATCCGAGCGGATGTCATTCATTCACAGTGAGAAGGTGAGCACCAGAGGAGCCGAGTGTGCAGGTTGGGATGTAGATAGTGGGATGCTCCCCGTCCCGCTCCCGAAGAGTTCCCAGGAAGCAAGGAGAGGCAGACACCCCGAGCGGGTAGTTGGCAGGGGGATTCGGCTTGTTTTGTGAAAAACCTGCCAGTCCTTATCTCCACCTGGGCATCCGGGGGAGAGGCGACACGTTGAAGCAGGCCTCCCTGCTGCGCCCACCTGGCCCGGCCCGGCCCGGCCCGGCCTCCTCTCTCCTCCCCAGCTGCTCCCAAAGTAAGCCCCTTCTGCTGAGAGTCTCCCCTCCCGTCCTGCTCCCCTCTCCACCCGAAGATGCACCTCGTGGGAAGGCCAACTCTACTCTATCGTACTCTCCCCGGGGCTCAGTACGGTGCTCTGCACATAGTAAGTGCCCAATGTCATTGACGATGGAGAAAAGGTAGGCTTAGGACACAGGAAATTCGTGTTCCTTTCAAGCTCTGCCACTTGCTTGCCGTATGACCTTGGGTGAGTCACTTAACCGTTTTGTTTCCTAATTTATAAAAGGGAGATAGAATACCTGTACCCACTCTGTCTTAGGGCTCATGAGTTCGAATCCCAGCTCTACCACTTGTCGGCTCTGTGACTGTGGGCAAGTCACTTAACTGCTCTGTGCCGCAGTTCCCTCATCTGTAAAATGGGGATTAAGACTGTGAGCCCCACGTGGGACAACCTGATTCCCCTATGTCTACCCCAGTGCTTAGAACAGTGCTCGGCACATAGTAAGCGCTTAACAAATACCAACATTATTATTATTATAATCTGTGAATCCCCACTGGGGGCAGGGACTGGGGTTAATCTGATTATCTTGTACCTACCCAATGCTTAGTACCATGCTTGGCACATAGTAAGGGCTTAATAAAGACCATCATTATTACTGTTGTTATTCTATCCATTAATGGTATTCCAGCCTGCTCACTGGCAAATCCGTTTGTAAAACTCCCTCCCTTCAGCCTCACGTCTTAACGGTCTGCCCACAGTCCAGTCCCAAGAAATAATAATACTGTTGGTATTTGTTAAGCGCTTACTACGTGCAGAGCACTGTTCTAAGCGCTGGGGGAGATACAGGTTAATCAGGTCGTCCCACATGAGGCTCACAGTTAATCCCCATTTTACAGATGAGGTAACCGAAGCCCAGAGAAGTGAAGTGACTTGCCCACAGTCACACAGCTGACAAGTGGCCGAGCCGGGATTCGATCCCATGACCTCTGACTCCCAAGCCCGGGCTCTTTCCACTGAGCCACGCTGCTTCTCCACCAGGTGACCAGCACTCTTCCCTCCCGGCACCATCCCCTACTCAGCCCTATCCACTCCAAGACCTGCCCCTTGCAGAACTCTCCTCTCGATTCCATTTCCTGGCGTTCCTACTCTTTCGTCCCTTTCTGGTGACTCCATGTTGGTTAGGGGTCTGGGCGGGACAGAGGGTGGCTATCCTTGGGGTGTAAAACCCTCTGTGGCTCTCAGGGAATGTGGACAAATCAAACAGTGAAGGGGCGGTCAATAGCTGTACTGCTTTAACTTTAGGGCCAAAAGGGAAGACATTGTGTGTCCCCCTCCCTCCCCAATCCCCCACCCCGGTTCCAAAGGGGCTCCGTGCATTTCACGGAGTGGGGGAGGGAGGACTCTGACATCAAGGGAATCTCTCACACCAAAATAGGAACCATCTTGTCTATCCTAGCATCCCTCTCACCCCCCCCCCCCCCCCCCCCGCTGTTGCATAAACCGGGCAAGGTCAAGGAAGGAGGCAGGCACTCTTAAATGCTTCAAAGCTAAGCCACCAACTTTGGCGTCAAGCTCTTACTCATCTACCACATCCAATTTTCCTTTCTCTTCTAGCTGAAAATGACTTTGTGTGTCTCTCTCTCCCACAGACTGTCAGCTCCTTGAGGGCGAGGGTGGTGTCTTCGTTCATTCATTCATTCGATAGTATTTATTGAGCGCTTACTATGTGCAGAGTACCAAGCGCTTGGAATGTACAATTCGGCAACAGATAGAGGTAATCCCTGCCCAACGACGGGCTCACAGTCTAATCAGTCTTCTAACTCTGCTGAGATCTCCCAAGTGCTGAGTACAGTGCTCTGCAACCAGAAGGTACTCAGTCAGTACTATCGATTTACCGAAAAGGAAGAACTGAGAGGACGAGGAGATGAAACTAAGGAGACCCCCAACCAGGTGAAACAATCTTTTGCGTGGTACAGCAAGTGACCTGCCCACTTTTTGACCTTGGAGTTCTGGCTTCCCCGTCGGTAAAACAAGAAGGACAATCCCCTACCTGCTCCCCTCTCCTCCTCTGTCACCTCCTCCCACCAGCGGTTGTGGTAAAACTTCAGATTATTATATTTTGAATCCCAAAAGAATTTTGGGTTCCTGGAAAATCCATTCCTCGGCGACAGTGGTTCGAGTTTTTAAAATGTGGTTCCCAAACCACTAGTGGTTCACCAGGTCCTCTTCGGGGGTCTGGATGCAGTTATACAGATTCAACCATTACGACTATCACCACCAACACCGAGCTGGTTTGCTTTCAGGCCCACGGCTATGACTGCACGGCAGTTACCCGGGGGGCAACCACGACCACGAGCCGAAAACCAGCCGGCCTCCACACTTACAGCGGAGGCAGAGGGAGGCCGGGCCACTGCTAGGTAGCGGTGAGGCCGAAACACGCAGCGGTGACGTGCCTCTCCCTGAAGGAGAAAGAGCGAATGAACGGGGAGGGGGCAGAACGAGAGGGGAAAGAGGCCGTGGGATGGGGAGGGTATCTACGGGGGCAAACGGATGGTAATGAGGTACACGGGTGGTGAGGGGAGGTCATTCTCTCTGGTGAGCAGACAGCATGGTTTAGTGGAAAAAGGCAGGGGCTAGGAGTTGGGAGGCCTAGGTTCTAATTCCAGCTCGGCCACTGGCCTGCTGTGTAACTTTAGGCGAGACACTTACCCTCTCTGGGTCTCTGTTTCCTCTTCTGAAGAAGGGGGATAAGATCTCCGCTCCCTCGCCCTCTCCCTCTTAGACCTTGAGCCTCAGGTGAGACTACCTCAGCGCTCGGCACGGTGCGTGGCACAGAGTAAGCACCTCATAAAGACGAGGACGGGCTGTTCGGTAGGCGGGGAGCTACAAAACTCCACAAGAGAGCAATGCCGGGGCCCCAATCCTGAAAGTAAACAGGCCCCAGAGCTAATGAGAATCGGTGGAAATTTAAGAGGTTCTGACTCTCCTTTCTGCTCCCTGGGGTTTGGTTTGCATGGAAATGTGTTGTGTCTGGGGGTAGAGGGAGGGTGTTTGCTGTGGGCAAGAGGCAGGTGCAGGCCTTATTTTTGATTCCGTCTTTTAAGAGGAATGAAGAAAGCCTGGACAGGGTCCAGCCAAAAGCAATAAAAATGGTTAGAGGGATGGAAAATAGAGCCTGCTAGGGAAGGCTTATTTTGTACAGAGACTTTTCGGTCTCCCGGATAGCAAAACTCACCTGGAGTCCTGGGGAGGGGGCCGAGTGGGGAGGGATCCTGCCGGGTCTCCCTTCGTGAGCCCCTCGGGCTTGCCCGGACCCATGCTGGAACTTGGGGGTGGGAGTCAGAAATCCAGGCCGGGGTCTGGAAG
This sequence comes from Ornithorhynchus anatinus, assembly GCF_004115215.2. Taxonomy (NCBI): domain Eukaryota; kingdom Metazoa; phylum Chordata; class Mammalia; order Monotremata; family Ornithorhynchidae; genus Ornithorhynchus; species Ornithorhynchus anatinus. Next base: position 2,516,617 of record NC_041738.1, on the reverse strand, counting down.
CCAGACGTTGCCACCAAACCCTCGAATCCCAAGCCTCTGAAAGCTGAGCCGGGACTGGGCAGGTGTCCACATGCCCTCCGGGGTAGTCTGGCTCCAGATTTTGGAATCTCTCTCCTTTGAGCTCTTGGACGGACAGCCGTCCGTCTCTATGGGAGCTTGGCAAGCCAGGGGCCGGAAGAGGTCGCGGAGACGGGTCCCGAGGAGCAAGCTGTGGGAGCATGAGAAGCAGCATGGCGTAGTGGATAGAGCACGGGCCTGAGAGTCAGATGGGCTTGGGTTCTAATCCTGGCTCTGCCACTTGTCTGCTCTGTGCCCTCGGGCGAGCCACTTCGCTTCTCTGTGCCTCAGTTACCTCATCGGTAAAATGAGAATGGAGACTGTGAGCCCCACGAGGGGCCGGGACTCTATCCAACCTGATTTGCTTGTATCCATCCCAATGTTTAGTACAGTGCCTGGCACATAGCAAGCATTTAACAAACACCATGATTATTATTATGTATCCTTTAATAAAAATAATTACATTAATTATTATTATTACATGACCTTTAATAAAAATAATTCTGGTATTTAAGTGCTCATCATGTGCTAAGCCCTGTGCCGAGTGCGGGACTAAGAACAATACTATCAGGCTGGAGGCCTTGACAAACTTTCAAAGGATGAGGAAGACTGTTTGTGACTGGCCCCTGGAGGACCAGGGTTGGTGTCTAATTCTCTCCCGTGTACTTTCCCCAGAGCTTAGTGCAATGTTTTGCACACAGAAGGCACTTAAAAAATAATTATGCTGTTTGGGAAGTACTTAGTATGTGCCAGTGATAATAATCACGGTATCTGTTAAGCGCTTACTATGTGCAAAGCACCGTTCTAAGCGCTGGGGTTAACACAAGGTAATCAGGTTGTCCCAAGTGGGGCTCATAGTCTTAACTCCCATTTTACAGATGAGGTAACTGAGGCACAGAGAAGTTAAGTGGCTTGAGTATTACTAACTACCAGTCCTCCCCTAGTTTCTGAGGCAAGGATGAGTTGGCTGTTGTAATGGCTACATCGCACGCTCCCTAAGGGCAGGAATCCTATCGCCTTTTGTACTGTATCAAAGCTTAGTACAGTGGTCCCCCCATGTAGGCATTCAGTAAATCCTACTGATTGGCTTCCAAGAATGTGCCTCCTTGCTCTGCCTGGGCCCCCCAAAAGGATTTTTCTTAGTGCGCTCTTAGCCAGAGGCGCTCTAAAAATTCTTCCCAAGCAGGAAGCCACGGACCCAGGGCCCAGGGCCCCGGACCAGCGCCAAAGCAGTTGCTTCAAGGAACAGGATCAAGGAGACAACAGGGGTAACAAATTTGAAGGCTCCTGGCTCGAGTCAGAAGCGCTGCTTATGAAGCAGCACGGCTAGTGGGTAGAGCATGGACCTTGGAGACAGAAGGACCTGGATGCTAAGCCCGACTTTGCCACTTGTCTGCTGTGTGACCTTAGGCAAGTGTCTTCGCCTCTCTGGGCCTCAGTTCCCTCATCTGCAAAATGGGCATCCAATACCTGTTCTCCTTCCTACTCGGACTGTGAGCCCAACGTGGGACCTGGTCATCTTCTATCTACTACAGGAGTTACAATCTAATGGGTTGGAACTCTGGATCTCAGCATTTTAGGATGATTCCTAACCTCCAAGGGTCCTGCAGGATGACGAGAAAGTCATTCTGAAATGCGAGAGTGAGGTTTGGTGTGTCGTTAAAGGTCCGTCTTCGCTTGCCAAATCTCAAGGTCCAAAGGGGAGGAGATGTCTGAGTCCTCGTCTACCTGGGAGCCAGGTCAGCTGCTCTGGAACGTAGGTATTCCCTCCCCTGCCCCAATTCCATTATGAGTGAACCCCCACGGGGTCTTTGGGAAGTGGGGTCAGGATAAGGACAGAGGGAAGCCCCAGCACTGACCTTGCCGAGGGAACCATCTGGTCCAGATAAAAGCACAGCAAACTACCCAAGTTAACCACGCCCAAGGTTACAGATGGCCCATTCCAACTCATTTCAGATACAAGGCATAAAGGATGGTGTTTTCAAGGCTGTTCTGATGAGGTACAGGGCCCCCAGAGTTACCCAGGCCAGGAGCTCTCCACCAGTTTTTGATAAGAGAATATAAAAATAATAATAATTATGGGGTTCCTTAAGTGCTTACTATGCAGTAGGCTCTGTACTAAGCACTGGGGTGAATACAAGCAAATGGGGTTGGAAACATTCGCTCTCCCACAGGGGGCTCACGGTCTTTATCCCCATTTACAGATGAGATAACTGAGGTCCAGAGAAGTTAAATGACTTGCCCAAGATGACCCAGCATGCAAGTGGCAGAGCCGGAATTAGAACCCAGGTCTTTCTAACTCACAGGCCCGAGCTCTCTCTACTAGGTCACGCTGCTTCTCTATTATGTTCAGGGCAGTTGACTCCTCAGTATTGTCAAATGAGGCCTGGTTCACGGACATCCAAGGTCCTCCCTGTGGCCAGGGAAGGGGTTCTTTGGGGTTGTCATGATGACGTGTTTGGCACCGGGCTGGCTTCAGGCTATGAGCTTCCCTGGCCCAAATGGCTTCTTACTTGCCCAAAGTGCAAGACTCTGGGTCGCCTGGTTGCCTCTTATCTCTCAAGCAATCCCAGAGACAGTCCTGGAAATAAGACGACCTGGGTTCTAATCCCAGCCGCTCCTCTTGCCTGCTGTGAGGCCTTAGGCAAGATGCTTAACTTCTCTGGACCTCGATTTCCCCATCTATAAAATGGAGATTCATTACCTGTTCTCCCTTCCGCATAAACTGTGAGCCCCATGAGGGGCGGGGACTGAGTAAGACTTGATTTTCTTGTATTTATCCCAGTGCTTAAAGCAGTGTTTGGCACATAGGAAGCACTTAACAAAGATTATTATTATTATTGTTATTATCATCATCTATAAAGCTGCTTTCTAGGAAGAAAAAATCCAGTGGGATCTCAATCAAGAGTTTGGAAAGATTTGAAATATCGTGGGAACGGCAGTCGGGAAATCCAAGTTCTAGTCCCAGCTCAGTCACTGGCCCATTTGGTGATCTTGGGCAAGTCATTCAACCTCTGTGGGCCTTAGTTTCCCCACCTGTAGAATGGTGAAAAGATCCCTGCTCTCCCTCCTTCTTCCACTTAGAGCCCCTTGTGGTATAGGACAGTGTCCTGTTGGATTATTTTGAATCTATTCTAGTACAGTGTCTGACACATAGTAAACACCTAAGAAAATCCATAAAAATGTAAGCGCTCAATAAATTCCATGGATGATAATGGTTCATTCATTCAATCGTGTTTACTGAGCGCTTACTGTCTGCAGAGCACTGTACTAAGCGCTTGGAAAATACAATTCAGCAACAGAAACAATCCCTGCCCAGCAACGGGCTCACAGTCCAGAAGGGATCAGGTCCAGGTACTCTGTCCTTTTCCATATCTCTGACTGCAGTTTTGACTTATTTAGCAGTGACTGCTCAATCACCTTGCCCGCTTCTACACCTCAACTCGCTACTCTCCTACTAAAACCCAGCCCGCACAATTGGCTCTTCTAATGCCAACCTATTCACGGTACCTCAATCTCATCTATCTCATCACCGACCTCTCGCCCATGTCCTGCCTCTGGCCTGGAACTCCCCTCTCTTCACAACCAACAGACAATTATTCTCCCTACCTTCAAAGCCTAAATGAAGGCACATCTCCTCAAAGAGGCCTTCCCTGACTAAGTCCTCATTTCCTTTTCTCCCACTCCCTTCTGAGTCCATACGGGAGACTCCAGTTATCACCAGGTCTGCCTGCCGCCCGTCTGCTTCGGATTCAGCACCGCAAGCCTTTATGTCCGGTATTTTTTGTTTCAGTGCCAGTCTCCCTCCCCGGTGCCCACGTTCGCATGGACCCGGAGGGGAACCCGGTGACTCTGAAGCAGGCAGGGGGGACTTTGGCCCCTAACAGAGAAGCACTGGATTCAGTAAGTGAGATCTACTTACGTAAAATGGTCCATGGGGCAAAATCCATTAGGGAAGCAGCGTGGTCTAGTGAAAGGAGCACGGGTCTGGTAATCGGAAGGACCTAGGTCCTAATCCCGGCTTCGCCATTTGCCTCCATGTGAAGTTGGGCAAGTCACTTAACTTCTCTGTGCCTCAGTTACCTCATCTGTAAAACGGAGATTAAGACTGTGAGCCCCATGTAGAATATGGATTGTGTCCAACCTGAGTGACTTGTATCTGCCCCAGAGTTTAGTACTGTGCCTGCCACATAGTAAGCGCTTAACAAATACCATTTAAAAAAACCATCCGGTTTCTCTGCATAACACATACGATGTCAGGTGCATCAAAATGCCCAGCATTCTCAAGTGCCATCAGGGGCTACCCTAATGGGGGGTGCAATTAGCAGAAAGGATCTGCATTCCTGTCACTCTGGAACACCTCTCAACAACAGCGAAGGAGAAGCCATCCTTTTCTAACCCAGGGCGACTCTAACTATAGGGCAATATTTCTTTTTTGCCTCTCCCTCTGGGTATCTGCAAGCTTTTTCTCCCTTCCCTTTCGGTGTTAATGAGCATGCCCAGATCAGGAGACACACACACACTCACACACATGTGCAGCACACGGTCCCTCAGATTTTAGCTGGAGAGGTTGAATCTCCCAAGACAGAACCCAGATCTTCATTTTAAAACAACACATGAAGTGTCTGAGCAATCATTTCGTTTCTGACATTTTGTTTCACTGACTAAAAAAAGGTACCAAAGTTCAAAACAACAACCAAACCTTACAGCAAGTTAAACCCAGGGGGCTAAACAATCACAGAAGCCTGCCTGTCTCCAATTGGACGGTTTCCAAAATTACACCACAAAGATCCCATTAACTAGGCGGGAAGCTCTGATTATTTACGATGTAATTTAATATTGACAGCTTGTTAAGTAGCCTGGCTCTCCCCTGGCTAATCTCCAGAATTACACATCTAAGGATTGCTTGACTCCTCTCCAATCAAGGTAGCCAAAGGAGATCTCCTTTTCTTTCGCTGTGATTTTGGTTTCTTCCAGTGGTTTCTCTGGGGGCTTTCTCCATCTAAACTCTGAATTTCCTGAAATGAGGTGAGGAGGATTTTACTGAGAGAGAGAGAGATTGGTCAACCTGCCAAGTTATCTGTGCTCCTGGAACTGTCCTCACTAAACTAAATATACCTCGATCACCTACGTCTGTGTGATGCTGGCTTAACGTACCTACCGTGTACAGAGAAATGAATTTGGTATAGATAGAATTTACTGAGTGCTTATTGAGTGTGAACCACTGGACCAACTGCTTGGGAGGGTCTGACAGAAGCAAGCCACATTTTCTGCCCATCAGGAGCTTGTAACCGAATGGCGGGAGGCAGCCAGACGAAAATGATTTACAAACATGGAAACAGTGGGGAAGAGGAGGAAAAAGAGGACGAATAAGGCTAAAACAGGCAACCGTTCATGGGTATCCAGATGGAAGAGTTCAGTAAATATTCGGATAAATAAACAAATGAAAATCTAGAGCGGAATATAAGTCCTGAGGAATAGGAATGAAATATATATATAAATGCTAAAGATGATGCTGGGTTGCCGCGACTAAGAATGAATCAGGGAGGGCATCCAGGAGGAGGTGGAATTTTAGGTGGGGCTTTGAAGGCGAGTAGATAGTGGGGCGGGGGAGGAGTTTACGCCTCTGCAGGTTGGAGAATGTGTTGTTCTGTCACCAGAAAGAGAGTCGTTCTGTGGTCCATTTCCAATTTGATGACATCTCATTCCGTTCAGCAACTCAGATCAGAAGAGGTCCTTTGCTGAGAAACTGGTGAAAGAGAAGTAAAGGGGAAAGGGGCTTAGAAAATGAGTTCAATCGATCTATCAGTGGTATTTATTGAGCATTTATTGTGTAAAGAGCACTGAATTAAGCGCTTGGGAGAGTATAATAAAGTTGGTAGACACAATCCCTGCCTACAAGAAGTTTACAGTCTAATGGGGAAGATGGCAATCAAATAAATTACGGATACGGGACAACAGAGTGTAGGGTGAAGACATAAATTCTTCAGGGGTTAGGGTGGGGAGAGTATCAAAGTGCTCGGGAGATATGGATCCAGGTGCAAACAAGACACAGAAAAAAGAGGAAAGCTTCTGACTGGGTTTTTTTTTAATAATTCCTTGTATTTTTCCAAAGCACTTTAGTAACAGTTATTCCCTTTTATCCTCCCAACATCCCTGTGTGGAAGGGAGGAACAGATATCATCCCCATTTTACAGATGAGGAAACTGAGGCACAGAGCAATCACTCGTGTTTACTGAGCACATACTGCATGCAGAGCACTGTACTAAGCACTTGGGAGAGTACAGTATGACAATATATAACAGACACATTCCCTGCCCATAACAAATTTACAGTCTAAAGGGGGAGAGAGACGTTAATATAAGTAAATAGATTACGCTTGTGTACGTAAGTGTTGTGGGAATGAGGGAAGGGTGAGCAAAGGGAGCAATAAATAAATAAATAAATTTCCCATGTGGGCCCATGGCAGAAGTGGGGCTAGAAGTCGGGTCTCCTAGACTCCCCCAAAAGAACGTATTCCACTGGCCCCTACTAAATTGCTATAGACCAGGCCGTTTCACGGAAAAAGCAGCAAACCAAGAGTCATGTCACCTGGTTTTTACTCCTCTGGGTACTCTGTTTCAGAGTCCCTCTTTGTAAAATGAAGGGGATTTACTTCTCCCCGCCCTCGGGGCACTGGAGTGAGAGGAGCTGGGGAGGGAGAAGGGAAGAAGGGGGCAAAAAGTGTTGATCTAGAACAACCAAACCAGTCCACAGTGGCAAAAGCTGGGAGTTCTTCCCAGTCATCCACAGCTCAAGCTGGAAGTGTCCTGGAAAGGTTAACTTGTCTCTGCCCCTGCCTCTGGGCAGGATAGGATCTGACCCACCCCGGGAGAGGTGAGAATCACTCCTGGGTTTAAAGTCCTGCTGGGCCTGTCTATCTCCCAGAAGGATCCATTCCCCACTTGGGAGAACACACCATACCTGGGGAGAGAGAACATGGCTCGAGCCCAAATAATCTTTATTTCTACTGAATAGGGAGAAGACTGAGTCCCGGGATGGGATGGCTTCACGTTGGAAACTATCCAGAAGAGATGTCTCCCACCACTAATGTCAGTCTTCTTTGGGGCAGCCCTGGCGGGTCTTGATAAGGGTGGGTTTACTCTCCCAAGTGCTTAGTACAGTGCTTTGCACACATTAAGCACTCAATAAATACAACTGAATCAACAAATGGTCATGAGCTCAGAGCTCTGTAATTGCAGGCACTCAAGAATAAATCAGAATGTCAACACAGAGATGGGTTTCTGAAGAGAGCTTGGTGCCCTCTTCAAATTAGGAATCAACTTCCACAAGAAGCAGCGTGGCCTACTGGATAGAGCACGGGCTTGGGAGTCAGAAGGACCTGAGTTCTAATCCTGTCTGCCACTTGTCTGCCCTGTGACTTTGGGCAAGTCACTTAACTTCTCTGTGCCTGTTACCTCATTTGTAAAATGAGGATTAAGACTGTGAGCCCCATGTGGGACATGGACTGTGTCCATCCTTATTAGCTTGTATCTACCCCAGCGCTTAGCACTGCGCTTGGCACATAGTTAAGCACTTTAAAAATACCACAATTATTATTATTATTCCAATTTCCTAGCATCGCCCTAGGAAAGGGGGTGTCTCAATATTAACTTGGCCACATCTTCAGTGGAGCTTTCCTTACCAACATTCACCATAAACTACAATAACTGCACTGAACCACATCGAAAATTCAATTCAAAAAACTGCCACCTCGGCTCACAACCCATTGTATAAGATCACTTTGGAGTCAATCAATCAATCAATCATATGAGTCAATCAATCAATCAATCATATCTTTTGAGCGCTTACTAGATGCAGAGCACTGTACTAAGCGTTTGGGAGGGTATGATGCAACAGAATTAGCAGACATGTTCCCTGCCTATAAAGAGCTTACAGTGTAGGGGGGAGAAAGATATTAGTATGAATAAATAAGCAATTTATAATATATAAAGATGAATACATAAGTGCTATGGGGTTGGGAGAGGGGAATCAGTCGGAGAGTTCTTTTCAGTCCTTGCAAATTCTCGAATTCTATCTAAAGTTCCCCCGAGAAGCCCCTTATTTTCTGTGACAGTTGAGTTTCCCCTCTCATCATTCTTCCTCAGCGTTATTGGAACCCTGATCTAAAAATCCCCTTCATTTGGAAAGATCTGAGCTTGCAAATCTTTCCTCAAGTTCATTGCAAATTTTCTACATATCTGTCCCCAAGGGGCTTCATTATTTATAAAGAACACGAATTCTCCTTGGCAGGCATCCTAGTCCCGAAGACATATCTTGCTCTTCTGCGGTGAATACTCGATATTCCAGGTCAGTATGTTCTTGTAGGGTCAAGCCATTCCCCCACTGCCAAAATTGGAGTCATTTTCTTCAGCATCGTGACAGAGGGGTACTTTTATAGGGTGTTTTTATGTCTGCCGGTAAAGACCCAGCACCTGGAGAGCAGAGGGATGACCAGTTCCGGGCATTTGGCCTGTCCCCGTTAGGCTCAGTGGAACATGTACTTTCTCTGGAAAAAGGAGGAAAAGCGAATGAGCAGGCGGGGGACTGTCAAATGAGGGAAATGACGCCGTGGAGGAGGGAGGGAGTTGACAGTGGCAAGTAGGTGCTGGTGTGAAGCTGGTTTGGGGGGCCTTTTGCCCTGTGATGAAATCAGCATGGTTTAGTGGAAAGAAAGAGGGACTTAGAGTTGGAACACCCAGCTTCTAATCTCTGCTCTGCCACTGGCCCATGTGTGACACTTAACCTCTCGGGCCCTCTGTTTGCCAATCTGCAAAATGGGGTTGAGATACCTGCTCTCTCTCCATCTTAGGCCTTTAGCTTGTCCTGGGCAGGGAACATGTCTGCTAGTTCTGTTGTATTCTCCCAAGCGCTTACTATAGTAAGCTGCATATAGTAAGCGCTCAATAAATACGATGGATTGATTGATTAGACAGTGAGCCATGGGTGTGACCAGGGCTGTGCCCAATCCAGTTTAAATCGAATCTGCTCCCGCACTGGGCACATAGCCAGCGCTTTGACAATACCGTGTCTCAGTAATAGGATGCTGGGAGGAAGAGGGTGAGAGTCGCCCTCCGTGACAACCAGCCTGATGGTATCAACGGACCATCTTACCTCCCTAACGTTTTCCGTTAGGAACCCATTACGGGCCTCTTGTTTGGACGAGGCTTGGGCCTTGATCTAAGCCTTCTAAACCCCTCCAGACTGCAAACTCACTGTAGACAGGGAACATGTCTACCACCTCTATTATATTATACCCTCCCAAGCACGCAGTAAGGACTCAATATATAAATGATTGATTGAGTGACTGATTGGCATTTCAGTCTGCAACATTTCTTGAGGTGACAAACTCCATCTGGTCACAACCCCACACGGCGGGAGGGAAGAAGTGTTTCCTTCTATTCGTCCTGAAGCCAATCCCTAAGGGGTGCCCCTAATCCTAGCACTTTGGAATTTGGTGAACAACAATTCAGAGTTAATCAATCAATCGATCACATATATTGAGCCCCTATTGTGTGCTTCTGGTGTTCTTTTCCATGCACACTTGGTTCCCCTTTCTTAATTTCTAGAGAAGCAGCGTGGCTCAGTGGGAAGAGCACGGGCTTTGGAGTCAGAGGTCATGAGTTCGAATCCCTGCTCCGCCACTTGTCAGCTGTGTGACTGTGGGCGAGTCACTTAACTTCTCTGTGCCTCAGTTCCCTCATCTGTAAAATGGGGATTAAGACTGTGAGCCCCACGTGGGACAACCTGATTCCCTTGTGTCTACCCCAGCGCTTAGAACAGTGCTCGGCACATAGTAAGCGCTTAACAAATACCAACATTATTAATTTCTACTAGTGTTTCTTGAGTTACAGCAGTGTACCCAAGACAAGGCTTTCCCGAGCAGCACGGCCTAGGGAAAGGGCCCCGGGGCCTGGGAGTCAGAGGAACTGGGTTCTAATCCTGGTTCCGCCACATACCTGCCGGCAGACCTTGGGCATGAAGTTGTGTGGTTTAGTGGATAAAACACAGGCCTGGAAGTCAGAGGGACCTGCGTTCTAATCCTGACTCCACCACCTGTCAGTTGTGTGACCTGGGGCAAGTCAGTTAACTCCTCTGTGCCTCAGTCACTTCATCTGTAAAAGGGGGATTAAGACTGTGAGTCCCAAGTGGACATGGACTGTGACCAATCCGATCATGTCGTATCTCTCCCAGCACTTAATACAGTTCCTGGCACATAGTAAGCACTTAACAAATGCCATTAAAAAGTCACTTAACTTCCCTGTGCCTCAGTTCCCTCGTCTGCAAAATGGGGATTCAGTGCCTGTTCTCCCTCCTACTTGGACTGTGAGCTCCAGGTGGGACCTGATTACCCTTTATCGACCCCAGTGCTTAGTACAGTGCTCGGTGCGTCGTGCGCACCTAACAAATACCACAGTTATTATTCACAGGACCGACTCTGTAGATCGGGGAAAGTTTCAGCAGGGGGGAGGACGGGGCGACTGGCAGGAGCCTGGCTTGTATTAACCTGTCACCGAAAAAAAGTCATTTACAATCCCTGCTCCTGGCAACCGACTTCGTGCAAGCATTTCAAACCCAGCGAGGGATACAAAGCCAGGTGAGATCTTTGGAAAGGATCGTCCTGTCAACGCCCTCCCAGCCGGAGCTGGAGGAGGGAGGGATGGATTAGATGACCTTGAGGGGACCTCCCACTCCAAGGGCAGCCCGAGCCTGCTTCTCTCACTGCCCACACCAGTCCCTGACCCAGGCCCTGGGTGGGGTGTATGTGGCTTTCCAGCAAGGCCAGGAGAGCTTCCAAAAGTCTGCAGAACATTACAGTCGGGGCCCCCAAGGCAAACACGATGGGATCCATTACTTGGCAAATCCGAATCTGGAAGCCAGGTAAAAGTCTGCATGAGTCAGAGTTTATTTAATTCTTGCAGGCCTGGCGGTTTTCTGACGGGTGAAAATGTTTTGCAAACAGACCGGGGTCCTGTTTTCCCCTGGTCCGCTCCGTGCCGGTCCTCGCTGCCAGCGGTGGAGTGAGAAGCTGGCCCGGGCTAAACTCACAGAGCTGGAGAGACACCATCTCGGCGTCTCTGTGGAGCAGCCAAATTTAACCCTGCCGCAAGCGAGCGTGAGGTTGCAAGGGGCCGAGATTTCTGGGAAGGGGAGCGGGAAGGAGGGGGTGGGGGGCTGGAGGAAGGGAAGGGGAGTTGGAGGGAAGGGAGGAGAGAGAGAAGGAAAGGGGGAACGGTCCTAACTCTGTTTGGAAAAAGGAGACCCTTCCCATCCCGTTGATTTTCCATCCTCGCGGACCACGCAGGCCCCACCCGAAAGATTTCTCATTGCAAATCTGGGTCGGAGAGTTGCGCTCGAGTGCCCAGATCCTCCCGGAGAGGTTAGGTAAACCGTGGCCGAGACGGGATGGATTAGCCCGGCCGGAGAAAGCAAGGTTGTCTCTGGCAGGGAGGGCAAGGGTTTAGTGACTCACCCCGAGCGGTCTCTGGCTGCAGGATTGGGAGCTCGGGGCTGGATTTTTCTGCCAGACCCTGACTTCAGCCCCTGCCCCACGTCCCTCCCGCCCCGCCGATCTGCCCTGAACTCTCCAGGGGCCTCGAGAAAGGCCCGGGGCCTACCCCTCTGGACCCCTCACTCAAGTCAATCTCCAAAGGAGAGCTGAGAGTCCAAGGTGGCGGGACCCCGGTTCACTCATTTCCCTTCCCCTCCACTCCCCACCAGCCTGGGCCCGACCACCCTGGCCATGCACAGGTCCCACTCAGGCTTGCTACTGTGCCCACCCTTGTATCCCGTGCCCAGCACCGTGCCCAGTACCCACCAAGCCCTGGAAACTCCTGGATACTCCCCGAGGGGGATCAGACCGTGGGCCTAGTGGCCTTCCGATCCCGAGCCTGCCCATGCCCCGTTCCGGAAAAACCACACGCGTCCATCTCGGCGCGGGCTCCCGCTCCCTCCAATCCAATTCCCTTCAGCCCCTGCACTGGGCAGCCCCACACCAAGACCCAGGGAATAGGGACACCCTGCAGGTGGACACTCGGAGCACATGCATACTTCGCGCCCACAATTTCTTGGACAAGCGCCCCGTCCCTCCAGACCGCCAGCTCGTTGTGGGCGGGGAATGTGCCCGTTTATTGTTATACTGTACTCTTCCAAGCGCTTAGTCCAGTGCTCTGCACACAGTCAGCGCTCAGCAAGTACGACTGAGTGATCGTGCTGATCACACACAAACACCCCCCACGCCCTTCTCCAGCAGGGACCTGTTTCTGCCCCTCTGCAGGGGTCTGGGGAAGGGAGCCGGAGAAGGGGCCGGGGGCTGGCGTCGAGCCCCTCACCTCCCTCCCCTGGGCGGCCCGGGGCAGGGGGCGGTAGCCTCGGCTCAATGCTCCGGGCTGGACCCGCTCCCTCATTACCTCATTACCGGGACCCCCAGCTGCCGCCGACAGCCCTTACCTCACCCCACGGGCCCCCATTTGCATGAAAATGCCCTCTTTGGGGGGAATTACTGCTTAATTAAAGAACAGCAATCGCTTTAATTAGCATGGCTCCCTGCTCCCCGGTACTTTGCATGGATTCAAATGAGCGCCTCATTAGGGCCTGGCACCCGGACAAAGCTTGGCCTTCGGCGGGGCGGGGAGGGGTCCCCGGGGGGAGCAACTGCGGCTTTGTCAACGGAGCGGCAGGTGGGGCGGTGGCGGGGCCCGGGGCAGACCCTGGGGGGTGGGGGGTGGGGTGGGGAGGAACCACAGACCGCTATTGCTGCCCGGGGCTACGAAGCCCCCTCCCCTCCCTTTCCCTTCCCGGCCTTCAGCCCCATGCCCGGGATCCCCCTTCTCCTCCCTCCCGGAGAGGCACATTTTTTGCTTCCTCCAGGAAGCCTTCCCGGGCTCGGTTGCGGCAGACTGACGTTCCTTTTCTCTTCCTCCTCCCTTCGTCGACCCCCGGCGCCCCCACCTGTCTTTGCGGCCTCTGAAGGGACCCGCCCGAATTGGTGGGGAGGAAGGGAGGGAAGGAGGAGAGGAAGCCGGATAAGGGGCTTTGCCCCCAACGCCCCCGAAACCAGCAGGAACACAGAAAGGGGCAGCAGAAATGCCCTTAGGTGGGTTTGCTCAGAGACCAGAGGTCCTCACCCCTGCTGCTCTAACCTCCGGCTGTCTCTCCCTCTCCTCCAACCTGGGTAGTGGACCCCCTGGCTCCACCGGGACCCTCCCCATCACTCTCTGCTCATTCCTGCACACACTTCCACTCCAGCCCCACCGTCCCCAGGAAAAAAAAAGTGCAATTTCCAAACCTGCAAATCTGAGAAGGTTCGGCCAGAGAGGCCATTTATTCCACCCCCCTGCCCCCAGCCCACCGATTTGACCAGGGGTTCCCACCGACCTTCGTTTAGGGGTAGAACCGGATGGGGCCTAGACCCGAATTCTGCCCTCTTGATTTTTCCCAGCTTCGAGCCCCGAGAAGCGGGGGGGGGAAGGAGCTGGGATTGAGACCCTGTGGAGACTGTCTAACCTCCCCCACCCTCATCCCCGCCTCCAGCCCAGGGAGTCCATCAGGAGTAAATCTCCTGATCGCTGGCAGGGAGAAGAGCCTGAAACCAGATGAAGCCATTGAGGTTCAAAGGTGGAGAGTGACATGTAGACAAGAGAACAGCCCTTAATCCCTCTTCTGAAGCCAGTGGAGAGGTCAGGCGAGGAGGGAGGGGGCAGAGTTGGCCTCTCCCCTTCCTCCCCCTCCGCCTCACTCCCGCAGGGTCTCAGTCCCCAGGTCACTGGGCGCCCGGCCGGGGCCCGAGGTGGGGGGAGCTTCATTGGTACCAAAGAGGGTCAGGAGGGGAGAGGCCCAGACAGAAGGCAGGGTCCGGCCCGTGGACTCACCCTCCCGAAACCACGTCTCAGGCCGCGGGGGCGGGAGGCCGGGAGCACGGGAGGGGAATAGAGGTGTCGCTGTCCATCGACTGGAAAGGACAGGGTCAGATCCCTCCCCCGACCCCCGAGGATCAGACATTCCTCCTGCTCAACTGCCTGAGATGGAATATTGTCCAAAGGGGGCTCTTGGGAGCCAACCAAGAGGAAACGGACTCAAAATGCAGCAGGAGGGATTTAGGTTAGGCGTGAGGAAGAATTTTCTGGCAAGGAAGGCTAGGAGACTGCAGAGTGAATTATTCACTGAGGTTGCCCCTCCTGATGGGGACTTAAGACTGGGAGAGACCCAGGGCCGGGCTGAGGACGCAGCCCTCCCAGAACCCACCACAGGGACAGGCCCAAAGAGCGGCCGCTGCCCCTGCCCCCGCTTTCCCCACCACTACCAAGCCACGTGGGGCTTATAAAATATAAGAAAGAGAGAGCAGGTTTCAGCTGCAAAGTTCCCGTTTTTCTGAAGAGGAAATTGAGTTTTCTCTGGGAACTAAATGACTTGCCCCAGGTCACACAGCAGGCTGTGTGAAGAGCTGGGATTCGAGCACCGGCTCACCGGGTGTCCAGTCCTGGGCTCTCCCCTCTGGACCCCACTGCCAGCTTTATGCACGGCAATGTGCAAATCTACCCCATCCGCTTCTGATTTTCCTTTGCCAAAGGGGCACCCCCTCTCCTTCATCTTTCCTTCCCCACCAGCTCTTGGGGACATCCTGCAGACAGATCAATCAATCGATCAATGGTAGTTATTTAGCACTTACTATGCACAGAGCACTGTACTAAGTGCTCGGGAGACTACATGTAAGCCAGTTGGTAAACACGTTCCCTGCCCACAGTGAGCTTGAAGATCTTAGGCCTCTAGACCGGAAGCTTCTTGTAGGCAGGGATCGTGTCTACCAACTCTGTCAAACTCTCCCCAGTGCTGGTGCTCCGCGTGCGGTTTGCACTTAATACATACTATTAATCGATTGTCCTGAATCCAGGGCTCACTTCCCCTGCCCCTCTGGGCCACGCTGACAATCCCCCCGTTAACAAACGCCGCTGCGTGCTCTGATTTTCCGGTTGACACCCCGAATCGGGTCCCTCCAGGAACCTAGCAGGGAGACGAGCTGTTTGCAGGGGCCGGCATCAGGGAGCCCTGAAAAGAGGTGGCACAAGGCCCCAGCCCTTCCCTTCACCTATGGGGCTGGTTCTGGAGAGATGGGTGTTGGGGGTTGGTCACTCAGACTCCAAAGACCCTCACAGTCTCTCCCCCTTCCAGGGAGGGTCCAGCAGCCCAAATGGGGCTCAGATCATCCGAGGGGATCCAGGCCAAAGAGGACTGAGGGTCCGTGATCCATGAGACCCCCAAGGTGATCCTAAATCAACTCTGCCACCGGGCCCGGGCTCAAGGCAGAAGAGGGCAGGGGTGGGTCCAAGCCGCCCTACCTTCCAGTGGGGCAGGAGCAGGGATGGGTTGGGGCGGGGAAGAGGGAAGGGGCAGGGGGTCAGCTCTCCCTTCCCCCCTCCCCCTCCGGGGCTGACCCTGGCCGGTGAGCGGGGTCCGCCTGTCATGGTTCTGAGCCCCGATTTGGGGGAGAATAAAGAGGCCAGAGCCGCCGGGGCCCGTTCCCCTCCGCCGGCGCAGGAATGCGGCCGGGGGCCTGAGCGTGTCCAATCGGGAATGGAGGGCCGGGGCCGCATCGAATGCAGTTTGCACAGGGCGGCTTTCAGACATTGATGGGAACGGAGCTCACAAAGCCCAGCTGACACGGCCCCCGCGCTTCCAACTTTGATACCCGGCTCCTTCCCTCCCCCGCCCCCGTGCTGGGCCATCATCTCCGGCCCCCACGCCGAGGGGACCGACCCCCCGCCCCGTCCGCATCCCGCCTCGCTCCCTCCTGGGCCGCACCCTCTTCCCCGGCCCTCACTCTGGGGCAGGGGGAGCTGAGGAACAGCTGGAGGGGGTGTCGGGGGGAAGGGGGTCCGGGAGAGATTGATGAGGGTCTTGGGGATGGGCCCGTGGGGCCCCCGCGAAGCTGCCCTCGTCCAGGCCCGATAAACGATGCTTTGGTCACGGGGTCTGTCCGCCTCCCGGCCTGCTTCCCGAGACCCCTGCCGGGCCCAGCCCCGAATCAGTCGGCCCCAGTCGGGGTGGAGGGGCAGGCGGGGAGGGCAGAGACACATCCACGCTCCCCTTCCCTCCCCAACCCCCCCCACCAACCTCGGGCCTGCCCTCCCAATGATCCTGCCCCTCCCATGCCCAGCTCCCGCTCGGCCAGGCCCCCGTAGGCCTAGGGCTCAGAGCCTGAAACTATGGAGGCTGAACTGGTGGAGACCGAAACGGCGGAGGCTCCAGGCTACAACCTCCCGCCCGGCTTCCCTGGGCGCTGGCTGGCCTGGCTCCCCGGGCCCGGGACCCGACACCCTGGCAGGGCCCCCGGCCTCCCGTCCCGGGGTCCGAAGGCGCCGTCTCTGCAGGGAGGTGAAGCCCGGGGCCCCTCGAGTTACCGGATCTGGGGCGGGAGACGAAGTCATCGTTCCCCTCCAGCTGCCCGCACGGGACCCACGGTCTCACTTCCCCCAAAAGCGCCTCGAGAGAACCCCTCCACTCTAATCAGATCGTTTGGACTCACTGGATCCCCCAAACCCGACCGCCCCTCCCTAAAAGCCCCACTGTGGACAGTGAACGCGGGTTGGCCTGAAGCCCACCGAGCTCTCTCAACTAAGGCCGGAGGGAGGCCCCAGGCCGTGGAGAGCTGGTCACTTCTGGAGGGCTCTCCACTGCCCGGCTGGCCGAGGGTGGCCTGGTGTTAGCTGCAGTCCCCAAAGGACTGGCTGGCTCCCCCTCCCCACCTGGGCCGTCGTCTTCTTCCTCCTCCCTCACCATACTGAACCCAGGGCCCCTCGGCTGGCATCTTGGAAGCCCCCCTCCCCTCCGGGAGCCCCCGCACCATCCCCAACCCCTCCCACTGGGAACGGGCTGGGCTGCCAACACGCCAGGTGTGTCCTGCTGTTTGTCCGGCCCTGCACACCTCCCCGCTCTGGTCTCCAGGGAGCCCTCGGAAGCAGTCACATGGATAAAGGAGGCAGTCTGACACCCCCCGCCCCCATACTCCACCGGGGGCTGTGAGCCAGGGAGGGGATTCTGAGGCCGGGGGGAGAAAGTCGGGCCGGGGTCTGGCCCAGGTTCCACTTCCGAGCACTCGTAATGCCGGGCAAGTCTCCATCCCTCTCTGAGCCTCAGTCCCCCCTGAGAGTAGGGGAGGGAGGGAGAGGGAGGGAAGTGATGGTGGTGCCAGCCCGAGGGCCCGGAGGGACAGGCAGGGCGGGCTGGGCGGGCGGCCGTCCAGGGAGCTGAAAGTAAGCTGCACCCCAGGGAATATCCTGGATTCTGAGCGTACTCGATTGGTCCAAACCCAAGGGAGTGCCTCTGATGGGATTCACGTGAGGCCCACATCCTGCCTCCCCCACCCCCAAACCCATGCTGAGTGCGGGGAGAAGGGAAGGGCTGATTCCATAGCATTTTGCCCAAGGTGAAAGCTAACCTTGGAGGTGGGGATCCAGCTTGAATCTTCCCTCAGCCACATCCCTCCCACCCGCTCCTGGTTGGAGGGAAATGGGCAGGAGAGATGCCCAGGTAGCCACTGGGAGCCCGGGGAGGAAATCTTGACACCTTCTGGACACATCCCCATCCCTGTCCCTGCCCCTGCCCCTGCCCTGGCCCACCGGATTATGTAGCCTGGTCTCTGCCTCACCATCGGCTTCCTCGATGCGGGGAGCTCAACCGAGGCTGCTCAGAGGAACGATCGGGCCTCTCCCCCCGGTCCCCAGTATTTATGATACTTATTAAGCACACATTCTGTTTTAGCCACTGGGATAGTAATAATAATAAAATAATAATCCATTTGGGTTTTATTCGGGACCAAGCACTGTTCTTAGGTCTGGTGTGGATCTAGGGTCATCAGATCGGAAGCCATCCCTGTCCCACCCGGGGCTCCCAGACTGGACACCCCAATGCTCCCCTGGCTCGGCTGGGGGGCAACGGACCCCGGCGGCTGCCCACGCTGCCTGCTTACATTCCTGACTCACACCCTGCCTTCTCCAGCTGCGGTTCCCTGGCGCGATTTCCCTCTGTTATTGTAAACACCCTCTCTGTTGCCTGGATGCCGGGAGCAGCCCGGTCTCCTGCCAGCCACAGCTGCCCCAGGGCAGAGCAGGGCCTCAGACCCCCTGTCCCTGTGGTGGGCTGTGGGAGGAACGGGGGGTGGAGGTGGAGGGATCCCCTATGGGGAAGGTGTGCCCTTTCGCCTCCAGACCAACGGAGCAATCCCCAACGGAGAAATCCCAACAGGGCTTCTCCTGTCCTGGGCCAAGGCTGCGCTTTGGACTGTTCTGGCCTCTTCGCCCAAGTCTCTCTCGACCCCATGGTCAGACAAGGAAGATTATCCAGGCTGTGGGTATGGAGGAGTTGGAGGAACCCCGGGGAGAGGAGGAATGATGGGGGAGGCGGAGCTGGGAGGAAAGGTGTAGGGGTCTCTGGGGATTTGCCGGAAATTAACCCAATGAGAGGGATGGGCAGTCGCCCCCGTTCCTGCCATCGACGGCTGGTACGCAGCGGGTCGGGGAGAGTGGCCTCCCCTTGTTGTGGGGGCTGGGCTGGGTGGAGCAGGAGCTCCCACAGAGCGGCCTTGCCTGGGTACCTGAAACTGGGGACGTCACAACCGTCTGGGTCATCGGGGCTGGGACTCCTCCATCACCTCTCATGGGAGACTCCATCACCTTCAACCAAAAGTTGGGGCCCAGGTGCCAGTAGGACACCTAGATTGGGCTTAAGCACCTGGTATAGTGACTCTGCACAAAAGTAGGGGCTCAGTACACAGTTCTACAGATGGTAGGTCATGGTCTAGTGGTTAGAGCATGGGTCTCGAAGCTCTCCTCCTCCAGGAGGCCTACCCAGACTAAGCCCTCCTTTTCCCCTGCTCCCCTTCCCTCCCCATCGCCCCGACTCACTCCCTTTGTTCTACCCCCCTCCCCGCCCCACAGCACTTGTGTACATATGTACACATTTATAATTATAACTCTACTTATTTTTATAAATGTGTATATATCTATAATTCTACTTATTTATAATGATGCTACTGATGCCTGTTTACTTATTTTGATGTCTGTCTCCCCCCCCGTTAGACTGTGAGCCCGTTGTGGGCAGGGATTGCCTCTCTTTGTTGCTGAATTATACTTCCCAAGCGCTTAGTACAATGACCTGCACACAGTAAGCGCTCAACAAGTACGATTGAATGAATGAACGAAGGACCTGGGTTCTAATCCCGTTTCTGCCACTTGTCCGCTCTGTGACCTTGGACAAGTCACTTAACTCTTCTGTGCCTCAGTCACCTCATCTATAAAATGGGGATTAATCTGTGAGCCCTATGTGGGACAGGGACTGTGTCCAACCCAATTAAGCTTGCATCTGTGTAAGCTCCTAGAACAGTGCCCGGCACATAGGAAGCGCTTGACAAATATCACAATTAGTATACCCTCTGCAGACAGTAGGCACCCAGAACAGTGCTCTGCAAAGAGCAGGAGCCCAGTAATAAGTGTGGCATTTGTTAAGCGCTTACTGCAGGCCAAACACTGTACTGAGCACTGAGGTAGATACCAGATCATCGGGTCCCACATGAGGCTCCCATTTGCAAGTCGGTGGGAGAATCTGTATTGACTCTCCATTTTACGGATTAGGGGACTGAGGCCCAGAGAAGTTAAGTGACTTTCCCAAGGTCACCAGCAGACTGGTGACAGAGGTGGAATTAGAACTCAGGCCCTCTTACTCCCAGGCCAAGGCTCTTTCCAGTAGGCCACACTGCTTCTCACAGCATTCTGCACAGAGTAGGCACTCAGTATAACACTCTGCATACAGTAGGACACCCAAAATCATGCTCTGAACAGAGGAGGGACCCGGTACGGTGTCCTGCACACAGTAGAAACCCAATATAGAAGGCACATGGTAAGTACAGCACTCTGTAAAAAGGAGCATCCAGTACAGTGCTCTGCACCCAGTAGACACTTGGTACCACGTTCTACAGATGGCAGGGCTCCAGTCCACATTGTTCGGGAGCAGGAGGGCAGCAGGGAAGGAAAGATTGAAATCTTGACATTTTTGCTGGTCCCGAGGCTTACTGAGGCAACCATAATCCCCATTTTACAGAGAGGGAAACCGAGGAACAGGGCAGAAACAACAGGGACACCACCCCCCCCCAGCCAAGTCACATATCCCAAATCCAGGATTCCCAAGAGAGGGGAAGGGCAGGCAGCAGCTTCTGCCCCTTGTGCCTGGTTTCTCCCTCCTGCTTCCCCCTACCCCCAAGAAGCCCCTGCCAAGGAGAGCACAAGGTACGGAAAGTGGGGGAAAGGGGTGGTGGTAAAGAGAAAGTCAGGGACAGAGAGAAAGGGAGACAGAGGGAAAGACAGAGAGAGAGGAAAACAGAGACAGCTACAAAGGCAGAAGGAGGTAGAGAGAGAGGGAGACAGAGACAGCTACAGAGGCAGAGGGAGACAGAGAGGGAGACAGCTACAAAGGCCGAGGGAGGGAGAGACGAGCGGGCCGTGCTGTCATCCCAAATTGACACCACATGACGGTCAGGCTCATCACAGAACCTGGCAAGAGAGCCGAATGAGGGCTAGTTGCCATGGGGACGAGCGCGCAGAAAATATCCACGATAACTGGGATAGTGGCAATAACATGTGTTTCAGATAAGCCTCCCTCCTCACCCGTTCCCCCTTCACCTCCTTCCCCCGGCCCGCTCGTGGTGTAGCAGCGGGAGAAACTTGGCGACAGCTAGAGTCAAAGATCATGGGGTCAGAGGGCGGCCGACCCCAGAGATGTATCTTCCTCTGAGGGAGGGGTTCTTCCGCCAGCGGTCTGCCCTCCTCCCTCCCCGACCCACCCTCTGCCTTCAAAAACCTCGGCGATCGCTGGCTTTGGTTCCCGTTAAATTGGTGAAGCAGCAGCAGTGGCCCAGAGAGGCTGACTCGCCCAAGGTCACATGGCAAATCTGTGGAGGAGGGCTAGGAGGCTGCCAGGGTGCCAGTCGGAGGATGGAGGACATCGACTTCAGAAATGTTCAGAAATGCGAGACCTTGGGACCTCCCTCCCATTCTAAAGATGGGAAAACTGAGACAAAATTGTTCGAGGTCTGTCCCGACACTACAGGCCTAACCCCCAACTCTGCCCAAGATCCCTCCCCAGCGCGCACACAAGCAAAGAGGCTTTGAATGAGGCCTTCTGGCTTCCACCCCTGAGTGGCTGTGTGACCTCAGACAAGGTACTCGCCCTCTCTGAGCCTCAGCGTCCCCACCAACCCAAGCAGGTCCCCAAGAGAGGTGGCCGACAGTCACGATGCTTTTGGATCTGACTGGGGGAGAAGAAGAGCAGGCACAGCAGGCTGGGCTGGCAGCCCTGTCCGTCTTGGGCGGCGACTGTCCCAGCGACCGGTTTCAGCCCCTTCCGCCCCAACTTTTCCTCATTGATTCCCCATGGCCTCAGAGCAGGCTTTCCAGCATTTTCTCGGGCTCTCGGGGCCCAGCCAAACGACTTGCCTCTAGGAGAAGCAGTGTGGCTCAGTGGAAAGACCACGGGCTTGGGAATAAGAGGTCGTGGGTTCTAATCCCAGCTCCACCGCTTGTCAGCTGTGTGACTTTGAGCAAGTCACTTAACTTCTCTGTGCCTCGGTTACCTCATCTGTAAAATGAGGATTGAGACTGTGAGTCTCATATGGGACAACCTGATCACCACGTATGCCTCCCAGCGATTAGAAAAGTGCTCTGCACATAGTAAGCCCTTAACAAATTGCCATCATCATCATTATTATTATTATTATTATAGGCCCGAGTGGGACACCCTGGAAATTTCCAGGGAAGACCCGATATCAGAGGGGATAGGTAGGGGGGTTTCCCCCAAGGCAGAGACCCAGAGCTGGGCTAACCCTCCAGCTACCCAGCTGTCACCAGCCTCAAACACCATCAGCTGCTTCCCGATCCCCACCTCACTCTGTCAATCGTATGTATTTAGCGCTTACTGTGTACTGAGCATAGGTGATATAGGGAAGAAAGGGGGAAGGGTGACTGTCCCACTCACTGGAGGCAGGAAAAAGAGGCTGCCCGGAGAACTCTCTGCCCTTGCTTGGACAGGCCTGACAGGCACTGGACTCGGGGACCCCTCCCCTGTCCCTCAGACCCCATGTCCCTTGCCCTCTGACTTGTCCCCCCTCACCCACTGGCCCTGACCACACTGCCTGCAAGATCACCCCGAACCCTAAAGACGGCGTGACCCTGGCCCCGATTCGACGGCCGGCTCCTCCGGCCCCTCAGAGGGAGCAGGGGGTCGGGGTGAGGCCTGGGGAGGGGCGTGGGGCGGCCTGGGAACCCGACAGTGGCACCAGGATGCTCGGAGCACCGGTCGACCTTTTGGATGTCTCTGGCCTTTCGCCCCCGCTCCTCTCCGCCTCCTCCCCATCTCCCCACTTACCCTGCCTCCCTCTCGAGGGAGCTCACGAATCGTCAGGGGCTCTTCCGCCTTCCCGGACAAAACCCTGTCAACCCCCCTCCTCCCCAGCTCCTACAGACCTGCACTTGTCTCCCCTCTGTCCTTCCCTGCACTCGGCTAAGTAAACAAACACGGCACTCGGGTTTTTCTGGCATCAGCCCCCATCTTAGCAACCACTGCTAAAATAAATAAACACTTGCACCCTTGTGCATGCACGCAGACACACATACACACACTCACCCCCTCACTCACTCAGTCACTCAGTCACTCCCGGGCTCCCGGTGTTCCCCCGGCCAGCTCCAGGGGCTTCCCCCGGCCCTGCTGTCCAAACAAACACAGGCTCAAAACATTAGCGCTACAATAACAGTGGCCACGTAGACCTTCCCGGCCCCAACTCAGCCCTAGGCCCGGCCGGGTCAGCGGGCCCTCGGCCCTCTCCCAAGCCCAGCTGGCGAGAGGCCCCCGCGGGCCAGACGAGAGCGGGGTCGCCGCGGCCGCCACCGGCAGTTTGGTTTGGCCGCCGAGCCGGGCCGCCGGCCGCTCGGCCCGGTGGCCGGTCGGGGCCGGGCCGCCCAAACCCGCCGTTCCTCGGACTCCGGCCGTCCACATCTGGAGGGGTCGGGAGGAGAGGGAAACCCTACCCCTTCCACCCCTTCCCGCCCGTTCCGGGCCACCCCACGGCCCTGGGAAGTTGGTGGGACAGTCCCTTTTGCCAGTCAGAGGGGTCCAGGGAAGGGGCAGGGGTTGGGGGCGGGAGGGGTAGGAGCAGCTCCCTTCCCGTTCCACCTCTGACGCCATTCTCGTGATATCACGAAAGGCCCGACCAGTCCCTGGGGATGGCACCCCGGAAGCATTTATTTTTATTCATGGTATTTGTTAAGCGCTTAATGCACGCCAGGCACCGTACTAAGCCCTGGAGTAGATACAAGCTATTCAGGTTGGACACAGTCCCTGTCCTGTGTGGGGCTCACGGTCTTAATCCCCATTTTACAGACGAGGAAACTGAGGCCCAGAGAAGTGAAGTGACTTCCCAAGGTCACACGGCAGACACGTGGCAGAGCGGTGATTAGAACCCAGGTCCTTCTGACTCCCAGGACTGTGCTCTAGCCACTAAGCCACCTCTTGTTTCTTCCCTGTGGAGAACAGATTCCATCCCAACCCTTCAGGAGTCCCTAGGGGAGTCCCAAGGTGGAGCCCGCGGTTACCCACGGCCACTTGGAGCTTCAGCGTCATCTCCTCTGGGCCCCAGCCCCTGTTGACTGAGGTTGTGGGGGACGTGAATCCTGGAAGTGGACTGAGGCCTCAGCTGGGTTAGTCAGTCGTTCATTCAATAGTATTTATTGAGCGCTTACTATGTGCAGAGCACTGTACTAAGCGCTGGGAATGGACATTCGACAACAGATAGAGACAATCCCTGCCCAGTGATGGGCTCACAGTCAGTAAGTCAATTGTACTTACTGAGCGCTGGCTGAGTGCAGAGCACTGTACTAAGCACTGGGCAGAGCGCGATACAACAATAAACAGATGCATTCCCTGCCCACGACCTTACAGTCTAGATGGGGAGACAGACATTAATATAAAGAAAAAATAAATTACACCCCTGAGCAAGGCTCCCCCTCAGCCGGTCCTGGGTGGCTTAGTGGAAAGAGCCCGGGCTTGGGAGTCGGAGGTCATGGGTTCTAATCCCGGCTTCGCCGCTTGTCAGCTGTGTGACTTTGGGCAAGTCACTTCACTTCTCTGTGCCTGTTACCTCGTCTGTAAAATAGGGATTAAGACTGTGAGCCTCATGTGGGACAACCTGATTATGCTGTATCTCCCCCAGTGCTTTAGAACGGTGCTTGGCACATAGTAGGTGCTTAACAAATCCCATCACTATTATTATTATCATCATCTCCTTTCTGGGGTCTCTCTCTGACTGCAGCTTGGAGCTAGGGAGCTAATCCTACCTGCTCCCTTTGACCTGGAGAAGTAGCATGGCCCTGGTGGAAAGAGCACAGGACTGGAAGTCGGGCAACCTGGGTTCTAATACCAGTAGCTGCTGACCTGCTGGGTGACCCTGGGCAAGTCACTTCACTGTACTTCAGCTTCCTCATCTCTAAAATGGGAATTCAAAACCTGTTCTCCTTCCCAGGAAGCCTGCGAACCCCATGTGCTTATACTGTATTTACCACAGCGTTTAGTATAGAGCTTGGAATATAGTGAGTGTTTGAAGCAGCGTGGCTTAATGGAAAGAGCCCAAAGAGTCCAGTGGCGGAGCTGGAACTAGAAGCCAGCTCCTCTGGTTCCCAGGCTTCTCGTTCCAGCTCCGCCACTTACCTGCCGTGTGACCTTGGGCAAGTCACTTACTTTCTCTGTGCCTCAGTTCCCTCATCTGCAAATGGGGATTCAATAATTTAAATTATGAGCCCCACGTGGGACCTGATTATCTTGTATCTACGACTCGACAGCATAAGACAACAACAACCCCAGCGCTTAGTACAGTGCTTGGCACATAAGTGCTTAACAGGTACCACAACTATAATTAGCATTATCCAATACCACTATCATTATTATTGTTATTATTACTATTAACTGAACCGGTGGGATCCAGGAAGGGAGCTCCCCTCACTTCTTACTTTGTTCTCTCTCCCCATCACCTGGTGAGCTGCTGGGAAACTCAGCTTGGAGTTAGTTCCCCCCTTTGACCTCTCTGGGTTTGAGGTCTTGAGCTCCCGGAGCTGGGGAAGAGAGACCAAGCCGACAAACACACAGAACCCGGGACTCTGCCTTGTCAGGTCGGCCAGCTGGCTTTCCACCACAGCCTCTCTACCTGTCCTTTTCTTGAAAAGAAAGGTATTTGTTCAGCACGTATTACGCGCCAGACACTGTACTAAGCACCGGGATAGACACAGGTGGGACCCGGTCCCTGTCCCACATGGACGGTCTTAATCCCCATTTTACATATGAGGGAACTGAGGCCCGAAGAAGTGAAGTGACCTGCCCCAAGTCACACAGCAGACCGGTGACGGAGCAGGGATTTAAGGTCCTTCTGAATCCCAGGCCTATGCTCAATTCACTAGGCCACAGTGCTTCTCCTGCTCCTGTCTCTCTGGAGAGCTGAATCAGTAGCCACCTCGGCCAGCACCACACTCTGAGAGCGAGAGAGACAGAAGGCGCCAATCTGGAAGCTCTCTGCAATAGTAACAGTCACGGTATTTACTGAGCAGTCACTCTGTCAATCATAATTACTGAGCCCTTACTAAGTGCAGAGCACTGTACTAAGTACTTGGAAAAATACAGTAGAACAATATAACAGAAACATTCCCTGCCCACCCTGGGTTCAGTATTAAGAGGACAGAACATGGGCCTGGGACACTCTGGGATTCCTTGGAGAAGAGCAAAAGAGGACAAGCCTGGGGGTCAGAAGGACCTGGGTTTTAACCCCAGGTCCACTACTTGTCTGCTGTGTGACCTGGGGGATGTCGCCTAACTTTTCTGTGCCTCACTTACCTCATCCGTAAAATGGGGATTAAGCCCATGTGAGCCCCATGTGAGACATGGACTGTATCCAACTAGAGCAGCTTGTATCCATCCCAAAGCTTAGTACAGTGCCTGGCACATAGTAAGCGCTTAAAAATTCCATTTTCAAAGTATAAATATCCTCAGAAAAGTATAACAGATAACCAAAGTATGTTCCCTGCCCACAAGGAGTTTACAATCTAATATAAACATCCTAAAAAACACCCTGGTCCTGAATAGAAATGGTGGTATTAAATAAGCATTTACTAGGTGCCAAACACTGGGGTAGATACAAGGTAATCAGTCTGGGCATGGTCCCCGTCCCTCTTCAGTCTCTTAGCCTGAACAGGAGGGAGACCAGGCACTGAATCTCCATTTTCCAGACGAGAAAACCGAGGCACTGAGAAGTTAAATGATTTCTCGAAGGCCGTAAAGTAGGCAGGTGGCAGAGCCGGGATTAGAAGCCAGGTCCTCTGATTCTCAGGGCCAGGCTAGAATATCCACTAGGCCACACAGTACAATCAGATGGAAATGCAAATAATTAGTAAATAATTACTTTCCACCTCCTCCTGACCCAGTAGTCCAGGGTGAGAGATCACTGGAGCGTGTTGCCTCTACTTTACCTTCCCATTGCCCCGGGGGGGCTAGGAGGACCCTGTGAAAATACTAATTCTGTCCCTTTTCTGCAAGAAATGGGAGTCCATCCCTTTAAGGACTCAGGCCAGGGCGGCCCCACAGCTGTCCCGCAGATGTCCAAGGGCTTTCGGGAGCCCAGGCCCCAGCTTGCGCTTGGGTTTCCAGCAAACCTCTCTGCAGTCCCCTCTGCCTAAGACGCCTCCCCTCCTTTCCTCTCCCCTCCCCTCCCCTGGCCTCCTCTCTATTATGGGTTTTTGTGAGGTTTAGAAAAACAAACAGAATGTAACCATAACTGTCTGAACGTGCTAAATTACCGGGGGAGACAGAGCAGATTAGCCAAGGAACTGAGCCCGGTGACAGTGGCCAGGCCGGGCTGTCCTTGCGGCGGGGGCTGGGGGAGGGTGGTCTTTGCCAATGAGGTCACGCGGTCCATCCCCCTGCCTTCAACCGGCCGGGGGAGAAACTCTCTTGGGTTCAGAGGCCTGCAGAAAAGGAGACCACCCTCCCCGGGACCCACTGGCCCCAGATTTTACCACCCTAATGTCCGAGGGGTTCTAACTTTTATCTCACCTAAATCTCTCCCACTGCAGCTTGAGCCTTGGTTCTCACTGGAGTCGGAGTTTAGGCTCTGCTCTCTATGAGAGAGGGTAGGGGGATACTTAGGCTTGATGTTAGAAGTCAAGGGTTTGATGTCGTGGGCAGGGAAGGTGCCTCCCGACTCTGTTATATTGTACTCTGCCAAGCGCTTAGTACAGTCTTCTGCACACAGGAAGCGCTCACAAATACGATCGATTGATTGGACTGTCGTATTCCCCCTCTCTGCCGCACCAGGGTAGGGGAGAGCCCGGCCATCCATGTAGTCGGGAAGCAGCGTGGCTCAGTGGAAAGAGCCCGGGCTTGGGAGTCAGAGGTCATGGGTTTGAATGCCGGATCTGCCACTTGTCAGCTGGGTGACTATGGGCAAGTCACTTCACTTCTCTGGGCCTCAGTTCCCTCATCTGTAAAATGGGGATTAAGACTGTGAGCCTCACGTGGGACAACCTGATTTCCCTGGATCTACCCCAGCGCTTAGAACAGTGCTCTGCACATAGGAAGCGCTTAACAAATACCAACATTATTATTATTATTAACTAGGGCTGGACACGGTTGGGCCACTCGGGATGCATCCGAGGCTCTGGATGGTCCAGGGGAGAGGTTTCCTGGGATTGTTGGTGCCCTATGTGACATCACTGGTGGGGCAAGGTTAGGGATCAGAGCAGAGGTCCCGCTTCTGGAGAAGTGAGAAGTGAAAAAAGGTCAGCATCTCCCATAAGCCTCCGGACATGTGCCCAGCTGGGGTAAATTCCCTCTGTGTAATGCAACCTTGGTCCCAGGTCCCAGGGAGATGTGCAGCAGGAGGAGGAAGGGGGAGAAACATCCCGGGAAATGGGAGGGGAGTATTAGGGAAAAGAAAAGGGGCACGGAAGTCAGGGAGACTAGGAAGAGATCCGGGTCCCTGGCTCTGAGGGTGAGGCTGCTCACTGCCAAAGAGGCTGGAGCCCATTGCTGGCCATGAGAGGAAGCCCTACCCCCGGTCCATCAAAGGGGCCATTCTTCCCATTTCATCCTGGACCGTCTCGTTCTCGGCTTTTAAAATAAAAAAAGGTATTTAATACTTAATAATTATGGTTTTTGTTAAGCGCTTTCTATGTGCCATGCACTGTACTAAGCACTGGGGTAGATACAAGATAAAGTTGGACACAGTCCATATTCCACGTGGGACTCACAGCTTTAATCTTCATTTTACAGATGAGGCAATTGAGGCGCAGAGAAATTAAGTGACTTGTCCAAGGTCTCACAGCAGACAAGTGGTGAAGCTGGGATTAGAACCCAGGCCCGTGCTCTTTCCACTAGGCCGTGCCATTCTGCCCCTGTCCGGTCTGATGGCCCCCCTGGTGTTTGTATTTTCACCATTTGCCTCGGTTCCTACTGTCGAGTTCCATGGCTCGGAGGCAGCACCCGTCTTCCTATCTTCAATCTATATCTACAGATTGATATCTTCAAATCTATATCTCTCATATGGACCTGGGAGAGGACACTCCCCCCCAACCTCCATCCCGGAGGCTCTGGAGTCAACATGGGGCGGTCAGGGATGCCCCTGGAGAAACTCTCTAGGTTCAGGCAGATTTGGGCCAACTTGCACAAAATATTCCCATTATACCACCACATCCCACCGTGTATCTGGCGTAAAGGGGAATCATGTGAGTCTGGGATCACCCCCAGACTCTACCGACCTCCCATCCCATTCCTTGTGTCCTGCACCCATCTTAACCAGAGCCGACTGGCCCTCACCTCCTATGCCAGCTGGCAGTGCCCAAGGACTTAAGCCACCTGGCTCTCCGCTGGTTCTGAGTGGGAGGAGGGGAGAGGAGAGGAGTGGAGGGAGGGGAGGGGAGAAAAGGTTAGTATCCAGCTTCTGTGGGCCCCACTGCAGCCCCACTCCCGGGGAGAGGGGTGGGGAAGGGGAGGAAGCAGCCCGCACCGTCTCTGCCACGTGGGCACTCCCTCCCAGTTCGGGGTCCTCGGCCCGGCACGGTGGAATGCGGGGGGCAGGGGAGAAGCGCTCCCTGGGAGAGGCGGTGGCGGGTGGTGGGAGGAGAAGGTGGGAGCATAAATCATGGGGCGGGGAGATAGAGGCGTGCCCCCCACACACACTGGAAAAATGCAGGTCTCCTGCCAGGCTCCTGGCTGGGCCCCAGTCCCCAGCGCTGGGGCAGGGGGGAGACAGGGGAGAGAATCCCAGGTGCCAGCCACCCCCCCCGCAATAGGAGCTGGGACCCCTCTCTCCCCCGACCCCGTGGAGCCCCTCCCCTCACTCACGTGGCTTCCCTCTGCCCCCTACCCCACCCCCAATCCTTTGAAATTAGACCCATTCTAACTCCACTAGGGAGGATCCGGGGAGGCGGTCACCCTGGGCATCCTGCTCCAGAGGAGGACTTGGTGAGACCCCCCCCCCATGCTCTGACCTTTCCCCACTCCCATCTTCACCCCTGGGGGCCGGGGTGGGAAGAGCCAGGCTGATGGGAGGGCGGGGGAGGACCTGTGGTGGCTCCCCGGTTGCATCCAGGCCTCGACCCGGCGCGGAGAACTGCCCCACCTGTCCGTCAGGGGCTTTGCCCAGGGTAGGTACAGGAGGGTGGAAGAAAGTTTCGGGGGGCAGGAGGGAGTGTCCTGCAGAGCAGCAGCTACGGTTGTTCCCCCCCAAACACCAGTTTCCCAATTCCCCGATTCTGAGGCGGAAAGATTAAACTAGCCCCAGGCCCGCTCCACCTCCCTGCCTAGGAATGCTGTTTCTGCAGGTGTTACCCAGGGCCACTGCGGGCATTTCCAGCAAGTCCCGGGCCCGAGCCCCAGCCAAC
Organism: Ornithorhynchus anatinus; assembly: GCF_004115215.2. Taxonomy (NCBI): domain Eukaryota; kingdom Metazoa; phylum Chordata; class Mammalia; order Monotremata; family Ornithorhynchidae; genus Ornithorhynchus; species Ornithorhynchus anatinus. The sequence goes on along the minus strand of NC_041738.1, from coordinate 2,486,561 downwards.
CACAACTTCAGCCCAGCATACATTCATTCAATACTATTTATTGAGCACTTACTGGGTGCAGAACACTGTACTAAGCTCTTGGGAAAGTGCAGTACAACAATCTAACAGACACATTCCCTGCCCACAGCGAGCTTACAGTCTAGATGGGGAGAGAGACATAAATACAAATAAAGTGACAGATATGTACCAAAGTGCTGTGAGGCTGGGAGGGGGGAAGAGCAAAGGGAGCAAGTCAGGGCGACGCAGAAGGGAGTGGGAGATGAGGAAAAGTGGGGCTTAATCTGGGAAGGCCTCTTGGAGGAGATGTACCTTCAGTAAGATTTTGAAGACAGGAAGAGTAATTGTCTATCAGATTAGAGGAGGCAGGACGTGAGCTAGAGGTCGGGGGTGAGACAGGAGAGATGGAGGCACAGTGAGGTTAGCAGCTTCTGAGCCGGCTCCCGTGAGAGCGATATGTCATCTCCTGGCCCCATCCCGCTCCTCTGGGAGGAGGGAGGGCGCGGGGTCCCCCGGCACCTCTGGGCCTGACCTTTCAGAGCCCTGGCTTCTCAGAGCTCAGTTGTTCATAGCCCTGGCACCTCTGGGCTCAGCCCTCCATACTCCGGTGCCTCTGGGCCCAGCTGTCCATAGCCCGGGCACTTCTGGTCTTACCAGCATTGCTCTTTACACCCCTGAGGGTGCGTGACCCCCAGCACCTTTTCCATTCCGTGCTACCCTTCCAATAATCTCCTTGACCCCCTCCAATCTGTCTTCTGTCCCCTTCACTACACAAAAACCGTCCTCTCAGAGGTCACGAATGATCTCCTCCTTGCCAAATCCAACGGCCTTTACTCCACCCTCATCTTCCTCGACCTCTCTGCTGTCTTCGACTCTGTCGACCACCCCCTTCAGCCAGAAACATTACCCCACCTCGGTTTCGCCGACACTGTCCTTTCCTCCTCCTCCTAGCTCTCCTGACTGCTCCTTCTCTGTCTCTTTCACAGGCTTCTCCTCTGCCTTCCCCCCTCTAACTGTGGGAGTCCCTCAAGGTTCAGATCTTGGTCCCTTTCTATTCTCCAACTACCCCCACTCCCTTGGAGAACTCATCCGCTTAGATGGTTTCAACTACCACCTCTCTGTGGATGCTTCCCAAATCTCCATCTCCGGCCCTTACCTCTCTCCCTCTCTGCAGTCTGGCATTTCCCGCAGCATTCGGGACATCTCTACTTCACGTGACCAAAACAGAATTCCTCACGTTCCCACCCAAACCCTGTCCTCCCTTGGAGTTTCTCATCACTGTAGACGGCACCACCAACCTCCCTGTCTCACAAGCCCATAGCCTTGGTGTTTATCGTCAACTCATCTTTCTCAATCGACCCACATATTCAGTAAATCCTGTCAGTTCAACCTTTATAACATCACACTGTTCTAAGAGCTGGGGTGGGTACACGATAATCAGGTTGGACACAGTCCCTGTCCCACATAGGGGTCACAGTCTAAGTTAGAGGGAGAAAGATTTAATCCCCATTTTACCCGTGAGGTAACTGAGACACAGAGAGGTTAAGTGATTTGCCCAAGGTCACACAGCTGGTAAATGGCAGAGCCGGGATTAGAATTCGGGTCCTTTGGCTCCTCAGCCTGTGCTCTTTCCAGGAGACCACGCTGCCTCTCGTTGTGGGCAGGAATGTGCCTACCAACTCTGTTATAATGTACTGTCCCAAGTATTTAGTATAGCGCTCTGTGCACAGAAAGCGCTCAATAAATACCATTGATTTATTGATTGACTGAAAGGGTCAGAGAATCTAAGGATCATCTAATAATAATAATAATTACGGTATTTGTTAAGCGCTATGTGCCAAGCACTGTTCCCTGCCCCCTGCCCTCACTCCGTGTCACCTCACCCTGTGCTTCCCTTCCATCCCCGCTCACAGGAGCAGGGGACAGAGGCACCGGACCGGGATGGGGCATCGACGCGTCCTGCGCCCAGGGTGAGCGGAAGGCCGGCTGGGCTGACAGGGCCCGGGGCCGGCTGCTGCAGCTGCATCCAGCTGTCCGACCAGGAACAATACAGCATCTGTCAGGGCTTCCGGAGAACGATTCGGACCGTGGGGATTTGGGGAAACGTCTCAGCTGCCGCTGAGCCCCGACTTCCGATTTCTCAGCTCTCCGGGACCTCGGGGCTCCGTCTGTTTGTGCCCGGGGAAGCCCTGGGGCGGGAGGAGGTCAGAGGAGCAGCTAACCTGCCCCAGGGCAGCAAATCTAAAAGAGCAAGGTCAACTCAACCATCCCCCTGCCTCCAAGCTGGCCTGCTCATTAACTGTCCCTGCTCTTCAACTGCACTGGGGAATTCCCTGAGGACCTGGGAATTCCCTGAGAGCTTGCCAAAGTCCCTGCCACTGCAGTTCGATCCCACTTCCTGTTCTGCCTGGGACCCCGCAATAAGTCTACGACCCCCAGCTGGGGGCCAAGCCTCACCCCCGCCCAGGGTGCAGTGGGCAGAGGGGAGGCTGCCAGAAATGGAAGTTCCCCACGCCCGCCCTGGTTGAGCAGCAAATTCCAGGCCAAACCTGCCCCTCAAGCCCCCCAACTCAGTCAAGGCTGCTGGGCGGAAGCGGGGAGGGGGACATGCTGGGGAGGCGTTCTGAGGCTCAATCGAGTGTCATTTTCCATTTTAAAATTTGCGACGGCTCTGAACGGGCCGCAGGGTTATTGCCATTCAAGCCAACGACCATAATACTGCAACACAGATAGTCCACTAGACTGTGAGCTGCTTGAGGGCAGGGATCCTACCTAGCACTTAGTACAGCATGCTGCTCACAGTAGGAGCTCCATAAATAGTATTGCAGTTCTGCTGTCTTCTCCATAGGAAGAGAGAGGTGGGAAGCGGTGTGGCCTAGTGGAAAGAGCATCTGGGAGTCAGGACCCGGGTTTTAATCTCGGTTCTACTTCCGTGAGACCGTGGGCAAGTCGCTTAACTTTTCTGTGCCTCAGTTCCCCCATCTGCAAAAGGGGGATTCAATCCTTGTTCTCCCTCCTACTTAGACCATGAGCCCCATGTGGGACCTGATGATCAACTTCAGCATTTAGATCAGTGACTGGAATATAGTTAGTATTTAACAGATACCACAGGGTTTTTAAAAATGGTGTTTGTTAAGCGCTTACTATGTGCCAGGCACTGTTCTAAGAGCTGAGGTAGTTGGAGAAGTCATGTCATTTGGTCTCCGTACCCAAAGTACCTTCTCTAAATGCACGAATCAATGCCCTCTCCACTGAATTCAGCTCCCTCTATAGATTCCATATCGCTAACTCGCAAATCTATATCACCTCCACGGTCCTCTTCCTTCATTCCTGTGTCTGAGTTGCAGAGCGCTGCTGGCAGAAATCCAGACACCAGGTTGATCTCATCCTTCTCAAATTCTGCTTTAGTTCTGCCCTTCTTCCCCACCGGGCAACAGTACTTCTCCATCCTTATTGACTCCCATACTTATTGCCTGCCAACTGTTCCAGATATTTAATTCCTTCCTCAATCCCAGTCCCTTGTCCCGTATAGGGCGCAGAGTCTTAATCCCCATTTTACAGATGAGGGAACCGAAGCACAGAGAAGATAAGTGACTCGCTCTAAGTCGCAAAGCAGGCAAGTGGTGGAGCCGGGACTGGAACCTGTGTCCCGGCTCCCAGGCCCGTGCTCTATCCACTAAGCCAGGCTGCTCCTCAAAGAGGGAAGTCAGGGCAGCCGGGAATGTGGTGGAGGCTGTGGCCATACCCGTTATCGTCCTCTTACCCCCGGCTGCCCATCCGAGAGCAAGAGAGCTTGACGGTGCTCCCGGCCAAGAAGCCAGGGCCAAGGGCTCGCTGGGGTCGAGGGTGGGAGGGGCCTGCACCTGTTCACGCGAAGGGGGCCAGGGTGGGGGGACCAAGGGGCAATGTTCTGCCCCGGTCCCAGAAAGAGGCCCTGGAGCCTAAGGAGGTTTTATCGGGGAACACACATCTGGCCCGCAGATGTGGCTCCCCTCCAGGGCCGGCCTGCCTTCCAGATGGGGGACGGATGGACCGACGGATGGGCCGAGGCTGGAGCATCCGCTCGGCCCTCTCCCACCCTCCCCGGATTCCCACGGGGCGGAGGGGGGACAACGGGCCGCCAGGCTGCCCGGACTGGGCTGGGCAAAGCCAGCTGGAGGCAGGGAGGAGGGATGGTCTCACAGCTTCTCCATTTCCTCAGAGGAGAGACAGCCAAGATATTATCACCGGGATTGTAGATGGGAGAAGCATTTAGCGTAATGCTCTGCCCACAGTAAATGCTCTATAAATACCACTGATTGCTTCATTGAAAGCAACTTCCCTGAGTCCAGGAGCCAAGGGCAGGGTAGCAAGGTTGCCCGCTCTGTGGACGCATCTCTGCTTTCCCACCGTTCTGAGCCACCAAACACCAGTGCCCGGCCCCCATCCTGATGCCCATTTGTCGATAACATGGGGCTGGGAGGACAGGTAGGTAGGGCAGTAGGACGGGCAGAGACAAGGGAATGGCCTAAATAACCTCTTATGGTCCCTTCCCGGTTGATGAGAGACTCAGCTCTTAAAATGGTAAGCAAAAATATGCCAATTCACACCTCCTAGGTTTGAGTCTCCAGGCTAGGCAGCCAGGAATAGGGATGGTGCCCTCTTTCCCGCTTCCTCCCAAGACGGCACGCTGCCCCTCTTTGCCACCAGCCCCCTCCAAAATCTCCCCAGTTGCTCCCGGAGGTCAGAACCGTGGAACCTAATCCCCTCAGGCTGGGAGAGGCTGAGGTCTGCAACTCCGGGCAGAGGGGAGGGAGGGGGAGAGGCGGGACTCCAGGCCTGGAGGCTGTTGTACCCAACCCCAGCCTTTTGTCCTTGGCTAATCCAAATCCCAGCCCCTTCACTGGAAATCACATGGGAGGGACTCCAAAGGTGGTGGATGGAGGGACTTGGATTCTACCTCTCAGCTCAATCCATGACCCTCAGCATGATGGGCCACGGTTTCCACAACTGACCCTCCTCATCGATCAGTCAACATGGCAAAAAGGACAGAGCACAGGCCTGAGAATCAGAAGGTCGTGGGTTCCACCACTTGTCTGTAGCGGCACCTTGGGCAAATCACTTCACTTCTCTGTGCCTCAGATACCTCATCTGTAAAATGGGGATCGAGACTGTGAGCCCCAAGTGGGAAAAGGATTACGTCCCACCCGATTTGCTTGAATCCACCCCAGTGCCTAGTACAGTGCCTGGCAGATAGTGAGCACTTAACAAAATGCTGAAATTGTTATTATTACTTTCACTCAGTGGTATTTATTTATCCCTTACTGTGGTTAGAGCAGTGTACACCGTGCTTGAGAAAGGACAGTACAAGAGTTGGTAGGAAGGATCCCTGCCCTCAAGGATCTTAGTCTTACCGCTACTCCAGTAGTAAATAGCAACTCCTCAATTCTCAGTGAGCTCCCATCCCCCCCCCCCCGCAGGACCCCTGGCCCACCCACCTCTTTCCTTATTCCCCTTTCTCTTTGCCCAGCCAACCGGGGGCGGTCCCTCTCCAGCCCGGAGCGGTTCGCTCACCCGAATCTGCCCCTTTTGGGGGACGGGGAGGATCTCCGCGCATTGAGCAACAAGACGAGCATGCAAATTTAATACAAATTGATAAGCAAATAAGCTTTCTCCCCAGCCCACGTGCAGCCAGGCTCCCCGCAGGTCCCAGTCCCCCCACTCCGTACCACCCTCCGCACTGCCCCGCACCACGCAGGGGCCCGGTTTGAGGGCTGTCTGTGGCGGCATTCCCGAGCAGCATGTGTTTTCTCTCAGGCCTGCACAGGCCGGCGCCCCGAGAGGAGCCGGAGCGGAAACCCTGGCCTGGGCTGAGCATATTTTAGAGCTGGAGGAGGAGCTGGGACACGGAGGAAGCGGGGGCTCTTCCCTTCTCCGCTCACCCCCTCCCTCCAGCAGCTCCGAACCCCCAACCCCTGAAGGCCCCGGCCAGATTGCAGATCTATGCTCTCCCTGGGGGTCGGGGAAGAAGTGTTGGAGCAGGGCCAGGCCCCCCAACCCCTCCTCCTAGAGCTGCTTTTGAGGGGCTAACAGCTAGGGCAAGTGAGACCGGGAGGAAGAAAACCTCACACTGTTTTCCAACCAAGAAGACTTCCAGGAGGAGAGGAGGTTTTACGGTGCTGCAGGGCTCAGAGGAGCTAGTGGGAGGTGGTGATAGAGAGACAGTGTGACTTAGTGGATGGAGCACGAGTTTGGGAGTCAGATGGACCCGAGATCCAATCCCGGCTCTGCCACGTGTGTACTGTGTGACCTTGGGCAAGTCATTTAACTTCTCTGTGCCTCAGTTATCTCATCTGTAAAAAATGAGGATGAAGAGTGTGAGCCCCATGTGGACCAGGGACTGTGTCCAACCTGATTAATCTGTAGCTGCCTCAGTGCTTAGAACAGTGCTTGGCACACAGTAAGCATTTAACAAGTATCATAATTATTATTATGATTATGGGGGATGAAAGGCCTGGGGATAGAGGAGGGGGGCTGGGAGATTTCCAGCCTGGGGCAGCCTGGATGTGCAGCCTCTGTCCCCACCATTTCCCCACTTTCTCTGCCCTCTACCAGGCCCCCCGGTTCCCCTCTGGAGGGGCAAGAACTCCCAGTTGGCCTCATTTGGGGGAGGGATACGAGGGCAGGAGGAGGCCGTGCCCAGGTTCCTGGGCCTTCGTTCTTGCCCTTACTTGGGCGCTGAGGCTCCGCACCCCTCCCCTCCCCAGTCCCCACGGCGCTGTTTATACCTTTAACACAAACACGGTGGGGCTCCCGGGGGGTGAAGGTTGGGGGGGGACGGTGCCGAGAGCCAAGGAGCTGGGAGGCCCGGGACGGGGGGGACAGAGTCTTAACGCTACGTCCCCGGCTCCTGCCGGCCTCAGTTTCTCCTTCTGCAGCCTGGGGAGGCCCCCCCAAACTGCTAATCAGACCCTGCAGACCCTGTGGCTCCAGGGGAGAGCTAGACCAGATGGAAGCGGTGCCCCGGGGGGTTGTCTATGTGAACAACAGAATCAGTCAAGAATAATGACAAAATTTATTACAGGCCAAAAACTACGCTAAGCACTGGGGCGGATACAAGGAGCAGCGCGACCCAGTGGAAAGAGCACGGACCTGAGAGTCAGAGGACCTGGGTTCTAATCTCCGCTCCATCACTTGCTTGCTGGGTGATCGTTTCACTTCTCATCGTCTCAGTTATCTCATCTGTAAAATGATAATTCAATTTCTCTTCCTCCTCCTACTTAGACTGTGAGCCCCAAGGTGAGACAGGAACTGTGTCCAACCTGATTAACTTGTCTCTGCCTCAGTGCTTAGTTCGGTGCTTTGCACACAGTAAGCATCTAAAAATACCATTTAACAAAATAGAATCAAAATATCATTCTACCAGACACAGTCCCTATCCAACATAAGGCTCCCGGGCTACTTGAGGGAGAGCAGGGTCCTTATCCCAGTCAGTCAGGCAATAATATTTACTGAGCGCTTACTGCATGCAGAGCACTGCACTGTACTGATCACCATTTTACGAGGAAACTGAGGCACAGTGGCCACGCAGGTGGCCAGTGGCAGAGCTAGGATTAGAACTTGGGTCCCTTGATTCACAGCCCCACACCCTTTCCAGTAGGGCTGGCACGCCCGATGCCTTGGCCGTGGTGTGGTCAGTCCCGGAGTAGGAGCCTATGATGTCTTCCACGCTGATTGGGTCCGAAAGACATCGCAGGGGTCAAAGGGACCATGGGGGTTATGGGGACCACAGGGGCTTTGGGGGCCGCGGGAGCCACGAGGTTCTTTCCATGAATTGCTGACCCTCCCCAGCCGCCTTGGGGTGGCCGGGATGTTGGTTTAAGCCATTTTGCATGGGTCACTGCTTTCCTGAGAGCAGGGTCTACTGCCGACCCCTTGCTCTCTTCAGAAAAGTAACTTTCAGGGGGGACTCGGCCACCCAGTCTCCTCTCTCGCTGGCCTCCTGCCTCCCCCAGCCTAGTCGAGGAAAGGAAGTGCCGGTCTCCAGAGATGGCCTGTCCAGTCCCTGCCCAGACCCTGTCCCCGGCCCCCATCCCAGCACAGCCCTGCCCATCCCCAGGCACAGCTCAGCCCTGTCCAGCCCTCTAAAACTCCAATCTCACCCTTCCCACATTCCCTACTGGTCCCACAGTGGGCAGAGCCCTGACTCCACCGCCCTGGGCAGCCTAGGGGAGGATGCGTCAGTGAGTTGGCGGTTAAAACATACTTGTGGTTGGTGACTTTGACTTACCCCCTGGTCCTGGTGAGACCTGGCTTGGTGCTTGGCTCTTGTGATAGTGACTTTTGACTTGGGGCGGTGGGGGGAAGAGAGCCCCTTCTGAAGACTTTGGATTGCCCCGGTGTTGGAATTTCAGTCTTGATGTAGGGGAGAGAGGGGGTATTCTCTGAAAGCCTTGTGCAATTACAGCCCCCGACCCCTCAGAGGGCGGGAGGAGGAAGATTCGTTTGGCTTCTTCCCCTATCTGTAAATTTATTTTTAATGTCTGTCTCTGACTAGGTGGTAAGCTCTTTCAGGGCAGGGATCACATCTGAAATGTACTCTTCCAAGTGTTCAGTACAGTGCTCTACACAGGAAGGTTCGATAGATGCCATAGATTGAATGAGCTATCCTTTCTTCTAGGTAATCAATCAACAGTATTTATTGAGTGCTTACTATGTGCAGAGCTCAGCTTAGTACAGTGCCTCAGCGCTTAGTACAGTGCCTGGCACATAGTGCTTAACAAATACCATTATTATAATTATTAAGCACTTGGGAGAGTAATAATGATAATAATAATAGTGGTATTTGTTAAGCATTTACTATGTGCCAGGCACTGTACTAAGCGCTGCGGTGGATACAAGCAAATCGGATTGGACGTAGTCCCTGTCCCAAGTGGGGCTCACAATTTCATTCCCATTCCCCATTTTACAGATGAGGTAACTAAGGCACGGAGAAGTTAGGTGACTTGCCCAAGGTCACACAGCAGACAGGTGGTGGAGCCGGGATAGGAACTTTCTGACTCCAGACCCCGTGCTCTATCCACTACGCCATGCTGCTTCGGTACAACAGAATTACCAGGCATGTCATCTCCCCACAACAAGCTTTCGATCTCCATGATATCTAACCTTATTCCCTCCTGCTGCATCGTGGTTCAGCCTTCTCATTCGGGTGATGGAGTCTCCCGTTATAAACGGTGGATGAGCCTCTATCCAGCCGCCAACGCTTTGGGATGGAGAAACTGCAGGAAAGAATGGATTCCAGTGATTCAGCGCTGGTGCCTTGCTCAGTGTGATGCCCACACTCCAGTCCCAGCCCGTCTTCCTCCCACTGGGGCCCAGAGCTCAGTGAAGGAACGGGCAGGCGAGGGTGCAGTACATTACAAAAAACATTACAACAGAGCAGTGTCAACACTGAGCCTTAGCACCCTCCGTAGCCGTTGCGGTCTTCGCCGTGCAGCCATCTATTATTTAGGATTCCTCCTGGGCTTGTCCGCCTCATGGAACATCTACTAATAATACTCGTGGTATTTAAATGCTGATTAGGTGCCAAGGGTCACACTAGGTATCAGGGTGGATTTAGGTAACCTGGTTGGACACAGTCCCTTTCCCACATGGAGCTTAGTAGGAAAGAGCGGTCTTAAATCCCCATTCTACAGATGAGGAAACTGAGGCCCAAAAAAGTGATGTGACTTGTCCAAGTCTCACAGCAGACACGGGTGACGTCTGACTCCCGGCTCTGGGCTCTTTCCACTAGGCCACAGAAAACGGTTTGGGGATCAGAAACCTTTCCTAGGAGGCTACAGCCCCAGCAACGTCACCCCTCACCCCTCCTCACCAAGCCCTCTGGGTCACACTTCAGATGGTGGGGGAGGAGGCTAACCAGAGGTGAAGGCCTCTGGCTATAATGATCCTTCAAAGATTTATTATTAATAATAATGATGATAATAATAAAATCAGTGGTTTTCACTAAGCACTTGCTATGTACCAAGTACAAGTTAATCAGGTTCCACATGGGTTTCCCATTCTAAGTAGGACAAAGAACGTGTATCGAATCCCCATTTTGCAAATGGGAGAACTGAGGCCCAGAGAAGCTAAGTGACTCACCCAAGGGCACACAAGCAGGTACATGGTGAAGCTTGGATTTGAACCCGAGCCTTCTGACTCCTAGGCCTGTGCTCTTTCCATGAGGCCACGTTACTTCTCAAGGCTTATCGAAGACACTGACCTACTCCTCCTCCCTCGAGGACCCCCAGTCTAACCCCTCAGATGAGGCGAGGACCAGCCCCACATAACTGAGCGCTGCTATCCGGACACCCCCTCCCACCCCCTCACCTTATTAGCCTCCTAATTGGATCCAAACCCGGTTTCTCCCCACCCTCCAAACCCTCCCGCCAAGTGCCTGCAGGTGTTGGAGGAATGCTAATGGATAAGGGTGGAGGATGGGGGTCGGGGGTGGCTGTGCAGCTCTGGTTTTGCTTTCCATTAGCCTGTCGTCTTCCTCATCTCCCTCTCCTCCCCCCAGGCTATATGCAACGTTCACGAGCCAATTACGGGCCTGAAGTTTTCTCTACCCCAAGGAGCCATTCAGCCCACTTAACTAGGCCCAGATGAGGCCGGGGCTGCCCCCGACACCCCCCAGCCGCTCAGGACTCTGGGAAGTGTGGCATTCCCTACAGCCACTCTGGACTCTGGGAAGAAGGATCCCGCCAGCTGCTCAGGACTTTTGGGAAAGAGGTTCCCCGCAGCTACTTGGGGCTCTGGGAAAAAGGCTTCTGGCAGCTGCTCTGGACTTCTGGACTTCTTCTCAGAGAAGGCTCCCCACATCTGCTCTAAAGAATAATTAAATATTATTTATATTTGTATATTTAATATTAATAAACAGCTCTAAATAAACAAATCATTCTATTTATTTATGTGGCCCGTTTACTCATTTTGATGTGTATATGTATCTATGATTCTATTTATATTGCTGCCTGTTTACTTGTTTTGTTGTCTGTCTGCCCCCTTCTATTCATTCAGTTGTATTTCTTGAGCGCTTACTGGGTGCAGAGCACTGTACTAAGCACTTGGAATGTACAATTTGGCAACAGACAGATAATCCCTGCCCAACAATGGGCTCACAGTCTTCTAGGCTGTAGGCCCCATGTGGGCAGGGATTGTCTCTCTTTATTGCTGAATTGTACTTTCCAAACGCTTAGTACAGTGCTCTGCACAGAGTAAGAGCTCAATAATTACAATTGAATGAATGAATCCGCTCAAGACTCTGGGAAAGGTGGCTCCGGGCATCCAGGCTGGGAAGAACAGGTGAACCCTTTCGGGATGTGCCTGAGGCTGGCCCTCCCTGCTGTGCCAGGGAGGGTGACCACTGGAGGACCTCAAAAGCTTGGACACCCGTCTGCCAACTCCTCATCTCCTTCCCCACCAAAATACACATTTGAGTTCTTACTGTGTACAGAGAACTGTACTAAGTGCTTGGGAGAGTACAATATAACAGACACATTCCCTGACTGAGACAAACTTACAGTATAGAGGGGGAGACTGACAGTAACATAAATAAATTACAGATATGTGCACAAGAGCTGTGGGGCTGGGAGGGGGATGAATAAAGGGAGCAAGTCAGGGCGACGCAGAAGGGAGTGGAAGGAAGTGGAAGAGGGGGCCTTGCCCAGTGTATGCACATGGGTACATGGTGTGGACTTATATTTACAATACACAAGTTTCCCCATGAACACACACACATCCTCAAACCCAAGTCCCACTTAATAGTGGAGGAGCTGGGATTAGAACCCATGACCTCTGACTCCCAAGCCCGGGCTCTTTCCACTAAGCTACGCTGCTTCTGTTCAGCTGCGCTGTTAAGGCCGTGCTAGGCATCCAGCCCTGTCCCTAGCCTTGGAGTAGCTTCAAAATAAGCGGATCGCAGATCAGACACAATGCCCTCGGATAACCCCCTCTCCCCTCGGAGCCGCAGGGTTAGTGAAAGGGAAGATAGTAATACTAATGATGGTATTTGTTAAGTGCTTACTACGTGCCAAGCACTGTTCTAAGCCCTCGGGTAGGTACAGGGTAATCAGGTTGTCCCACGTGGGGCTCCCAGTCGTCATCCCCATTTTACAGATGAGGGAACTGAGGCCCGGAGAAGTTAGGCAACTTGACCAAGGTCACACAGCAGACAAGTGGCGGAGCTAGGATTCGCACTCACTTCCTCTGTCTCCCCAACCCGTGCTCTTTCCACTAAACCACACTGCTTCTCAGGTTGGACACAGTCTCTGTACCACAAGGGGCTCGCAGTCTTAATCCCATTTGACAGATGAGGGAACTGAGAGGCCCAGGGAAGCAAAGCGACTTGCCCGAGTTCACACAACAGACAAGGGGCAGAGTGGGGATTAGAACCCAGGTCCTTCTGACTCCTGAGCCCGGGCTCTAGCTACTAGGCCTTTCACGGCCCGGCACGGCAGTGGTGGTGGAGTGAGCCGGCAGTTTCGGCCTAAATGTCACCAGACGAGACCTCTGAACCCACTTCTGTGCCCACCCGGGACCCCTGACCCCACCTTACTTTAACGCCCCCTACACACACACCCACACACACTAATCACCTTCGGGCAGCCAGCTTGACAGAGCAATCCCCCTTTTTTCTCTGTCTTTTTCTCTCCCTGCACCCCTCACCCTTTCCCTCTAGTCTCCTGACCCCGAATCCAGACCCAGTAGGCCATGGTCTTCCTCCCCAGCTTCCAGGCTCCGGTGGGATGGGGGTGTCCCGGGGTCCCCGGGCCCCCACCCCCCCGGGTTAACGATCCGCCGGAGCTGGCCGGAGAACAATGAATGGAAACCAGCTGGAGCGCTGCCCTCCGACCCCCGCTAACGACTTGTTTATGGTCCGAACAGCAGCGCGCCTTAGGCCGGGATTTCAAAGTGTCACTAATTGGCCAGGGACCAGTAAATAGCACCAAATAAATTTGAAGCCCCTCATCCAATCAAGCGATCAATCCATCATCGGCACTCACTGAGCCCTGACCTAGTGTACAGAGCACTAGCGCTTGGGAGAGCCCAATATGACAATAAAGAGATACATTCCCTGCCCACGACGAGCTTACAGTCTAGAAGGAGAGGCAGAAATTAATAAAATTAAATAAATTACAGATAGGGACATAAGCGCTGTGGAGCTGGGAGTGGAGATTGAATGAAGGGAGCAAGTCAGGGCAGGGATTGTCTCTTACCTGTTGCCGAATTGTATATTCCAAGCGCATAATACAGTGCTGTAAATACGATCGAATGAATGAATGAACACAGAAGGGAGGGGATAGAGCACGGGTCTGGGACTCAGAGGATCTGGGTTCTAATCCTCAACCCCCCACTTACCTGCTGTGTGACTTCAGTCAAGTCACTTAACATCTCTGTGTCTCATTTCCTTCATTTGCAAAGTGGAGATTTAATGACAGCTTTCCCTCCTACTTGGAATGGGAGCACCTTGTGAGACCTGATGATCTTGTATCTTCTTCAGCGTTTGGGACAGTGCTTGGCACATAGTAAGCACTTGATAATTACCACCTCGTGGCAGACCGCCCGACCACAACAGCGGGGCCTGAAGGTGAGTCTGCCTAGGGCATTCCTCCAGTCCCACCCTCTCTGCTCCAGGCGGTCCGTGCTATCCCAGCATCTCCTGGAAGTCAAGCCTTGAGGCACAGGGAGTTAGGAACGACCAGGCTCACAGGTGCCAGGATTAGGAACGACCAAGCCCAGAACAGCTGAGTTAGCAACGGCTGAGCTCAGAGGTGCCTCAGCACTTATGTACATAACTGTAATTTTATGTATTTATATTGATGTCTGTTTATTTGTATTGATGTCTGTCTCCTCCCCCCCCCCACCCAAGACTGTGAGCTCGTTGTGGGCAGGGATTGTCACTCTTTATTGCTGTATTGTACTCTCCCAAGCGTTTAATACAGTGCCCTACACACAGTAAACTCTTAATAAATACGATTGAAAAAATGATTGAATGAATCCAGAGGCTAAGCCCTCCCTCTGGGCTATTCGTGTTCCCCATGAGGTGGTCTCGGGTCTCTCGGCCCTTCAGGCCGGACCTTGCTGATTGCTCTAACGAAGGGGGAAGGACGGGCTGGGGTGGGGGAGACAGGGGCTGGGAGCCGCCTGTCAGGGTGTTAATGAGGGGGTCAACTCGAGGCTGTTTATTAGGGGACAAAGAAACCTCTTCCCTCGCCCAGTGGCGGGTTAGACTGCAGGCCGAGCTCTGCCCTCCCCAGCCCTGTGAGAGTCAGAAGGCCACCCTCCCAGGCGGTGCGGAGTTTCTGCCAATGTTCCTGAGCAGCATTCGTCCTTAGTGTCCCCAAGCTCCATGTAATAATAATAATGTTGGTATTTGTTAAGCGCTTACTATTTGCAGAGCACTGTTCTAAGCGCTGGGGTAGACACAGGGGAAGCAGGTTGTTCCACGTGGGGCTCACAGTCTTAATCCCCATTTTACAGATGAGGTAACTGAGGCACAGAGAAGTGAAGTGACTTGCCCACCGTCACACAGCTGACAAGTGGCAGAGCTGGGATTCGAACTCATGACCTGACTCCAAAGCCCGTGCTCTTTCCACTGAGCCACACTCAGTGCTTCCATATCACGGTCCCCAGTGCTCCTGAGCAGTGGCCTGAGCCCAGCCTCCCTAGGGATCCCCAATTTCAGGGTTGCTCCCACAGCCACGGCCTGAGTCGTGTATCTCATCTATCTCGTTGTGGGCAGGGATTGTCCCTCGTTATTGTTGCACTGTACTTTCCCAAGCACTTAGTACAGTGCTCTGCACACACTAAGCACTTAATAAATACAATTGAAAAAATGAATGACTGAATCTCGCTGCCGACCCCTCGCCCAAGTCCACCCTCTGGTCCGGAACAGCCTCCCTCCTCAAATCCGACAGACAATGACTCTGCCCCACTTCGAAGTCTTACTGAAGGCACACCTCCTCCAAGAGGTCTTCCTAAGCCCCCCTTTCCCCTTCTCCCACTCCCTTCTGTGTCACCCTGACTTGTTCCCTTTATTCATCCCCCCTTCCAGCCCCACAGCCCTTATGTACATATCTGTCATTTATTTATTTACATTAAAGTCTGTCTCCTCCTCTAGACTGTAAACTCACTGTGGGCAGGGAACGTCTCTTTATTGGTATATTGTACTTTCCCAAATGCTTAGTACAGTGTTCTGCACACAGTAAGCGATCGATCAATACGATTGAATACATGAATGAATAAATACCCCTCATTCTACCTGGGCACTGATTGTGGCCCCCCACAAGAGAAGCCCAGAACCTCTGGCTGTGCCCTTTTGGGGCTGGGGAGCCACTGAGGGGCTGAGAGGCCTGCCCACCCCCACCTCTCCCACCAGCCAAGTGGGGCTCACAGTCTCCATCCCCATTTTCCGGATGAGGTAATTGAGGCCCAGAGAAGTGAAGTGACTTGCCCAAAGTCACACGGCAGACAAGTGGTGGAGCCGGGATTAGAACCCATGACCTGCTGACTCTACCGCTTCAACGTGGCTCGGTGGAAAGAGCCTGGGCTTGGGAGTCAGAGGTCATGGGTTCGAGTCCCAGCTCTGCCACTTGTCAGCCGGGTGACTGTGGGCAAGTCCCTTCATTTCTCTGTGCCTCAGTTACCTCATCTGTAAAATGGGGATGAAGACGGTGAGCCTCACGTGGGACAACCTGATGACCCTTTATCTCTCTCAGCGCTTAGAACGGTGCTCTGCAAATAGTAAGCGCTTAACAAATATCATCATCATTATTATTATTCTCCAGGCCCAGGCCCCGAAGGGAGGCCTGCAGGCAGTTCCTCTCTTCCAGTTCCCAGCCCCGGCTCAGCCTCCCCCCTGCTCCCCCTGCTCCCGGGGAAAGGGGAGGACAGACACAGAAACCCACTTCAGACTCATTAGTCACCAGCTCCAATCTCTTATCTGGGGACAATTAAAGGTCCTTAATCCGGCCTGAAAGGCAGACGCCGACCCTCCCCCTGTCTCCCTGAGGGCTCTAATGGGGAGGGGGTGGGGGCGGTGCACCAATCCGGTTTACAATGCAAATATTCAGTGAAAAATTCCCCACCTTCTGTAATTGGGTCTGGGGACGGGTCGAGGGTGGGGGGAGGCTGCGGGAGGGGGCGGCCAGTTTCCAGGGGCTGGAATGGAGAAACAGAGAGAGGTAGAGGGCGGGGGGACGGGGAAGGGAGAAGGAGGTGAGGGGGGAGCCGGCTGGCCTGCTTAATGGCAAATCTTGTACTGCCCCGGTAGGTCAGAGGTCATTCAGAGCCCCCCACTCTCTGAGAGGGCTTCTGGGTGCCCACCTGCTCCCCACACCCACCAGACTGGTTCTGGGGTGAAGGGGTGGAGTAGATGATAATATGATGATAATGATGGTATTTGTTAAGCGCTTACTATGTGCAAAGCACCGTTCTAAGCTCTGAGGGGGATACAGGGTGATCAGGTGGTCCCACGTGGGGCTCACAGTCTTCATCCCCATTTTCCAGATGAGGTCACTAAGCCACAGAGAAGTTAAATGACTTGCCCATAGTCACCCAGCTGACAAGTGGAGGAGCTGGGATTTAGAACCCATGACCTCTGACTCCCAAGCCCGGGCTCTTTCCACTGAGCCACGCTGCTTCTAGAATCTGCTGACATCGAACGGATGTCCGCCAGGATCCCCGAACCTAAAGCGTTTCTCCAGAGGGGCCCCCTCCCCACCACCTCTTGCCATTCCATAGCTACCGTGCACCCCATCCTCGGGTCCTCTTCCCACTGATGCCACTTCTGACTCGGACTGGTGCTTTCACGCTTCTCACCGCCACCCTCCACCAGTGCTCCCCAAGATGTCTGCCTCGTTCCAGTGACAAGCGGCCCTGGGCCTGGCGGGGCGGGCAGGGGGCTTGAGCAGCCGAAAAGGACCCTGAGGGTCAGAATGGACCACAAGGTGATGGTGAATCTGCAAGGCATTAGGAGGTATCGGAAGGTTCTTCTCCAGCGAGAAAGTGGGGTGGGGTGGCTGGGCCTCAGAGTAGGCATGGAATTGGGGATCTCTAGGGAGGATGGTCTCTGGCCACTGCTCAGGAGCACTGTGGATCTATGGTGTAGGAGCACTGAGTATACCTGGGGTTCAGAAACGCTAAGGATGAATGTTGCTCAGGAATACACAGTCCCTTCCTACAGCCAAGAAGATCAGAAGGTCTCCCAGCAGGATTTCAGGAGCCTGGAAGCACAAGGTATTAGGGATGGGGGCTGGAAGCTCTCGGCGGGCAGGGGGCAAGCCGTAAAATGTGCTCTCTCTGGGAGTTGGGATTTGGCTTCCCTGGAGCAGCTGAGGCCTAACTGGCCCCAGTGGTCACCCCCGTTTTACCGGTCACCTTCCCCCACACCCTACACCGGCCGCGCTACGTCCCGGTGTGCCCAGATGAGATTGGCGGGAGGGACTGCACAGATGAGATTGGCGTCAGGGACTAAGAGTCTTCATGAGATCCAGATGGTCTTCACACCTCTGACTGACACCTGGTCTCCTTGGCCTGTTCATCTCTCATGAAAGAGACCTGGGAAAAGCTGCTCGGATGTCCCTTTGGAGTTTCAAGAAAACCTGGAACTTTGGGGAAGGGATGTGGAACCTCCAGAAAACTCTCTGGAACTCTAGGACAAGTCACTGGAAAGTCAAGAAACCCTTTGGAATGTAGGGAAAGCGTTGTGAAATTTCAAGAAAACCCTCTGGAAATGTGGAAAATGTATTTGGAACTCCAGAAAACCCCTTTGGGACGTGCTCTGAAAATTTGAGAAAACCACCTGGAACTCTGGAAAAGTGTCCTGGAACTTCAAGAACCCCCTCTGGATCGTTGGGAATGTGTTCCAGAATGTCAAGAAACCCCTCTGGAGTCATGGGAAAGCATTCTGGAGCCTCGGGAAACCCCCTGGAATGCCAAGAAACACTCTGGAACTCGGGAGAAACCTCCTGGAGCTCTGGGAAGGCACCAGGGCTGTCGTCGGGTAGAAGTTGCCAGATGGGACCAAGCGGCAGGCTCGGGAGGGAGGTGGACGCCCTCAGGACGCCGAGGCCTTCATGGAACCAGGAGCAAACGGGTGAGTCCACGCCAGGGTGGAGGGGAGAGGAGTGATGAGGAGAGAAAGGCGGGAGGCCGGAAGGGTCAGGCCCCCGGGCCGAGTCCAACAGAAGCCGGGCCAGGAACTACCAGTGTCTCTCTGGCCTCTGGGTTTACGAGCCTCCCTCCGTTTCCCCATAAAACAGACGCGTGGCTTGGAGGGTGCTGGAAGAGTCTGAGGGGCCCGAATCTGGAGGAGTGGAGGCTGGGGGAGAGGGAGGATCTCCTCCTTTCCCATTCCAGCTCGGGGGCTGGTCAAACCTCCTCCAAGATCCCAAATCCCTCCTAGGTGGGCAGATGGGATGGCCGCCTCAGGACTCTGCTAGCCTGAGCACTGCCCCCTCTCATGAAGAAGTGACGAGGGGCTGCTCCTTCAGGGACCAAACTTCCCCGGTCAGAGATCAGACATGCACGGAGAGAATTTAAGGAGCTCCCAGGGTGCTGGCTCTAGTCCTGGGACGATGAGTTTCAGGGTGAGAAGCTGCATTGCCCAGTGGACATAGGATAGGCCCAAGAGTCAGAAGGATGTGGATTCTAATCCTGGCTCTGTTACTTGTCTGCCGTGTGACATTGGGCACTTCTCTGTACCTCAGTCAACTATAAAATAGAGATTAAAACTGTGAGCCCTAAATAATAATGTTGGTATTTATTAAGCACGTGCTATGTGCAGCACATTGTTCTAAGCGCTGGGGTAGATACAGGGTAATCAGGTCATCCCACGTGAGGCTCACAGTTTTCATCTCCACTTTACAGATGAGGGAACTGAGGCCCAGAGAAGTGAAGTGACTTGCCCACAGTCGCACAGCTGACAAGTGGCAGAGCCGGGATTCGAACCGGTGACTTCTGACTCCCAAGCACGGGCTCGTTCCACTGAGTGCCCAGCTCGATGACTTTGTTCCTATCCCAGTACTTGAAACAGTGCCTGGCACAGAGTAAGCTCTTAACAAATACCATTAGAAAGGGTTCCATTAGATCATAAACCCTCTCCTTCCCCATATTCATATTCAATAATAATGATAATTATAGTATTGGTTAAGCACTCGTTCTATGCCAAGCGCTGTGCCAAGCGCTGGGGTGGATGCAGGATAATCAGAAGAGACCCTATCCCTGTCTCCCAGTCTAAGAGGAAGAGAGAATGGAGATTTTATCATCATCATTAATGTTATTTAATGAGCGCTCACTAGGAGCAGAGCACTGTGCTAAGCGCTTGGGAGAATACAACTGAGTTGGCAGACACATTCCCTTCCCCCAGTGAGCCTACAGTCCAGAGAGGGTCACGGACATCGGTATAAACAAATAATTTATGATATATAATTTAAAGAAATGTACACAAGTGCTGCAGGGCTAAGGCTGGGGTGAATATCAAGCTCCTAAGGGGGCGCTTAGCCCAGAGCCCACCATGGCCACCAACCAATGGATCAGTGATGCTTGTGGAATGAAGGAAGGCCCCACTCGCACCGACTTCTAATAGTAATAATAATAATTGTGGTATTTGTTAAGCACTTACTATGTGCCAGGCACTGTACTAAGCGCTGGGGCAGATACAAGGTAATCGGGTTGGAGACAGTCCCTGTCCCACACTGGGCTCACAGTCTTAATCCCCATTTTACAGATGAGGTAACTGAGGCCTAGAGAAGTGAAACGACTTGCCCAAGTCACCCAGCAGAGCCGGGATTAGAACCCAGGTCCATCTGACTCTCAGGCCCGTGAGCTGTCCACTAGGTGCTTCACCCTTCTCACTGCTTCAGCGAAGGAAGCGGGTTCCACCACCCCGGGCCGATTAGGCCAGAGCCGTGTACTCCTCCTCAACATTTTCTGAGCAGCGCCAGTCACCCTGGGATTGGGACATCCCACCATCAGACCACCGGAACGACAGCTGCCTGCCACAGCTGGGCAATTTTCACAGCCCTCCTCCTCCCCGCCCACCCCGGTGGCTTTCTCCTGCCTCCCCAACCCCGTATCGATCTATCCCCATGTAAAGGTGAAAAAAAAAAAAAAAAGCCCAGAGAGGTTAAGTGACTTGCTCAAGGTCACACGGCCGGCAACTGATGGAACTAGGACTAGAACCCAAATCTCCTGCCTCCCAGTTCACCGTCCTAATGTACGGATCTTTACACTCCTTTGCTTCCCTCCACCTCTAATTTATTTTAGAGGCTCTCTTCCCTCTAGACTGTAAGCTCCCTGAGGGTCGGGATCATGTCTACTCACTCTATTTTAGGCTTCCAAACGTTCAGTACACTGTTTTGAATAAAGTGAGCACTCAGGAGAGACCACTGATTGATTGACCTGTCGCCTCTTCGAGCCTCTCGTCCTTCCCAGCAGTATTGCAAGAGATCTCCCACCTCCTCTTAAAATCTACCCCATCCACCTGCACCTCTGATCCCATCCTTTCTCACCTTAATACAATACGTGCCCCCTCCCTTTTCCCCTCCCTGACCGCCGTCTTCAACGGCTCACTCTCCAAACCTTCTCCTCTCCCCGACTTTCCCATCGCTGTAGACGCCACCACCAGCCTCCCCGACTCAATAGGCCCCTAACCTTGGCGTTATCCTTGACTCACCTCTCGTTCAATTCGCTTATTCAGTCAGTCACCAAATCTTGCCAATTCCACCTTCACGACCACTCTAGAATCCACCCCTCCCTCTCCATCCAGTCTGTTATCACAGTGGCCCCAGCACCCATCCCATCCCATTTCAGCTAGTGCATCAGCTTCCTCACTAACCTCCCCGTCTTCTGCCTCTCTCCCCTCCGGCCCACCCTTCACTCTGCTGCCAGGATCGTTTTTCTAAAAAAATCATTTCGTGCATGTTCCCCTCTC
The DNA here is from genome assembly GCF_004115215.2 of Ornithorhynchus anatinus. Taxonomy (NCBI): domain Eukaryota; kingdom Metazoa; phylum Chordata; class Mammalia; order Monotremata; family Ornithorhynchidae; genus Ornithorhynchus; species Ornithorhynchus anatinus. The sequence goes on along the minus strand of NC_041738.1, from coordinate 2,465,611 downwards.
CTCAAAAACCTCTGTATCAAAGAGAAACTCTTTACCATTGCCTTTGGGCTCTTCCCTTCCTCCCTAGTTTCACTCCTCTCCCCCCTACAACCCAGCCCGCACACTTCACCCCTCTAATAATAATAATTATGGCATTTGTTAAGTGCTTAACTATGTGCCAGGCACTGTACTAAGCGCTGGGGTGGATACAAGCAGGTGCCGACCTGCTCCCCGGACCGCGATGATCCTGTCTCGCCATCAACTCCTTGCTCACATGGTTTCTCTTGCCTCTATCAGTATCTGACAGACCACCACTCTCCCCTTCTTCAAAGCCCTTTTAAAATCATATCTCCTCCAGGAAGCCTTCCCCGATTAGACTCTCATCTACCCCTTGTTCCCCCTCCCTCCGGTGTTGTCTAACCACTGTGTTGTCCCTTGGGCATTCGGTTACTCACCCCACCTCAACCCCAAAGTATCGACTCCGCCACTTCCCTTATCGAAAAATTTGTTACAATTTCTGTCTCCCCCTCAGTCTGCAAGCGCAGGGATCTCGTCTACCGAATTTAGTGTCCTGTACGTTCCAAGCACTGAGTACAGTGCTGTGCACACAGTTAGCACTCGGTAAACTGTATTGATTGTTCTGGGGGGGTTGGTGCCTGGAAGATTGAATGTGGAGGAAAAGAGAAGAAATGGTCTGTGTGTGTGTGTGTGTGTGTATACGTATTTACCGTGACTTTGCAGTGTTGTGTGGGATCCCATTGACAGTGCAAGTGTGCGTGAGAGTATGTGTTGTGGGTACAAGTAGCCGAGTGTGTGTCCGAGTGTAAGCGTGTGTATGTGTCAGTGGATGAGAATGTGAGGGAATGTGATGTCTGTGTGACGGAGGGTGTTAGAGTGTGTATCTGGGTGTGTGTGAATGTGTGTGTGTGTGTGTCCTGGGTGAGAGTTAAAACATTCACTTTGTCTTAGGTCATATTTTTCCCAGCCCAGTCTCATGGGGTGAGGCTGGAGAAGGGGGAGGGAGAAAGGGAAGATTTTGCCACTTTTTGGGTAGGAGCAGATTTCCCAGCTCCTGCTTCTCAGCTGATTTGCCCCACACCCTCCTCCTCCTCCTCTTCCTCATCATCATCCCCCTGCCCCCCAGCTGGGCCGGAACCAGGGCCCGGCCCCCCCCGCCCCCGGTCGTCCCCGCCGGACACCATCCCCCCAAGCTTCTCTCCCACGGCTACGGCAGTGTCCGCATCCAGATGGAAACCAGACCCGGGGCGGGGGGCTGGGAGGCTTCATTGCTTCATACTCACTGAGGCTCCAAAGCTTCATAATTCCGCTAATGAGACCCAGCTGGGACCATTTGGGGCGCGGCTAAAATTAGCTGGTTCACTTGAACGAGAGGGATGGGGGACGGTTTTGGACCCAGGCGCGGCCTGGTGGGGGGACCCCAGCCGGGGGCGGGAGTGTCATTTCACCCGTTCTCCCCCTTCCCTCCCGCCCCTGGACCGCTAACCAGGAATCCCAAATGAATGTTCTGACTGCCTCTGGGAAAAGTGGAGAAAATCTGTGGGACTGGACCGGCCTGGGGCCATTTTGGGTCTAGGGGGAAGGATCCATGCCCACGGACCCAAAGCCGACCTTGTCTGGGCCCATGGGATAAGGGGTGTCCCAGACCAACTGCCCTGGGGTGCAGCACCCCCAACCCCCACTGTCCACCCAGGGGACAATCAAAGGACAATCTGGGGAGGGCGGGGGGGGCGGGTGTCACCTAAAGCTGCCCTCGGCCAGGAGACTTGAAAGCAACCAGCGAGCCGACAGGTTGAAAACTCCCCTTTTCCGCCTCTGGGGATCCCCCCGCTAGAATACCCAGTTCCCTCTTGACTCTTGCAGTACAGAATCTATGCCTGTATCTCCTGAGAACAAGAGGAGATTGCAGCCTGCAGCAGGAGGGATTTGGGCTAGATCATCAGTATTGGTTGAGTTGGTTGGGTATAGACCACTGAACTAGCTGACTGCTGTGTGCTGAGAAGGAGCGTGGCTTAACGGATAGAGCACGGGCCCGGGAGCCTTTACCACTTGTCTGCTGTGTGACCTTGGGCAAGTCACATTACTTCTCTGGGCCTCAGTTACCTCATCTGTAGAATGGGGATCAAGACTATGAGCCCCATGTGAATCAGGGACCATGTCCAACCTGATTATCTTGTATCTACCCCAGCGCTTAAAACATGCCTGGCATGTAGTAAACGTTTAACACATACCATAAAAGAGGGGGTCTACCGTGTACACAATGATGTATTGGGCATCTGTTGTGTATTGAGACCCTCCTGTGAGCAGAGCATCGACTGGGCACTTACTACTCTAGACTGTAAATTCATAGTGGGCAGGGAATGGGTCTACCAACTCTGTTATACTGTACTCTCCCAAGCGCTTAGTACAGTGTTCTGCACACAGTAAGTGCTCAATAAATGCCATTGATTGATCGATTACCACCTGCAGAGCACTGGGCTGAGCACATGGAGAAACAGGCTCAAGGAAAAAGAGTATGGTCCTCCCCATCCCTCTCACCTCTGAGTTCTCAACCCGAAGCAGGAGTTGACAATTTTTAAAAAAAAATTATTAAGCACTCATTATATGTGCTCAGGGCTGGGATAAATACAGATATTCACATGGTCATATTGGCCCTATCCCTGTCCCGCACAGGGCTCACGGTCTAAGAGGGAGAAAGAACGGATATTTTATCTCCATTTCACAGGTGAGGAAATGGAGGGCCGGAGAAGTTAAGAGCCCTGCCGAGGGTCACACAACAGGCGAGTGACAGAGCTGGGCCTGGACCCTCCTGGGTCTCCTGATTCCCTGCCGCGGGCTCCTTTTCCTAGGCCACAGTGTGCAAAAACACCATAATTAAGAGTGAGAGAGTAGAAAGCTAATAAGACCTAAATGAACCAATCCTTGATCTGACAAATCCCTTAGATAGATGAGTGCTGAGCTGAGGAAGCTCGGTGGAGAGTGAGCAGAGAAGGCCTCCAGGAGCAGGTGGTTTTGTAGAGGGCTTGGAAAGATGGGAAGGATGAGGTTTGGAGAAGCAGGTGGCAGTGGGTGGGGGGTTGAGGGGGAGACAGCGTGTCTTTACGGAAACAGCACGGGACTGGGTGTAAGGAACCTCAGGTTCTAGTCCTGCCTCTGCCACTAATGTCCTGTGTGACCTTGGGCAAGTCACCCAACTTATTTGACCCTCTTGTTCTCCCTCCTGTGAGCCCGGTGTAGGAGGGGGACTTTTTCCGTCCTGATGATCTCGTCTCCATCCCAGCGTTTCACAAATACAATTATTACTATTATTATTAATTCCTCACCCGTACACATAGCTAAGTGCTTGGAAAAGACCATTGTTATAATTAGGATGATGGAGGGGGGAACTGATTCCCATCTCCCGAGGTGAGAATGAGATCCTGGAATGGGTGAGAGAGGGGCCCGGTACGCAGGACGATCTGTCTCGGAAAATTTTTTAAAATGGAGAGAATCTTTGAGGCGAAGCAGGGGGTGGGCCAAGGGAATCTCTCCAAGTCCCTCCCAGCAACAGGATCCTAAGGGTCTCCAAGAAGGAGGCAGGGGGATGGACCAGTTGACCTCTCCAAATCCTTCCCTCGAAGAGGATCCTGTGAACCTCCAAGCAAGAGGCAGGGGGATGGACCAGATGAGTTGAACAGTGCTTGGCACATAGTAGGCACTTAACAAATACCATAATTATTATTATTATGATCTCCCCGAGTTCCTCCCGGCCACGGCATGCTATGGGCCTCGAGTGACCGGCAAGGGGATGGACCAGATGACCTCTCCAACTCCCTCTCAGCAACAGGATTCTAAAGGCCTCCAGAAGGAAGCAGGGGAAGGGACCGGATGATCTCTCCACGTCTTCCCCGGGAACGGGATTCCGAGGGCACCGGCGTAAGACGGGGGATGGATCCGAAGACTCCTTCTAGGTCCCGAGCCAAGACAGGCCGTCTCCTGCGGGCAAGCAGGGCTGTCACCCTTCTCCCGTAAAGAGGCAGCGGGAGTGTTGGACATCAAAAGCCTCGTAAAAAACAACATTTTGATGACTTAAGAGCGATCGAATGAAAACCACATGGCGCGGTTTCCTTCCCTCCCGGCCCAGCTCGGAGCCCGCCCAGGGGAGGACCGGGGCCGGCGGGTGGGAGTGGCCCACGCGGGGTCCCCGAACTGACAGTCCGCCAGGAGGGGAGACGTGGCCCCCCGAGCCCCAGCTGCAGCATCCACTGCACCGGCAAGCGGAGACCCCAGAGAGAAGCGGGACAGACTCCCCACACATCCCCAGGATGCCTGCTCTGCAGCTGGGGAAACTGAGGCAAAGGGTTCACGGGAGGAGCCAGAGCTAGAACCCAAGGATCGTGACCTCCAGCTCTAGCAAGCACGAGGGGCGGGGGGGAACTGAGGAGCAGCTCGTTCTAGTGGATAGAGCACAGGCCTGGGAGCAGGAAGGATCTGGGTTCTAACCCTGGCTCCGCCACTTACCTGCCGTTAGCACTCAATCCCTTTGCCCCCTCCTACCTCACTTGGCTTCTCTCTATTCCAACCCAGCCCGCACACTTCGCTCCTCTAATGCCAACCTCCTCACTGTACCTCCATCTCGTCTACCTCGCTGCCGACCTCTCTCCCACGTCCTGCTTCTGGCCTGGTACGCCCTCCCTCTTCATATCTAACGAACAATGACTCTCCCCGGTTTTGAAGCCCTACTGAAGGCCCACCTCCTCCAAGAGGCCTTCCCCGACTAAGCCCTCCTTTCCTCTTCCCCCACTCCCTTCTGCGCCACCTTGACTTGCTCCCTTTATTCATCCCCCCTGCAGCCCCACAGCACTTATGTACATAGCTCTCATTTATGTATTTATATTAATAGCTGTCTGTCCCTCTAGACTGTAAGCCCGTCGCGAGCAGGGAATGTGGGTTATATTGCACTCTCCCGAACGCTTGGTACAGTGCTCTGCACGCAGCACGTGCTCACTAAATACAAATGATGGATTGTCGTGTGATCTTAGCCAAGTCATTTCACTTCTCTGTGCCTCAGTTTCCTCGTGTGTAAAATGGGGAGTAAGACTGTGAGCTCCACGTGGGACAGGGACGGTGTCCAACCTGATTAGCCTTTATCTACCCTAGGGCTTAGGACAGTGCATGAAATATAGTAAGCCCTTAACAAATACCATTAAGTGTATTATATATATATACACTGGGGATGTGTACAGAGACGTAACTGCTAAGGTGGGCCCATGGGGCTGATGCCGTTTGGAATGTTGGGAATGAATTTGGAAAAGTCACCTGAAGAAAGTGAAATTGTATGAGGAGCAGCGTGGCTCAGTGGAAAGAGCACAGGCTTTGGAGTCAGGGCTCAGGAGTTCGAATCCCAGTTCTGCCACTTGTCGGCTGTGTGACCGTGGGCGAGTCACTTAACTTCTCTGTGCCTCAGTTCCCTCATCTGTAAAATGGGGATGAAGACTGTGAGCCCCACGTGGGACAACCTGATTCCCCTGTGTCTACCCCAGCGCTTAGAACAGTGCTCGGCACATAGTAAGCGCTTAACAAATACCAACATTATTATTATTATTATTATTAAGAGAGGGAGAGCTGTGTTCTGAGCGAGTTGGAAGGGGTGGGGGAAGCATGAGCCAGGGGTAAGAGGGGAGAGAGGAGAGAGAGCGACCTAACAGGAGGTGTGCTTGGGAGGAGCCAAGAGGAAAGACTGGGGAGTAGCGAGTGAATAATGTTAATAATGTTGGCATTTGTTAAGCGCTTCCTATGTGCAGAGCACTGTTCTAAGCGCTGGGGTAGACACAGGGGAATCAGGTTGTCCCACGTGAGGCTCACAGTCTTAATCCCCATTTTACAGATGAGGTAACTGAGGCACCGAGAAGTTAAGTGATCAGGCAGCAGGTACGTCAGATGAGGAGAGCGAAGCCGGGGAGACCCGGAAAACCAACCTCCGGGGCTTTCTGCTGGATGGGGGAAAGGAGATGGGGGCCTTCGGGGTGACATTCATTCGATCGGATTTATTGACGCTCACTGTGTGCAGAGCACTGTGGTAAGCGCTTGGAAAGTTCAATCCAGCAACGAATAGAGACAATCACGGGCTCACAGTCTAGAGGTCTGAAGATGATCCGGTCGGTAGCGTGTAGTGAGAGCGGGAGAAGGAGGGGAGGCCCCGGGGAGCCCAGCCCAGTGGGGAGGGGTACCTCCATGTGGGGTCAGAGACGGGCAGGCCAGGTGACGGGACATGTTAGATTTGGCCTGGGAGAGTTCAGGGGTGGCAGAGGAGGCGAGACGAGAGGGATGATGGAGAAGGGCAAAGACGGCAGCTCAAAGTGAGGGGTTGAGGGGGATGATCTCCCTTGGGACCCCCTCCCATAGGGGAGAACTGCATAATGCAGCAAGGAAGCAGCGTGGCCTAGTGGAAAGAGCCCAGGCCTGGGTGTCAGAATACCCGAGTTCTAATCCTGGCTCCTTCACTTGCCTGCTGTGTGGCCTTGGGCAAATCGCAACTTCTCTGCCCTCAGTTTCCTGAGCTGCATAATGGGGATTTAATACCTGTTCTCTCTCCCTTTTAGGACTGTGAGCCCCGTGGGGGACGGAGACTCTATCTGGCCTGCTTAATCTGTATATACCCCAGTGCTCAGAACGCTGCTTGCCATACAGTAAGGGCTTAACAAATACTGTTCAAACAAAATGTAAAAAATGTAAATGGGGATGGAATGGGGGAGACTCCGGTCTAAGGCCAGGGTCCCTGAAGGGGGACATGGGGAGGAGAGGGGAGCCGGGAAACCCAGATCCCCTGGAGGGATCCCCTCTCCAAGTCCAGGCAGCAGGGGCGAGAGCTGAGAGTCAATGGAGTAGTGTTGTCCAGGGAGCAGAGGGCCCCACGATCCGCCCGGCCCCAGCCTCCAAATCAATCAATTGTAATTTTTTTTTAGATTGAGCACTTACTGTGTGCAGAGCAGAGCACTACTAAGGGCTGGTGAGAGTCAAAGGGACCTGGGTTCTAATCCCACCTCCGCCACTTGTCTGCCGGGTGACCACGGGCCAGTCACTTCACTTCTCTGGCCCTCAGTGACTTCATCTGTAAAATGGGGATTAAGACTGTGAGCCCCGTGTGGGACGGGGACCGGGTTCAACCTGATGACCCTGTATCTACCCCAGCGCTTAGTACAGTGCCTGGCACTGGAAAGTACACAACAAATGCCACAGCATCACAGGGTTGGTAGACACATTACCTGCCCACGTCGAGCTTCCAGTTTAGAGCAAGCAGACTCTATTCCCCTCCATCCCCGGTTGGGCCCTGGACGAAGCACAGTCCCCTGAATTGGGGTTCTTCCTGGTCCAGGGTAGGGGACTCCCTGGGGGCTGGACCGTTTCTGTCACCCCCGCCCACCCCCATCTGCAGAGAAGGCCCCAGGGTGTAGGTCAGGGGCTCCCACGCCAGGCTGTCCCCACGGCTCTCATCACCCCTCAGCGAGGAACAATGGCACCCTTTCAGCCGGGCCGGAGCCCACCTGGCCTCCCTCCCAGGTGCTGACGGACCCTTGTCCCATCCCCCGGGGGTCTCCGAGACAGAGAACCCACTGTGTCCCCCACCCCACCCCCAGCACATTCTCGCAGGGCCGGGCAGGCGGGCCCCGAAGTGAACGGTTGGCTGGAAGGGGGAGAGCGGGGATAATCCACAGTCCTTGAGGCCGGGAGTGCTGGGATGGGCCTCAGTTTCCCCTCCTAAGGCCAGAGTGGAGCTGCCAACCCAGGGGGTCCTGGGTCTGCTGGTCCTGGACCTCCCTGGGCTGGGGAGTGGGGAGTGGGCGGGGAGCAGGGACGAAGCAGCAGAATCCCTGGCCCCAGCAACTGGCCGGAGGCGTCTGGTGGGGTCCTGGGCTGGGAAGGGGGAGGTTGGGGGGAAGCCAGGAGGCGCTAAGCCTAGGGAACCCCAGGGAATGGGAGGTGGGGGAAGACTGGGGTGAGTCTTGGGGACCGTACGGACTGTGACCCCACTTCTAGGCTGCGGTTTCCCTCCCCCCCACCCTGACCCTGTCCCCCAGGGCTGAGAAATCTGGGCTACTTGGAGAGGAGGGGTTCAGGGGAGGGGCTGCAGGAGGTCCAGGGGAGGAGGCTGGGGGTGAAGGGGGGGGGAGTATTTTGGGGAAGCTGGCGGGGTAACTAATGAGCCAATTAGAGGAACCGAGAGCTGGGCCAGATGTGCCGGTCAGCGTTGAGGTAATGCCCGGGATCCCTCTGGGGACAGGGGCGGGGAAAGAGGGGGAGGAGGAGAGGGAAGGGAAAGGGGGGAGGGAGAGGGGCCCACCAGCCATACCTGTGGCCTCCCCCCATCTGTCCCTCCGTCCCAGTCTCCTGCCCTTCCTCCACATGGTCAACTGGTCCCTCAAGAGGTTGGGTCATAGGGATCACTGCCCTCCCCCACCCCCACACCGCCCCGGCTCTTCCCCTGGGCCCCGGGGCCCCCCGCCCAGCTGGAGGCCAAGCCCTGCTGTCCCTCGACCCGTGAGAACATCTTCCCAGGCTGAGGGGCGAGCCCATCTCCGCTCGCCCCCGACCCCCTCTGCCCTGTTCTGCCCTCCCACCCCCACAGTTCTGCCAACCCCCTACTCAGCTCGCTCCCCCACAGCTCTGCCCACCCCTGTGCTCAGCTCTGCCCGCTTGTCCACCACTCCGCTCCCCGCGGCTCGGCTCTGCCCACTCCCTGCCCCCTGCAGCTCTACCCTGTCCTTCCCACCTCCCTCTCCCTCGGGCGACAAGGGCATTTCTTGAGCTCCGTGGACAGCACATCTCATTAAGCACTTGGGAGAGTACAGTGCGGTTTGGGGGTGGGCGAGGCCATTCCTGACAGCACCCGCCCTGAATAAAGAGGCCGGGAAGGCTCCCGAGGCCAGCCCCTCTCCACCCCCCGGCCCTACACACTTCCTCGAGACCTCTGCCCCGTGCCCCTTCCACGCCCGTACTTCAGAAAACAAAAGTATCCACGTCTTCCCATCCCCACGGATGTCCAGAGAGGAGAGAGGCCCAGCGGGCGGGAGGGATGGAGGGCTTCCTGGACAACCAGGCCGAGTCCCCTGTCAGAGGACCCGAGCTGCAGGGAGGCCGGAGCCCCCGGTGTCCTGCCCACCATCCCTTGGACCTGACCTCTCTCTGCATCCCCAGCCCCTTCCCCTCTTGGGGTCTGGGGTTTGGGGCGGGGGGCAGGAACCCAGAATGGAGAGAAGCAGCATGGACTAGTGGACAGAACCCGCTCATGGGAGTCGGTCTAACCCCGGCTCCGCCACTTGTCCGCCGTGCGATCTAAAAGAAGCGACGACTTCTCTGTACCTCCATTCCCTCATCTGCAAAATGAAGATTCAATACCTGGCCCCCCTCCTGTGGCTCCGAGCCCAGTGTGGGACCTGATGATCCGGCATCTGCCCCAGTGCTTGGCACATAGTAGGCGCTTAACGAATACCACCCTCGTTATTATTATTATGGGGGGGGGGGTCCCTTCAGCCCCTCGTTCGACGGGGAAGAGGGTGGGAAGCGCCGCTGCCATCTGGTAGAGGATGGTTCGGAGTCTTCAAGGTGGGGCAGAAGGGCAGAGGGGGCAGAGGTGGAGGGGCTACCTCACCCACCGGCTCTGCCGCTTGTCAGCTGTGTGACTTTGGGCAAGTCACTTCCCTTCTCTGTGCCTCAGTTACTTCATCTGTAAAATGGGGATTAAGACTGGGAGCCTCATGTGGGACAACCTGATTACCCTGTATACCCCAGCGCTTAGAACAGTGCTTTGCACATAATAAGCGCTTAACGAATACCAACATTATTATTATCTGCCAAGGGGGGAAAACAGTCCCTCGGCCGGCTGCGGGGACCCGGACCGTCTGCCGTCTGACTTCTCAATTCATCAGAGGCCCCGGACCGAAACCTGGGCTCTGGTTCTGATCCCAAGGTAGGGTCAGGAAGCATTCCTGGATCCTGCGGCGGCTCAGAAACGGACCCAGGCATCCACGCCTTGGGAGGCACAAAGAAGGACTGCAAACAAACCGGGGGAGCCGGACTCCGGCCCCAGTTCCTTCGGCCTGCGGGTGAGAAGCAGCGTGAGCTGGTGGAAGGAGCAGGGGCCTGGGCCTCAGAGGTTGGTCTGAGTACAAACTGAGTAATAATAACAATAAGAATGATGGCATTTGTTAAGCCCTTACTATGTGCCAAGCACTGTGGGGATACAAGGCGGCCCCACATGGGGCTCACAGTCTTAATCCTCATTTTAGTAATAATAAAGTGGTATTGGTTAAGCGCTTACTTTGTGCAAAGCACTGTTCTAAGCGCTGGGGGGATACAAGATGATCAGGTTGTCCCACGTGGGGCTCACCGTTTTCATCCCCATTTTACAGGTGAGGGAACTGAGGCCCAGTGAAGTGAAGCGACTCGCTCAAAGTCACACAGTTGACAAGTGGCAGAGCCGGGATTAAAACCCATGACCCTTGACTCCCAAGCCCGGGCTCTTTCCACTGAGCCGTGCTGCTTCTCAGTACCGTTTGTCTTGGTACAGCGCCTGGCACATAGTAAGCGCTTAACAAATCCTGCAATTATTATTATTACTCTGCCTCCGTTTTCTCTTATGGTATAGGTTAAGCGCTTACTGAGTGCCATGCACTGTTTTAAGCGCTGGGGTAGATACAAGGTAATGAGGTTGTCCCATGCAGGGCTCAGTCTTAGTCCCCATTTTACTAATAATAATAACGTTGGTATTTGTTAAGCGCTTACTATGTGCAGAGCACTGTTCTAAGCGCTGGGGGAGATACAGGGTAATCAGGTTATCCCACGTGAGGCTCAAAGTCTTCATCCCCATTTTACAGATGAGGTAACTGAGGCCTAGAGAAGTGAAGTGACTTGCCCACAGTCACACAGCTGCCACGTGGCAGAGCCGGGATTCGAACCCATGACCTCTGACTCCCAAGCCCGGGTTCTTTCCACTGAGCCTTGCTGCTTCTCAGATGAGGGAACTGAGGCCCAGAGAAGGGAAGGGACTTGCCCAAAGGTCGCCCAGCAGACGAGTGGCGGGCGGGATTCGAACCCACGCCCTCTGACTCCCAAGCCCATGATGACCTGACCACTCGACGGCGCCCTCTGCTGGTCACTCCCTCCGCCGGAGAGGACGAGGGTCACTGCCTGTCCCGCAGCGCCCTCTGCTGGCCGCTCCTTCCGCCGGTGAGGCCGGGAATCACTGCGTTTCGCAGCGCCCTCTGCCGGTGAGGCCGGGAACTACTGCCTGCTCAGCGGCGCCCTCTGCTGGCCGCTCCCTCCGAGGAAGAGCCTGACTGCTCAAGGGCGCCCTCTGCCGGCCACTCTGGGGGAGGGAGGAAGGGGATCGCCAAGTTGGCCAACGGGTATATCAAGTCATGGTATTTGTTAATAATTAATAATAATGTTGGTATTTGTTAAGCGCTTACTATGTGCCGAGCACTGTTCTAAGCGCTGGGGTAGATACAGGGTAATCGGATTGCCCCACATGAGGGTTACAGTCAAACAGCGTGGCTCAGTGGAAAGAGTCCGGGTTTGGGAGTCAGAGGTCATAGGTTCGACTCCCCGCCCTGCCATTTGTCAGCTGCGTGACTGTGGGCGAGTCACTTCACTTCTCTGTGCCTCAGTGACCTCATCTGTAAAATGGGGATTAACTGTGAGCCTCACGTGGGACCACCTGATGACCCTGTATCTTCCCCAGCGCTTAGAACAGGGCTCTGCACGTAGTAAGCGCTTAACAAATACCAACATTATCATTATTATTTTACAGATGAGGCCATGGAGGCACAGAGAAGTGAATGATAATGTTGGTATTTGTTAAGCGCTTACTATGTGCAGAGCACTGTTCCCAGCACTGCAGTAGGTACAGGGTAATCACATTGTCCCACATGAGGCTCACAGTCTTAATCCCCATTTTACAGATGAGGTCACTGAGGCACAGAGAAGTGAAGTGACTTGCCCACAGTCACACAGCTGACAAATGGCAGAGCCAGGATTCGAACCCATGACCTCTGACTCCCAAGCCCGGGCTCTTTCCACTGAGTCACGCTGCCTCTTTTAGCTGTGGTATTTGTTATTAATAATAATAATGTTGGTATTTGTTAAGCACTTACTATGTGCCAAGCGCTGTTCTAAGAGCCGGGGTAGATACAGGGGAATCGGATTGTCCCACGTGAGGCTCAGAGTCTTCATCCCCATTTTACAGATGAGAGAACCGAGGCACAGAGGAAGTGAAGTGACTTGCCCTAGGTCACGTAGTCGACAGGCGGTAGAGCCGGGATAAGAACCCGGGGCCTCTGACTCCCAGGTCCGTGCTCTTTGCACCCGACCAAGTTCCTTCCCTACTCTCCCGAGGGCTTAGCGCAGCACCCTAAACAGCGGAAGCGCTCAACGGATAGTCCTGATGGACTGGCAATGCTCGGGAAAGAGAAAGGGGGAGAGAGCTCGGCTCTCAACCCCTCCGGTTGCCCCATTCCTCCCTCTCCCTGGGTGCCCTGTACTCGGGGTGCGCGCTCCGACTCTGCCGCCTGTAAGGGAGGCCACAGTCACGGAGAAAAACCTTTCTAAGGAAGTTCTTGGGGCAGGCGCCGAAAGAATGACTGTTTTCCTTGTGTAAAACCATGCCCGCTTCGGGGTAATACCCAAAGAGCGCAAATGATCCGGGCCACAGCACGAAGGGCTTTTTTTCCTCTTTAAGGTGGGGGTTGAGGGCCGGGGGGCGGGGTGGGGGGGTGTCATCTTTCGGCCCTGCAAGACTGTGCCGGAGGGTCTCTGCTGCCTCAAGAATGAGGCGGGGCAGATAGGCAGTGCTACATTGCGCCTGCCGGGGTCTAAGGGGCTGGACGCGGCCCGCTCAGAGGTGGGGGGCGGCCGGGACCAAGTGACCCCCGGGGGCGGCAGCGAGGGTACCCGCCCCAGTGTCCGACTCGGGACGAGGGGCCACGGCTCAGGGGACTTGCTGGGGTTCCCTCACCCCAGACGGGCCAGGGCCCAGAGCCCAGAGGGCCCGTTCCCCTGCCCGGAGGCTGGCAGGGAGCCGGTCGTCTTTACCGGGCCCGGGGGGGGTCCGCCGGGGGCCGGCGCACGGACCGATCGTGGGAGCCGCTCTCGGTGCCCACGACGTCCGGGAGCAGCCGGCCCTCCGCCTCTCTTCGGCTCACGCGGGCTTCCACGGTCGGTGCCCCCGCCGGCGCTGAGGGAGCGGGGAACGGGCCGGGTCGGCCCCGCCCGCCCGCCGCTTCCTTTCTGCCAGCCTCAGTTTCTCCCTGGGGGCTCCAGCCCCAGGCGAGACAAGCAGCGCTCGAAGAAGGCGGAGGGCGGGCACTCCAGATCAAGGTCCCGGCTGCGGTTTCCCAGGGCGGGCAGGGTGAGCCGCTGGGCGTGCAGGAAGAGGGGGATGTAGCGACTCTTCCTCTGCTCCAGGCCTAGGCTCTTCAGGATGACGGGGGGCAGCTTCTGTGCCAGCAGAAGAGGAGACAGACGGTGGGGGAGGGGGCTTCCCGGGACCGCTCGGCGGGGAGTGTCGGGGTCTGAGTCCGGGGGGGCCCGGTGGGGCCGCAGACCCCGAGACACCCAGCTCTGATCAGATCAGATCAGAGCGGTCCCACCCGGGGTCCCTGGCAACAGAACATCCGGGGTCCCAAGCTGCGGGTGTGGAGCCAGTGGGCGAGGTCCCGCGGCCTCCCCCGCGGCTCCTGGGAACCTCGGAAACCGGCCCCCCCCCATCTCCTTCCCTGCCCGGGGGTGCCCCCCTTACCTGGGGCGCCAGCTTGTTCCAGTTCGAGTACTTGTGGTCACCGAGGATGGGACACCCCAACCCGAAGGCCAGGTGGACCCGGAGCTGATGCTTCACCCCTAAACCGGCGGGGAGGGAAGAACGGTGAACTGAGCGCCCTGTACAGTGCTCTGCACAGAGCGAGCGCTCCGCAGACAGCACTGATTGAAGAAAGGAGAGAGGGAGAAGGGGACACGATGGCGGCCCGACGCCTCGCCACCCTGAAAAGGCCGAGAGGGTCCACTCTCCATCCCGTCGCGGGTCCCCACCCTGGACCGGAAGGTCCCGCCCGGCGCACCCGCCTCCGATCCCCCGTCCCTCAGCCGGGCACGGCACGTACATCCCCCCCACCTGGACAACCGCAGCGGCTCCGGGCGCCGGCCCGGGCTTCGTCCGCCAACCCGGGGCGGCTTGCCCACCGGCGACGGGCCGGAGCCCCGGAAGAGAGCGGGAGCCCGGCCGGCCCACTCACCGGTGATGGGCCGCAGCTCCAGGAGGGTGCAGGAGGTCGTGCCGCTCAGCGTCCGGTACTGGGTGACGGCGCTGTCGGCGTCCCGGCTGACGCGCCGCTTCACCATCTTCCCGTCTTCCAGGTGGTAGTTGGGGGCGAGGGTCATCTGGAGGCCGAGGGAGAGGGTGAGCAGGCGGGGAGGGAAGGAGGACGGCGGGCCAGGAGGCGGAGGGAGGGTCCACCCACCTTGTGGTGCTGCTGTTGGCTCTGCACCTCCTTCTCCACGATGGGGATGTCCACCACCCCCTCAGAGTGCACCGGGACCCCCACGCACACAGCCCTGGGGGAGAATAAGACAGCTCGGAAGGGTGGTCTCGGGGAGGCCCTCGCCAGTCTCGACTGGCCGGGCGGCAAAATCGCAGCGTCCGCAGGGGGAATCAGCCCGCCTGGGCCCTCGGGTCGGAAGCCCGGATCCCCCGCCGGGCTCAGAGGTCAGGGGTCAGCGAGGGCCCAGCCCGGATCCCAGCTGAGCCTGGCACGAGCACCGGGGACGCCGGGGACTCTCCGCTGTTGCCACAGAACCCCCTCTGGCCACCAAGACCCCCCACCTCCTTTCTCCGGGCCTACCCCACCATCCCAGATCGGGACCCCTCAACGGCCCCGCCCCGGTGTAAGCGGACCCCTTCGGGGAGGGGGCACCTCACCGCCCGCCGCCCCGCCCCTCGTACCAGTACGTCTTTGCCACCTGGCGCATCTTGAACTGCCCTTGGACCTGATGGGCCACATCCCTGCTGCGGGCCAGCACCATGACTCCCGTGGTCTCCTTGTCCAGACGGTGGCAGAGATGCAGCGGCTCGGCCCGGAACCCGTCCAGCATCTTGGCCAGGATGGGCAGCACGTCGGTGATGCAGCGCTGGATCCCGGGGCCCCCTTTCGGCAGAGGACCAAAGAGGACTGAGCGGCAGGGAAGAGTCCGGCCCGCACCCCTAGGACAGACCTCCACTCCCGGGGAGCCCAGGGGGATCCCACGCCTCTCCGGTCGCATCCTCAGATCCCCTGGTCTCATCTCCCCACGCCCCAGGACACTCTGATAATAATCACCCTAAGTGCCAACCATATGCTAAGCACAGGGGCTTCCCGCAGATGTGGGCAGAGAGAGGAGAGGCAGGGGAGTACGGAGCTGAGCAGGACTCTGGGTTCCAGCGGAAGATCAGACAGGATCGTCTTCTCTGGCACGGCCACTTCTAAGCCCAACTTTGCCCAGACTGGTCATCCTCGAGGTGACCGGACAACAGGAATTCCCACGGATGCCCCCAGATCTCCTCCCTCAACCGACGCCGAGAGAGGCAGCGTGGCCCAGGGGAAAGCCTGCGCCCAGACCTAATCCCTGGCCCGCGGGGTGATTACGGGCAGGTCAAGTCACCCGCTTCTCTAGGCCTCAGTTTCCTCATTTGTAAGATGGGGATCCAAAACCCGCTCTCCCTTCCTCTTAGATCATGACCCCCTGAGTGGGACAGGGACCCCCGCCTGGACCTTACACCTACCCCAGCGCTTAGCACAGCGCTCTGGCACCTACTAAACCCTCATGAATCCCATTTTCAAGACACCCCCATTTATGCGTACATACACAGTTCTTAATTTGGCTAGGTCAACTGTAGCCTCGTCTACCCTTGTTCTTCCTCCTGCTTCCAAAAGTGGTAAATCACTGTTTTTCCTGTCTTCCCCTGCGAGCTCCCTGAGGACCAAGAACACGTGTCTGCTTCTGCTGAACTCACCCCAGCGCTTACTGCAGCGTGGGGCTGACGGATTCAGAGGCGTCAGTGGGACGATTTCCACTTAGCCGGTGCTGACGAGGAGAGGAAAATGAGAAGTCTTCCTTTCCTGACTGACGCTCCCACATCGGGGGCTGGCAATTCAAACAGACCCAGGTACCCACTCCCCTAACACTCACTTGTGGCCTGGTGGGAAAAAAGCGTGGAACTGGAGGTCAAGAGACCCAGGTTCTAGTCCCAAATCTGCCGCCGGCCTGCTGTGACCTTCGGCAAGTCATCTGACCCTTTGGGCCTCAGTTTCCTCATCTGTGAAACGGGGAGAAAACTCCCCCAGGGCAGGGATTTTATGGTACTTTGCTCCGCACACAGTAGGTGCTCAGTACACGCCTGTCCTCCTTACCTCCTAGATTGTGAGCCTCACCCTGGGTACGGGACTGAGTCCATTCAGATTATGTTGTGTCTACTGCAGCGCCTAGCACAGTGTCTGGCCTTGGAGTAAAGGCTAATAATAATAATAATAATAATAATAATGACTGAGGGCTCTGTCAGGCACTTACTGTGTGTCGAGCACCGTACTAAGTGCTGGGGTAGATACAATCAATCGATCAAATCGGTGGAATTTATTGAGCACTTACTAGGTGCAGGAGCCTATACTTGGGAGAGTACAATTCAGCAGAATTCAAGCGCTTAAAAAAAACTTTTAAAAATACTCAGCACAAAGATAAAGAGATTTAGAGCTGTCCCTTGGCCGCCTAGGGCGAGGGGGAATGGTTGTCCACGGCTCCTGGCCTCTCCGGTCTTTACCAGTGCGGCTTAGTGGCAAGAGCCCGGGCTTGGGAGTCAGAGGTCATGGGTTCTAATCCCAGATCCTCCTCTGGTCAGCCCTGTGACTTCGGGCGTCACTTAACTTCTCCGTGCCTCAGTTCCCTCATCCGTAAAATGGGGATTAAGACGGAGCCCCACATGGGACAACCTCATTACCTGGTATCTACCCCAGTGCTTAGAACAGTGTTTAGCACATAGCAAGAGCTTGAAAAGAAAAAAAAAACCCCTCCTTATAATTATCATTTACCGTGAACGGGGAGCCCATAGGGCTTGTCGATGACCACAAGCTCCTTGTCTTGATAGAGGATGCCATCCTTCAGCACCTTGGCCAGGACGTTGGGGTGAATCCGGTGCAGCTGGCGGGTGTACTGCACCAGCTCCCGGACCCTCCTCTGGAGGGAGGTCAGGTGCACCTGAGGGACAGGGGCATAATGCAGAAGCAGCGTGGCTCAGTGGAAAGAGCCCGGGCTGGGAGTCGGAAGTCATGGGTTCCAATCCCGGCTCTGCCTCTTGTCAGCTCTGTGACTTCGGGCAAGTCACTTCATTTCTCTGTGCCTCAGTTCCCTCATCTGTAAAATGGGGATGAAGACTGTGAACCCCACATGGGACAACCCGATGACCTTGTATCGTCCCCAGCGCTTAGAACACTGCTTTGCACATAGTAAGCGCTTAATAAATACCATCATTATTATTATTACAATGGGGGGCACAGCGGGATGGTCCCTGCTGGGCTTTGCAGAGCTTCCTATGGCAGAGGCTGGTGTGGGTGGGTGGGTGGGTGTTGGGGGGCAGGGTGGGTGTGGAGAAGCAGCGTGGCTCAGCTGAAGAGCCTGGGCCTGGGAGTCAGAGGTCGTGGGTTCGAATCCCGGCTCCGCCACCTGTCAGCTGGGTGACTGTGGGCAAATCACTTCACTTCGCTGGGCCTCCGTGACCTCATCTGGAAAATGGGGATGAAGACTGGGAGCCTCACGGGGGACCACCTGACGACCCTGTATCTCCCCCAGCGCTTAGACCAGTGCTCTGCACCTACTAAGCGCTTAACAAATACCAACATTATTATTATGATTCTTCACTTCTCGGGGCCTCAGTGACCTCATCTGGAAAAGGGGGATGAAAAGTGTGAGCCCCACGTGGGACCACCTGATGACCCTGCATCTCCCCCAGCGCTTAGAACAGCGCTTGGCACAGAGTTAGAGAAGCAGCGTGGCTCAGTGGAAAGTGCACGGGCTTTGGAGTCAGGACTCATGAGTTCGAATCCCGACTCTGCCCCTTGTCAGCTGGGTGACTGTGGGCAAGTCACTTCACTTCTCTGGGCCTCAGTTCCCTCATCTGTAAAATGGGGATGAAGAGTGTGAGCCCCACGTGGGACCACCTGATTCCCCTGTGTCTCCCCCAGCGCTTAGAACAGTGCTCGGCACCTAGTAAGCGCTGAACAAATACCAACATGATGATTATTCTCTCCCCCCAGCGGTGAGGCCAGCGGCGGGCCGCTAGGAGGCGCTCAAGGACTAGGAGCGTTCCTCCGCCCTCCCCGCCCCCTCCCCCGGCCCCGCCGCGCTGCCTTCTGGGAGTTGTAGTCCCGTCCGCCTCACCGCCGCCGCCGCCTTCTTTCCCTCCTTCTCCTGCTTCGCCTTCCGGAGCTTCTCGGCCAGCCGCTGGGCGCCGCCGGGCCGGGAGGCCGAGAAGAAGAGGGAGCGGGAGGCGGCGGCGAGGACGACGTTCCCCGGGGCCCGCAGGGTCCGGGCGCGGGCGCCGCAGCCGGCCGCCGCCATCTTTGCGGAAGCCGCGCGGTCCCGGCGGGCTGCGCGCGCGGCGCCCGGGGAGGGGGCGGGGCCGGAGGGGGGGGGGGCGGGGCCGGGGTCACGTGAGCGCGGCGGCGGGCGCCCAGTGCGGCTGCGCGGACCGGTCAGCACAGCCCGGGCGGCGGCGGCGGCGGCGGCCGGTGAGGCGGGGGGCGGCCCTTCCCCTCCTCCTTTTCCCCCCTCCTCCTTCTCCCCCCTCCTCCTTCTCCCCCCTCCTCCTTCTCCCCCCTCCTCCTTCTCCCCCCTCCCCCCTCTCGTCCTGCCCCTCCCCCCCCCCCCCGGGGGTGTTGGTCCCGTCCCGAGGGTCCCGCCCTGTCTCTCTCTGTCTCCCCCTCCGACCCCGCAGGACCCTCCCTGACCCCCCCCCCCCGCACTCAGCACCCTCCCTGACCCCCCCCCGCAAAACTCAGGATCCTCCCTGACCTCCCCCCCCCACTCAGGATCCTCCCTTCCCCCCCCCTTAGGACCTTCCCTGTCCCCCCACTCGGGGCCCTCCCTTCCCCCCCACTCAGGATCCTCCTTGCCCCCCCCCACTTAGGACCCTCCCTGACCCTCCCCCCCCACACTCAGGATCCTCCCTGATCCCCCACTTACTCAGGACCTTCCCTGTCCCCCCACTCGGGACCCTCCCTTCCCCCCCACTCAGGATCCTCCTTGCCCCCCCCCACTTAGGACCCTCCCTGACCCTCCTCCCCCCACACTCAGGATCCTCCCTGACCCCCCACTTACTCAGGACCCTCCCTGACCCTCCCCCCAACTCAGGATCCTCCCTGACCTCCCTCCCCACTCAGAACCCTTCCTGACCCCCTACTCAGGATCCTCCCTGATCCCCCACTTAGGACCCTCTCTTCCCCCACAGTCAGGATCCTCCCTGACGCCCCACTTACTCAGGACCCTCCCTGCCCCCCCCCACACACACTCAGGACCCTCCCTGCCACCCCCCAGGACCCTCCCTGCCCCCCATGGTCCGGCTTCTGTCCACCCCCCACCCTTGGGCGGCCAAGGTCCTCCGGTCCCCCGCAAAGGGCTCGGCTGGATTCCCTACTGCCTTTCCCCGTCGTGCCGTGCACCCGAGCGCTAACTCTGTGCCCAGCACTGTGCCGAGGTCTGGGGCGGACGCGGGCAGTCAGGAGGAGGGAGCGTGAAGGATCGTCGCTCTTGACACCTTGCAGATCCGTTCCGCCCTCCTGGGATTCCAGTTGGCCACCTTGCCTAGGAGGGGCTGTCGGAGACCCGAGAAATCGTGTCCGAGGAGCGGGGCGGCCATTGGTCCGGTTTTAGGCCGGAGAGCCCAGATTTATCCATTCAGTCGTATTTATTGAGCGCTTACTGTGTGCGGAGCACTGTACCGAGCGCTCGGAGAGACGGCAATAAAGAGAGACGATCCCTGCCCACAGCGGACTTACGGTCTAGGGGACTGGTCCGACTCCTGTCCGAAACTGATAAAGCCCTGGGTACTTTTATATGTCCCCCTATAAAAACCCTCAAAAACCTCCTGGACGGTCTAATTTTCAACCGGTCCGACCTCTGTAGTGCCAGGCCTGGGAGCCAGAAGGACCCGAGTTCTAAACCTGGCTCCGCCACTTGTCCGCTGTGGGCAAGTCACTTAACTTCCCTGCGCCTCAATTCCCGTTTCTGTAAAATGGATATTTAGACTGTGAGCCCCGTGTGGGACGTGAACTCTGCTCAACCTGATTACTCTGTATCTACCCCGGCACTTAGGACAATGCCTGGCACATAGTGAGCGCTTAACAAATACCATAGGAAAAAGAAAAAGCCCCCGGTGCCTTTGTGTCCCCATATTTGGTTTTTAAACCTTCAGTAATCCGCTGCTTGGGCCGCGGTCAACGGGAGAACGATTGTCTTATCGGAACAGCAGGAAGAAACGGAAAGCCCGTGAATGTTGCCAGGCCTGGACAGACGTACCAGCACTAGTTGTTCCCACGAGGTAAATGCTGGTTTTCATTTCTGAAATGTTTAACATTTAAATGAAAATGGGGAGGAAGAGAGGTAGGCAGAGGGGTGTTGGGAAATTTTTAAAGTCTCCGGGGCCCCCCTAAATAGGAGAGAGTCGGGGTGGCACGGGGGACATCTTACCGAAACTTCCCAAACCTTACAAATCTTACCAAAACTCCCAAGCGCCAGTCCTCGAGACGAGGGCATCGGGGCAGAACGTTCTTCACTGTCGCCGGGCTTTGCGGCTCCACCTCGCCGTACGCTTTTTTTGTGGGGGATTTTTCAAAGCTTATCTAGGCTCACCTTTTCTGAGCCCTTAATGCTGACTAAACCCTCCTTTCCTCTTCTCCCCCTCCCTCTGCGTCACCCTGACCGGCTCCCTTTATTCCTCCTCCCTCCCGGCCCCACAGCGCTCATGTCCCTGTGTCATTTCTTTCTTTCTAATAATGTCTGTCTCCACCTGTAGACTGCAAGCTCATTGTGGGAAGGGATGCGTCTTTTTAGTACTGTCCTCTCCCAAGCGCTTAGTGTAGTGCTGAGCACACAGTAAGCGCTCAATAAATACGACCGATCAGATGAATAACGCCGTCTCTCCATCTATTCCAACAGACCGGGCCAGCGGAGTCGGGGTGGGAGGCTTTGTAGGTATCAATAGAGGGTAGACTCCTTGAGGGCAGGGAACAGGATTACTCTGGGTCCTATTTCCTTAGGATTTAGGTACCGCGCTTTGCTCTCAGCGGCCGTTCGGTAAATATTCTCGTTATTATTGGCCCAGTCGAGGGTAAGCGTCCTGTGAGTAGGCCACACGTCACTTCTCCGTGTCATCTCCTCTCCAGGGCTTGCTCAGTCTGGTTCCTTGCACCCAGTGGGTGCTCAACAGCGCTGCTAATCCCCTCCCCTCCCCGCCACCCACTACTGCATGCGGTTGGATCTGCGGTGACCCGGGAGCCAAACGTCCGGAGAAGAAGCAAGTGGGGACCATCAGCCTGAAACGACACCGTGAGTATTTGAAGCGTTCCCCCCGCCCCGACCCCCACCCCTCCAACCGTGTGGCACATTCTAGCTTCCTGACTGGAGTGGGAGAGGAATGGGGCGCGGGTTTGACCAAAAAAAGACCTTCGCTTCTGGTTCGGGGCATAGGCGTCTCAGCACTCTGAGCTCAAGGGTAAGGAATTCATGCAAAAATATGCTGGCAGAGACTTCCTCCTCTGTTAGTAACGTCTCCGAGCCGTCAGGTCCAGGCCCATCTGGCCTCCTCCCATTTTCTTGATGCCCTTCTTTCTTGTGCACAACCATCTGCCTCAGTTTGGTTCTCGTGTTTCCCCCCACTTTACTTGGGAACTTGTTCTGACCCCTCTTTTCACCGGGTTCTGATCCCAGCTAGCGCCCGTGCCATTTTCCCTTGCGTTTGGCTCTCCCCGGGCGTCTCTTCCCATCTTTCTCCGGTGGTCGAGAACGGGTTTAAAAGGCCCGACTGCCCTCGATGCACGCATCTTTGGCTGCCGTGGTACGGCTCAACCCGTGTCCCGCAGGTGGCCATCCGTATTTTTCCTCCTTTTCCGTCGGTGGCTGAAGGAGGCTCGTTCCAAAGGGCATCGGCGGGGCCAGAAAGGGTCCCAACGGCATTTTCCTGGGCCTGGTGTGCCCGAGATTCTCCGGGTGACACTCACGCCCGCCGGAAGGGACCTCGGACACATCCTCCCCACCCGCGGCACCAAGTTTGCCGTCCACGTCGGCCCTTTCTCCTCAAGTGGGTGTGGATGGCTTTCCCCCCCTCTCTTCCCCCATCCCCGCAAGGCAACTCGAATTTTGGGAGAACTTTCTTTTTCCTCTAGTTACTTCCACTGTAGTGGGTGACCGGTTCCTCCAATCCTGGTGAGTTGCTTCCTTATAACCTCTCTCAGCTTATCATCTTTCAAGATCAGACTTTGCCCTTAGAAAACAGCCTCTCTAAGATGCATCAGGGAGTCTTCCTCCACCAACTGATAAGCGGAGGCAAAGCGGTGCTTTGTCCGGGCGGTCTTACCTCCCCGAGACCCCGGGCAGCCCGGCCCTGCCCATTTGACAGGCCCCCGCCGGGACCGGGAACCCAAAGAGAAACCAGTCGGGGTGCCAGAAAGTGGCAACCTTGGGTGGACGGTGCCACCGCAGGCGTAGGCCAAGGGAGGCGTCGTACGGACCGGGAAAGGGGGTCGGTGTCAGAAAGGCGAGAGATCAACGGTTAAAAGGCGAGGAGGGGAAGTTGAAGGGCTCCCTACGCCAAAACGGTGTCTTTGTGGGTGGCAGGGAAAGAGCCGAGGAGGTCCTTGAGACAGCCAGTCCCCTCCTCGATGTAAACGCTAAGCTGATTGCCGACCTCAGTGAGGACAGGGAGGCCGCTTCAGTTCCGTGGGTGGTTGTGCTTGTTTAATCTAGAAGGACGCGTCAAGGCTATCTGCCCCCGACACACACATCCCCCCGCCGTCTCCCCCTCACCGGGCATCCTCGCTTCAGCCAAGATCCTCTCCCCCCTCAAGTCGGCGAGAACCGCCGGAGCGCCGAAAGGACGGCTAATCCTCCGCTTCCTAGGAGTTGGCCGCAGAGTCCCGAGCCGTGTTTGCACAGGCACGTCAGGGTTTCCCTCCCTAGCGACGAGGTGCAGGGAGGTGGCTTCATTTGAGTAGATTTTTTTTTAAAATCCAGAGAGTGAGATAGCGGCAAGTTGAAAAATCTTTGTGGCGGGCCTGTCCCCGGAGCAGCGTTGAACACATTCCCCAAGTCCAAGCGTAAAGAAGTTTGAGAGGAAGCATGTGGTTTACATCAGCAGCAGGAAGCGGGAAGTCAGATCAGACGGGGCCCTGGGGTCGGGAGCCGCGGCAGAGACCCGGGTGAGCCGATTTCGGGGACCCCCGGGGGGCACGTGGAGGAGGATAAAGCCTCCGGGCCCGGCTGTCCTACGCCCTCCGGACTCCCGGGCGGTTTGGGACGCTTGTCCGGAGCCGGGCTCTACGTGGGGCCCGGCCCCCCTCGCCGGCCAGACCCGACTCTTCAAGGCAGGGGAGGATCTTGGGACCACGGGCAGTGCGACTGGCATTCGTTTATCCATTCAGTTGTATTTCTTGAGTGCTTACCGTGTGCAGAGCACCGTACTAGGCGCTTGGGAGAGTACAAAAGAACAATAAACAGATCCACTCCCTGCTCACGACGAGCTTACGGTCTAGAGGGGAGACAGATATTAATATAAATAAGAAAATCGCAGCTCTGTATTCCCTGAGCCGCCTCTCCGGCGGCGGGGGCTGCTGGGCCCGGTAGCCTCTCGGCCCGCCGATCTGACGATGTCGGCCCCCTCCCCTGCCCAGGAAGCCAAACTCGGACCCGGGTCGGCTGGTGACGACGCGGCCCGCGCTCGGGCCCCGACCCATTTCAGCCGTAAATAACCGAGGACATCCTGGATCCGGCCGGCCTGGAAGCCAAGGCCAGCGGCTTCCTCTCCTTTGTCTCGGGCACCGGGTTTCCAGGCGGGGCCGGCCGCCCCGCCCCCTTTCTGGCCCGGAGTCGGGTAACGGTCACCGAGCACCTCCAGGTGCGTGAGCGATGGCGGACAAGCCGGCACAAGCCACCGGAGCCAGATTAAGCCTGAGAGATCCTTTGTTTAGTTCATCTGGCAGCTTGTTTAATCACCTTCCTCCTCCTCCTCCTCCTCCCCCACCGCCCCGGTCCCTGATGGGGGGGCCCCCCCGGCCAGTGGCTGCCGGTCAGAGCGGAGCGGCTGGACCACCGCCCCCGGGCAGGTCTGGCACTTGCCCTCCAGGCCACCGCACGGGGCCTCCTGATTTGGCTGTCGAAGGTCCACGAGGAAAGGAGGGTTCTGAGCGGCCACCCAACGGCCTCGCTGGCCTGGGGTCGCCCGCCACTGTTGGTAGATCGACAGCGATCCGGAACTTTCCTCCTTGGGATTCCACCTCGGCGTCTGGTATTGAGTCTGACGCCCCGGGGATCCGGCTCGTCAGCTGAGGCACGTCGCGCAGTTTCTCTGGGCTTCAGTTTCCTCCTCTGTAAAATGGGGATCAAGTTCCCGTTCTCCCTCTCTCTGGGCACTGCGAGCCCCCGAGTCACGGCTGCTGCCGATCGGGGTTCGGTGGGGGGTTTTCAAAGCCCGAACGCGGCCGTTCCCTCGGGATTCGCTTTCGAAAGCGAACGGCGGCCAGAGGAGCTCTACGCGGCTTGTTTCCGCGCTTTGAATCTTCTCGGGCCGTGGAATCCGAAAACGGTGGGGCTTGATAGGGCTGCTCTGGGAGGAGGGAGAGGCCTTCAAATGTATAAAATTGGATCAGGGCATCTCCCCTGCTCCTTCCTCCTCCCCACGCTGAAGCAGCTTGGGGGTCCGGCAGGACCGGGGGAGCCCCGGAGGTTGCCCGGGAATCGTCCTGGCGCCATTCTCACCAGAGACAGGTCCCTCCCGCCTTAACCAAGCATTCCTAGCCCGGGCTCAGAGAAACAGCCCGGTGGGCTGCTGTCCCGCGCCCCGGGGTGAGGTCAGAAGGTCTCGGGAGAGCGGCGAGATCTTAAAGGAGCCTTTGCAAAGCGCCGAATCTCCTTTCTCACCCACCCGGTGCCGGCGGTGGCTCACCTCCCGCGGCTTGGGGAGGGCGGGGGCAGAGAGGGCCGCCAGTTGCTTCAGGCAGGCTGGTAGATTGACAGCGTTCCGGAACTTTCCTCCTTGGGATTCCACCTCGGCGTTTGGCATTGAGTCTGACGCCTCGGGGATCCGGCTCGTCAGCTTAGGCACGTCGCGCAGTTTCTCTGGGCCTCAGCTTCCTCCTCTGTAAAATGGGGATTAAGTTCCCGTTCTCCCTCTCTCTGGGCACTGTGAGCCCCTTTCGGGTAGGGACCGTGTCCGACCTGATGTTCTTGTAGCTACCTCAGGGCTCAGTACGGTGTTTGGCACGTAGTAAGCGCTTAGATTCCGCAATTATCATCTAGTGAGGTCAAGAAGCTGGGAAAGACCCCTCAGGCCGGGCCAGGCCTTGCCCCCCGGAGCCGGTTGGCTCCTCTTACCGGCCTTTAGGCTTTCCGTTCCCCCCGGAGCTTGGAGCGTGGGGGTCAGTGGGGCATCAGCGGCCTTCCAAAGGATTCGCTCTGGACTTTAGGCCGTCACTTTTTTTTCTTTTACGGTTTCTGTTAAGCACTTATTGCGTACCAGGCACCGTATTAGATGCTGGGGTAGATAGAAGCTAATCAGGTTGGGCACAGTCCCCGTCCCACACGGGGCTCACCGTCTCAATCCCCATTTTACAGACGAGGGAACCGAGGCCGGGAGAAATGAAGCGACTTGCCCCCGGTCACCCAGCAGACAAGCGGTGGAGCCGGGATTAGAATCCAGATCCTTCCGACTGCCAGGCCCGTGCTCTATCCGTTAGGCCGCG
This sequence comes from Ornithorhynchus anatinus, assembly GCF_004115215.2. Lineage (NCBI taxonomy): Eukaryota > Metazoa > Chordata > Mammalia > Monotremata > Ornithorhynchidae > Ornithorhynchus > Ornithorhynchus anatinus. Next base: position 2,439,611 of record NC_041738.1, on the reverse strand, counting down.
CCGCTTTCTCTGTCGGGCAGGGCATTCCGGCATCAGGTGCCCCGTAGGGACCAGGCTTCAGTGATGGCTGACTGTTCTGAGTCCCCGGTGGAAACCCCGGGCAAACGGGATCGTGTCCACCCAGTCCCGCCTAGAATGGGAAAGCTACATAGTGATGATGATGGTGATAACAGTAATAATAATAACGATGGCATTAAGTGCTTACTACATGCCAACCACTGGAGAAGATAGCAGATCATAAGATCAGACATTGTTCCTGCCCCACACGGAGTTCACCACCTACGAAGGAGGGAGGACAGGTGTTTTCATCCTCCTTTAAAAACAAAAAAAAATGTAAAGGGCTTACTATGTGCCAGGTTAGTACAAGATAATCAGGTTGGGCTCGGTCCATGTCCCACACGGGGCTCCCGGACTTAATCCCCATTTTACAGACGAGGCACGGAGAAGTGGAGTGACTTGCCTGAGGTCACACAAGCAGACACATGGCAGAGCCGGGATTAGAACCGAGAGGCCCTTCTGACTCCCAAGCCTGTGCTCTCCACTAGGCCACACTGAAGAAACTGAAGCCTCGAGAAGTGAAGTGACTTGCCCAAGGCCACCAAGCAGGCCGGTGGGCGGAGCCTGGATTAGAACCCGGGTCTCCTGCCCAGTGCACTTTCCATTGGGCCACACCACCTCCTTTCCTTCTGGGCTTCTCCTGGAGACTAGGAGGAGGAACCTATTGAATAGGAATCTGTCGGTTAGAATAGAAACTCCCTGTGGGCAGGGAACGTGCCTACCAAACCTGTCGTATTGGCTTCTCCCGAGCGTTTAGTTCAGTGTTCTACCCACGGGGAATGCTCAATAAATACCGTTAATTAACGGATGGGTTATCCCGCGCCTCGCTGAACCAGAGCAGGGGCGCTAGGAAGTTGGGGATGGAGGTTGGGTGAGGAACAGATCTCTAAATCAGTCAGCCGACGGTATTTACTGAGCACTTACCGTATGAGGAGCACCGTGCTCAGCGCCAAAGCCCTTGGTTTAGAACGCCAGCGGACTATCGGGGAAGACGGTTTTCTCGGTGCGGTGAGATCAGTCCCCGTGGTTATTTGTCTCTGCCTTAGAAACTGGATTGCTTGTACAAGGAGCCAGCCTTCGGAGAGAGAAAACATCTTTGAATTCCTCATGGATGGAGTGCCCCCTACCAAAAAACCCAGGTAGGTGGACAGTAATAATGCCGGTATCTGTTAAGCGCTTACTACGGGCCAAGCACTGGTCTAAGCGCCGGGGCAGATACAAGGGAATCAGGTCGTCCCACGTAGGGCTCACGGTCTTCATCCCCCTTTTCCAGATGAGGTCACTGAGGCCCAGAGAAGTGAGGTGGCTTGCCCAAGGTCACGCAGCTGACCGGGGCGGAGCCGGGGTTAGAACCCGTGACCTCTGACTCCCAAGCCCGGGCTCTTGCCACTGAGCCACGCCGCTTCTCTAAAAAAAACCAATCCGGGGCCCAGAAAGCAGTGGGCGTTGGCCCCGACTCCGGGTCCCAGAGCCCGTCCCCGGAGGACGGCGACGTCCTAGAACCTGGAGAAGGAAGGAGCGGAACCAACAGTCCGAGGCCAGAAGGAAGCCAGCTCTTCCGATAACGTCCGTGGTATCCGTTAAGCGCCTACTCCGAGCCGAGCGCGGCACTGAGCGCTGGGGTAGGGACGGGCTAATCGGGTCGGACTCGGTTCCCGTCCCTCGTCGGGCTCGCCGTCGGAGTAGGAGGGAGAACGGGTCTTCTCTTCGTTCCTCTCACCAGCGTCCTCGGGGCTTTTCTGGAAACCGGGGGGGCTGCACCCCCACCGGTTCAGTCAAGAGAGACGTCTACGAGAGGCCTTGCAAGTTCCCAGTGCCCGAGGGGAGGCTCGGCACTGCCCTGGTGAAGATTAGAGACGGGCGATAAGGGAGGCCCGCCCGAGATGGGGAAAGAGGCAGGATGTCCCGCCGGATCGTGGGCGTGAACGGAAAAAGAGGGGCAGCCGGAGAATTGGGCTGGAGGATGGGGGAGCGGGTGGACCCGGTGGGTCCGGCGGGCGGAGACGGCCAAGGAGAGGCCCCGTTGCCGGGGAGGGGACGAACCCTAGTTCCGCCCCGAGTGGAGAAACGCGCAGGTCGAGGCCGCTGAGGAGGGCCGGGCCACTGGGCACCGTCACCTGGCTCGGGCTCGGCCCCGGGGGAGATAAGGGTGCCCCGACCGCCCCCGAACCCGCGTGCGCTGCCAGGGGTCTCTCTGGGCTCCGGCCAGGAGCGCGGGGCATCGACCGGCGGGATCCTGTCTCTTCCCCGCCGCCGGTGTCCAACAGACATCAAAAGCAGGTTCCTTTCCGCCCCCGAGCGTCCCAAAACAAGCTGACTTTGGCTCCTTGCCACCCTCAGGACGCAAGATCCAGTGGGGTCAAAAATCACCGTCCCTACTGCGCCCGATGCTTTTCGCTCCCCTCGTTTCCCGCTCGAGACTCCTAAACAGAGAAGCAGCCTGGCTCAGTGTCAAGAGCCCGGGCTTGGGAGTCAGAGGTCACGGGTTCTAATCCCGGCTCTGCCGCCGGTCAGCTGGGTGACTTTGGGCCAGTCACTTCTCTGGGCCTCAGCGACCTCATCTGGAAAATGGGGATGAAGACTGGGAGCCCCACGTGGGACCACCTGATCACCTTATATCCCCCCCAGTGCTTAGAACAGTGCTTTGCACATAGTAAGCGCTTAACCAACACCACCATTATTTATTATTAGGGAAGCAGTGTGGCTCAGAGGAAAGAGCCTGGGCCTCGGAGTCAGAGGTCATGAGTTCGACTCCCGGTTCTGCCGCTTGTCAGCTGTGTGACTGTGGGCAAGTCACTTCACTTCTCTGTGCCTCAGTTACCTCATCTGTAAAATGGGGATTAACTGTGAGCCTCACGTGGGACAACCTGCTTCCCCTGTGTCTACCCCAGCGCTTAGAACAGTGCTCTGCACATAGTAAGCGCTTAACAAATACCAACATTATTATTATTATTATTATTATTATTATTATTAAAAGGTGAAGGGGCTCTCCCGGGAGAGTGGCCTCCTTTGAGCCAAACGGGCTCTGGGTTTTAAAAAGGCCCCCCAAAAGGAGCTGTGGTCCAGCAGACCTGCCGAGCTGGGGCAGGGACTCCTGGCAGGGTGAGGATGGGGAAGGCCGGGTTTCAAAGAGCCAACGGCCAGAAAGCCGCCATTCTGGGCCCCTCTCGGCCTCGATGGGGAACTCTCCGGTCTCGGAACGTTCCCGGCCCCCATCGGACCCTTCTCCTCCTCTGAAGGAAGCTGCTGCCGAGCTTGAAGACCAAGAAGCCCCGGGAGCTGGTGCTGGTGATCGGGACGGGCATCAGCGCTGCCGTGGCGCCCCAGGTTCCGGCCCTCAAGTCCTGGAAAGGGTTAATCCAGGCCTTGCTGGACGCGGCCATCGACTTCGACCTCCTGGAGGACGAGGAGAGCAAAAAGTTCCAGAAGTGTCTGCACGAGGACAAGAACCTCGTCCACGTCGCCCACGACCTCATCCAGAAACTGTCTCCAGTGAGTGAGGCCGGGGGAGGGGGCGGGAAGGGGAGCGGCTGTGGGGAGGGGGCTCCGGTCTCAGCCCGCGGCGGGCCTCGGGCCCCTGGCAGAGGTCAGAGCGTGGAGGACGGGGGGCTTTTCGGTAGCTCTCAATTCCCTCCCCGAAGTGCCAAGCACGTGAGGGAGGGAGGGAAGAGAGGAGGGAATCGAGAGCCGGTGGGAGCCGGCCCTAGCAAAGGGGAGTGGGAGGGGGGTCCCGACTGAGCCCCCCGCTATCGAGCTCCCTCCCTTCCCTTGGCTGCTGGTGTGAACGCGCTTGGTCAGAACGGCCGTTCTCAAAAAGGAAGATGGAAGAGTCGCAAACGTCCCCCCGACGTCGCCCCCGTAAAAACGCCCCAGAAACCTATCGGTTTCCCGAGGAATCCCCCTCACCCCAGCCCCTTGTTGCCCCCGTAAAAATACCACAGAAATCTCTCCGTTTCTGAGGAAACCGGCCCAGGTCCCAAGGAAACCCTCCCCACCCCCCATCCCCAGTGTCAACCCCGTAAAAGCGCCAGAGAAGCCTATCGGTTTCGGAGGACACCGGCCTGGCTCCCGAGGAAACCCCTCCCCGCCAGCCTCACCCCCCTGAAATAACCCACTCGAGGCAGCCGGGGTTCCGGCGCGACAACCTTCAGAAATAGCGCGTTGGCAGCCGGTCCCCGCCTTCTGACCGTCACCCTCGGTCTCTGGGACGAAACAGGGCCCGGGATTTCCCCTCTTGTTCTCCCCCCCTTCCCTCTCCCCGCGACTAACCCGGGGCGACCGGAGCCGGTCGCGCCGGCTCCGCCGGCCCAGAGGCGGGAAGGAAGGCCGCCACGGGCGCGGGAGGGAGCCGTGCAACGAGGCGACGCTGTACGGGGAGGGGCGGGAGGGGAAATCCACCCACCAGCTGGGGGGACCCCCTCCTGGCGGGGCGGGGGGCCCGGCACGGCCCACTGGGAGCCGAGCCCGCGTCCTCAGCTAACGCGGTCCGCCTCCGACCGACGGGCGGTAGACGCCACCTCCCGTCGGCCGCTGGGGCGGGGAGGGCCGGGCGCCGGTCGGAGCCCAGATCGTGGAGCGTTTGAACAACGGGGGGTATACTCAGCGTGCAGCATCGCACCCGGCGGGTGCCCAATAAACCCCTTTCCTGCAACCTCGTACTTCCCGGCCACCCCATGGGCCAGACACCGGGTTAGTTGGCTCCTAAGAAACAGAGCGGGACCGATTTTCTCTCCCCACCCGCCCCCCCCGAGCGGAATCGGGACGGCTCCGCAAAACCGGTCCAGAACTGCCCCTCCCGGGGTCTCCGGGCCCCCGCCTCACATCGTTCAGGCTCCCCGGGGCCCCCCTCGGGCGCGGCCTACTAGGAATTCGGGTTGGGAAATGGGAGCCGCCCCGGAGGAAGAACGCAGCGGTTCGTCCCGGGCGGTAGCGGCTCGGCTCGCGCCCCGCCCCCCCCCCAACTGACCATCTCGAACCCCTCCCCCCCTCCCGCCGGTCCAGCGCACCAGCAACGTCCGCTCCACCTTCTTCAAGGACTGTCTGTACGAGGTGTTTGACGACCTGGAGTCCAAGATGGAAGACTCCGGCAAGCAGCTGCTCAGCTCGGTCCTCCACCTGATGGAGAACGGGGCCCTGGTGCTCACCACCAACTTCGACAACCTCCTGGAGCTGTACGCCGCCGACCAGGGCAAGCACCTGGAGTCCCTCGACCTCACCGACGAGAAGAAGGTGAGCCGGGCAGCCGGGGCCTCCCTCTCCGGGGCCTCCGCACCACCGCCGACGTGAAAGTCCCGCCCCCTCGGGCCCCTCCCGCCCACCTCCCAGACCTGGACGGGAAGGGAAAGAGAACAGGGAAGCGGGGTGGCCGAGTGGAAGGAGCCCGGGCTCGGGAGCCGGAGGGCGCGGGTCCTGATCCCGGGCCCGGCCACTTGTCCGCCGCGTGACCTTGGGCAAGCCGCTTAACTTTTCGGTGCCTCAGTTACCTCATCCGTAAAATGGGGATTAAGCCCGTGAGCTCCCAGTGGGACCACCTCATTACCTTGTATCTACCCCAGCGCTGAAAACAGCGCTCGGCACGTAGGAAGAGCTTAAATACTATTATTATTATTACTAGGAAGGGGAGGGGACCGACAACCTCGCCTGCAGCATCGGCTGTTGGCCGCCCCTGCCCCGCTCCGCCCCGCGGCCGGGGCAGCCGACGGGAGAGTCCTCTCCCTGCGATGTGGGATCCGGGGTGGGACGCGCGGGGCGGCGGAAGGAGCCGGCCAGTGGAAATCCCCCCGCCCAGAGGCACCGACCTTCCCACTCCTCCCGATCCGGCCCCCGGCCTCGACCCACCGAGGTCAGCCAAACCCAGGGGATCGTCCGCCCACCGGCGCCCAAAATCCTGGGATCCCGTCCCGGTCCGGCCTGGCCGGCCCGGGATGGTTTGGACGCGGAGAGGGGCGAGGCCGTGAAGGTGCGGCCGGGGCCGCGGCGGGCAAGAGAGAGCCGGCGGTCCGTTCCCGACCTCGGAGAACGGCCCGCCCGTGGAAGGGACGAAGAGGGGGAGGGGGCTCCGAACGACGCCCCGGGGGCGCGAAGGAAGCCGGGCCTCCAGCTCGGGTCGGGGGGCCGGCGCCCACCCCCCCCGCCCCCGGCCACCGCCCCGAGCCGGGTCCGTGGCCCGCAGGTGCTGGAATGGGCTCAGGAGAAGAGGAAGCTGAGCGTGCTGCACATCCACGGCGTCTACACCAACCCCAGCGGGATCGTGCTCCACCCGGCCGGCTACCAGAATGTGCTGCGCAACACAGAAGTCATGGTGCGTGTGGGTATGGGGGCCGCGCCCGTCTCCCGAGGCTGGGCAGGCTTCTCCCGGGTGCCGCGGGGGGTCCGGCGGCTGGGAGGAGAAGCCTCGTGGGATCCCCTCCCGAGCCCCCCAGGAGGGGCCGTGGGGCTCGTGGCCGTGAAGGCGCAAGGGGCCAACGGGGCCAGAACGACCGTCCTCCCTCGGATCCGTCACGGGGACCGGACCCTCCTTTCTGGGGCCACCAGCCGGTCAGCCAGCCAGCCCCCCCAGCTCTCGGAGCCAGAGACCTGATCCTCGGCCTTGGTTTCTGCCCCCTCCGCGCTGCGCGTTGGAAGGCACGCGGGGGGGAGACGGGGACGAGTTGAATGGTTTTTCTCTCCCTGGCGCCCGGTCGGGGCGTTAGTTATTACCCGTTTAAAAGACTCCCCCGTCCCCGGGGGGGGGGCCCGCGGACCCGGCCCCACCCGCTCTGCACGGGCTGGTCCGAGGGGAGCACCGGCTGCCGGCCCGCGACTCGCGCCGCCCGGGACCCCGTCCGGCTTCCTCCGGCGGGCGAGGCCCCCCGGCAGGTGGAGAGTCAAGGTGGTCAGCCCTCTCCCTCCCCACCCCCTAACGGCGGGAGGGGAGCCGGGCCGCCCGGGGAGAGCGGACGGTGGCCAAAACCTCTTCCCCGGCCCCTCGCCCTCCACCCGCTTCCTTAAAGATAATCGGACTCAGTCGGGACACGTGATCCCCGCCGCCCGAAGGGAATCGTTCCGTCTGTAGCTCCCCCCCCCCCCCCCCCCCGAGACTCCGGCGGGAGCTCGACCTGTCCCGGACTCGCCCGGTCCGGACGGTCGCCGGCTTGGCGGGACGCAGGGAGGAGCGGGGCAGCGGCCGGGGAGGAGAGATGAGAGCGGGGGCGCCGGCCTCGCCCCGCGCCCGACGGGTCCCTCGCCCCGCCAGAGGGAGATCCAGAAGCTGTACGAGAACAAGTCCTTCCTGTTCCTGGGCTGCGGCTGGACCGTGGACGACACCACCTTCCAGGCGCTCTTCCTGGAGGCCGTCAAGCACAAGTCCGACCTGGAGCACTTCATGCTGGTGCGGCGGGGAGACGTGGACGAGTTCAAGAAGCTGCGGGAGAACATGCTGGACAAGGGCATCAAGGTCATCTCCTACGGCAACCAGTACGCCGACCTGCCCGAGTACTTCCAGCGCCTGGCCGGCGAGATCGCGGCCCGGGGCAGGGCAGGTGAGGGGTCGGCGGGCGGGCCGCTCCGGGGGCTGGGGCCCCCCCCGGATCTCACGGCGGGGGGGGGCGGGGGAGGCAGCGGCAGGAAACCAGGCCCCCGGGCGACCGGGAAGGGCCGCTCGACGCGGCCCCGGGAAAGAGCGGGAAAGTCCCGCCGCCACCCTCGCCCTCCTTTTTTGAAGAGCCCCCTTGGCGGCAACCGTGCAGGCACTAAGCTGGGTACGTTGGGGCTCGGTCCTCGGGCCCCCGCGGGGACCCCCGCCCACTGACCTTTGGCCCTACCTTAATCCGCCCTCCAGGGGTGGCCAGAGAAGGCCAGCTCAACGGCTCCGCCACGGCCCACGACCAAGGCAGAGGTAAGGGCCACCCCGGGGGACGGCCGAGCTCCCTCCTCCCCCCTTCCCCACCCTCCCCGCCGGCGGGCACGGGCCGGCCCGCCTTCCCCGGGCCTCACCCCGTCCCCCTCGGCCTCCCTTCTCCGCAGGGGGAGGCACCTGAGCGCCCGTCGGCCCGGGACCCCGGCGGACGCCGCCGTGGAACCGGCCGCCGTCCGGGAAGCCGGCGGCACGAGGGGCGAGCGGCCGGCCGCGTGACCCCCGGGGCCGGCGCCGCGGGCCCGCCGCCGCCTCGCCCCCCGCCCCGATCCCGACGTCTCGCCCCTTTGCCGCCGACCACGTTTTTTTAAAGGTGTCCCCCCCCCTCCCCCACCCCAAACAAAGCTCTAGTTTTCTAGGCCCGTCTCAGTGTACAGTATTTTGCATATCTGAGCTGGATTAAAAGCCCGTCCGTCTTACGCCGGCGGGGCCGCCTCGAACGAGTCACCGAGTCCCCGGTCCCCCCGCACGAGCGGCCTTTATTTATGAAATTTATTTTCTTATATAAATTACGTCTTTCTCTGGGCAGACAGCCTTCACCTTATTGCACTAACGACACATCTGCAATACCGAGCGAGGACGGGGCGCTGCCCAGGGGCCCGAGGGCCGGGTTCCGGGTTCCGCCCCGCTGCACGCAGATACCAGGCACGCCGGAGGGGAGGGCACGGGGCGGGGGGCGGGGGAGAGGGGACGGGCAGCCGGGACTCTCCCAGAGGGGCCGCGGGGGGCCAGAACCCCTCTACCTGCCTCCGTGGTCCCGGCCGGGCTTTTTTTGGTTTCTGAAGACGTGAGTGAATGGAGGTCATCGGTCGATCAGCAGCAAGTGCGAACGCTTCCCACCCCTGCGCGGGAGGAGGGGAGGGGTCCCGGGAGGGACTGGGCTTCTCCGCCTCCCGCGGCCCTAGGCCCCGGGAGCCAACCGGTGCGCTGGCGGCAGGCAGAGGGGGACCACCGCCCCCTCCGCGGGGCCGGAGGAGGCGGCGGCGGGCGGGGCCGGTGCCCTATCCGTGCATAACACTGACGAGTCGCTCGCGGATTGAAGCGCATTCTTGATGGGGGGGGCGCGGGGGGGAGGGAGGGGACGGGGGCGGGGGGGCGGGGGGCAGCAGCAGGGCCACGTCAGGCCTTCATGAGGGCGGCCACCACGGCCTTGGCGTTGAGGCTGCGCAGGTCCGAGTAGGTCTGGCCGGTGCCCACAAAGACGATGGGCTTGCTCGTGATGTAAGTCATGGAGATGGCGGCTCCCACCTGGCGGGGGGGGGGGTGCGAGACGGCTCTTCAGCCATCCCCCCGACCCGTCACACACACACACACCCCCCCCGCTCGCCCCGACACGTCCACCCCCTCCGGTCCCGCGCACCTTGTCGTCGATGGTGTCGAACTTGGTCAGGACGATGCCGTCGATGAGGCGGGGGGTCTGGGCCATGGAGTGGTCGGCCAGGGCCTTGTTGAACTTGACCTGGGAGGGGCAGACGGGGGCGTCAGGGCCGGGGGGCGGGGGCCGGGGGGGGGGGGGCGGCCGGGGGTCCTCACCAGCTGATCCACAGCCTCGTTGCCCACCAGGGCCTCCCCGACGAACAGCACCAGGTCGGGCGTGTTGACGGCGATGAGTTTGGCCAGGGCGGTCATCAGGGGCGCGTTGTCCTGCATGCGGCCGGCCGTGTCCACCAGCACCACGTCGTAGCCCTGGTTCCGCGCTGCGGGGAGAGAGGGCGGTGGGGGTGGGGAGGGGTGGGGGAGGGGAGGGGAAGGCCGGCGGGGGCCCGGCCCCAGCTCCTACCGAAGGCGATGGCCTCCATGGCGATGCCGGCGGCGTCCTTGCCGTAGCCCTTCTCGAAGAGCTGCACCATGGTGCGGCCGCCGTGGCTCTCGGGCGGGTGCAGGGCGGCGAGGCGGCGCGCGTGGGTGCGCAGCTGCTCCACGGCCCCGGCGCGGAACGTGTCGCAGGCGGCGATGAGGACGCTGAAGCCGTTCTCCAGCAGCCAGAACGAGATCTGGGGGGGCGCGGGGAGGTGGGCGGCGGGCGGCGACCCCGGCCCCCGTCCCCCCGCCCCCCAGCCCTTCGGCTCCCCGGCCGGGGGGCGGGGGGGGGGGACGCCGCCCCTACCTTGGCCAGGTTGGTGGACTTGCCGACCCCGTTGACCCCACAGAAGGTGACCACGTAGGGACGCTGGCGGCGCTGGGCGTCCATGACGTCACGGAGCATGTCCACCCGGCCCTGGGGCCGCAGGATCTGCACCAGGGACTCCTGCAGCGCCTGCTTCACGGTCGACGTCACGGCTGCGGCGGGGAAGAGGAAGGGGGAACTCGCTCCCGCCGGTCCCCCCGGCCCCGCCCCCGGAGGCCGACGCGCGCGCGGGCCCCGCTCCCGCCCGGCCGCGCGGCTTGGGGTCGCGGGGCTACTCACTGCTGAAGGTTCCCATCACTCTCCCCTCCAGCTTGCCGGCCACCGACTCGCACAGCTGCACGGCGATTTCCGCGGCCACGTTCTTTGCTGGGCGGGGGGGAGACACGACGGGGAGGGGCGTCGGGCCCGGCGGCGCCCCGGCCTCCCCCCCGGCCCCGGGGTGGAGTCAGAGCGACTCCGGGCCCCCCCGCCCGAGCTCCGCCCGCCCGGCGCTCACCGATGAGGTGATCTCGCATCTTGTCCAGCACGGACTCCATGTCCTCGCGGCTCAGGCTCTTGGACCCCACCAGGCCCTTCAGCATCCCGAACATGCCGCCCAGGGCCCCCTTCCGGGCGCTACGGGACAGCGGCCGTCAGCCCCCTTCCCCCCGACCCCGCGACCGCCCCCCCGCCCGGCCCCGGCCGCCACCCCCGCCCGGTCACCTGGCTCTGGCCGCGGCCGGGGCGGCCCGTTCGGCCTCGTCCTCGTCCGAGCTGCTGCAGTCCAGTTCCTTGAGCTGCCCCCCAGCCTGCGTCCCGCGGATCTGGGGGCGGGGCGGGCGGGCTCAGCGCGGGGTCACCCGGACGGCCCCCTCCCTCCCTCCCTCCCTCCTTCCCTCCCTGCACTGACCAGGGCGATGTCCTCGGGCAGGGCGGGCTCGGGGGTGCCGTTGGCGGTGGGAGCGCTGTAGTCCAGGACCTCGTGGCCGCTGCCGCCCCCCAGGGCCCACACGCGCGGCGCCTTCTTGCCCTTCTCCTTGGGGGCCTCCGGCTTCGAGGACTTACTGCGGAGACGGGGGGGGGGACAGGGTCGGCCCCAGCCTGGAGCCCAGACCACGGGCACCGCGGCCGAGGGGAGGCCCCGCTCACCTGGCCCTCTCGCCGCCCCGGCCGTGCTTCTGGATGAACTCCTCCCGCTTCCGCCGCACCTGCTCCTCCTTGGACAGCTCCTCTCCGGCCCCGGAGCCCCCCGGGGGAGACGCCTTCCCCGCCGGGGCTCCCCCGCTGCCGGCCGAGGGGGCTTCGGGGCCTGGGGAGGGAGGACGCGCCGCGGAGGGGTCAGGCCGGGCCCCGCCGAGGACAGCCGGGCGGGGGGCGTGGGGGGGGACACGCGGGGAGCGGGCCGGGGGAAACGGGGGACCGTCCCCCCGGCCTCACCCTCCTTCTTGGCTCCCTTGTTCTTCTTGCCGCTCTTGGGTTTCTCTTTGGGCTTCTCCCCCCGGGTCTCGATCATCGACCTCACAGTTTTCTTGGCCTTCTCTGAGTCTTCGAACTTCTTCATGGCAGCGGGAGCCCGCACCTTACTGCTGTCCTCGGCCTCCCTGAACGACAGACAGCGGGCGGGGGGAACGGAAGGTCGGCCCGCGCCCCCGGCCCCTCCCGGGCCGCCCCCCCCCCCCCCCGACCCGCGGCGGGCGGAGGGGGAGCCCCGGGTCCCCGGCCCGGAGCCCCCTCCTCACCGCAGCAGCCGCAGGAAGTCATCCTGGAAGTCGAAGGTGCCGTGCAGCAGGCTCAGCGCGCTGCGCTGCTGGATCTCGGTGCGGTATTTATCCCGAAAGAGCCGGTGCACGTCGTCGATCAGCTTGTCCACGTACGTCAGGGTCAGGATCTTCTGGAAGCCCACCTGGCGGGGACGGGGACGGGTCGGGGAGCCGCGGGGCTGCCGCGAAACTCCGTCCCCGGGAGGGACGGCCCCCCGGGGTCCCGGCCGAACGGCCCCCCGCGGCCCCGAGCCCTCCCCTCCCCGCCGCCCGGGGCCGCCCCCCGCTTACCACGAACACCAGCTCGAACTGGTTGTCCAGCTTGTACTTGAGCGTGAGCGCCTCGTGGGTGAAGGAGTTGTTGCCCCCGCGCTCCTGCGGGGAGAGGGGACAGAGAGACGTGAAGCGGCGCGGTTTAAGGGCGGGAGCCCGGGCTGGGGACCCGGGACGTGGGTTCATTCACTCCATCGGGCCGACTGAGCGCGGAGCGCTGGACCAGGCGCTCGGAACCGACAGTTCGGCGGCAGGCAGAGACCGTTCCCCTGCCCAAGTCTGAGCCGAGGAGACGCGACAGAACGCGTAGTCCGCGGTCGGCGGCGTCGGGATGAACGGAATCGTCGACACGTAAACGTCATTAGCGAATAGAATGATAAATGATACGTAGAAAGGTGCGCCGGTGCTGGGGCGAGGGGAAGAGAGCGGGGGGGGGGGGGAAAGAGAGGGAGGAGGAGCAGAGGGAAAGGGGGGGCTCAGTCTGGGAAGGCCTCCTGGAGGAGGTGAGCTCTCAGTAGGACTCGGAAGAGGGGAAGGGGGGGAGTCTGACGGAGGTGAGTTTCCGATCCCGGCTCCGCCACTCGTCCGCTTCACTTCCCCGGCCGCCCCCCCGCCGGGACCTCCTCTGCGGCGTGGCTCGGTGGAAAGAGCCCGGGCTTGGGAGTCCGAGGTCGCGGGTTCGAATCCCGCCTCCGCCGCTTGTCAGCTGGGGGCCTGTGGACAAGTCACTTCACTGGGCCTCGGTGACCTCATCTGTCGAATGGGGATGAAGAGGTGGGACCACCTGATGACCCCCGTATCTACCCCGGCGCTTAGAAGGGCGCTTCGCACATAGCCGGCGCCTAACAAATGCCGCCGTTATTATTATTATTAAAACGGGGGTTAAGGCTGTCAACCCCTCGTGGGCCGACCCGATGACCTCGGATCTACCCCGGCGCTTAGAACAGTGCCCGGCGCACAGGAAGCGCCGAACAAAAGCTAATAATCCTGTGTGACCGTGGGCCGGCCCGTCACTGGGCGGGGATGGTCTCTATCTGCTGCCGAACTGTCCGTTCCAAGTGCTTAGTCCAGTGCTCTGCCCTTGGCGCTCAATAAATACCACTGAATGAATTCTCTGTGCCTCGGTTCCCTCATCTGTCAAATGGGGATGAAGACCGGGAGCCTCACGGGGGACCACCTGACGACCCTGTATCTCCCCCAGCGCTCAGAACGGCGCTCTGCATTGAGTAAGCGGCGTGGCTCCGTGGAACGAGTCCGGGCTTGGGCGTCAGGGGTCATGGGTTCGAATCCCAGCTCCGCCACTTGTCAGCCGGGTGACTGGGGGCAGGTCACGTCACTTCTCTGGGCCTCAGTGACCTCATCTGGAAAATGGGGATTAACTGTGAGCCTCACGGGGGACCACCTGATGACCCTGGATCCCCCCCAGCGCTTAGAACAGTTAAGCACGTAGTAATCGCTTAACAAATACCAACGTTATTAGTAGTAGTAGTAAGCGCTTAATACAAATATCTCCCCCAGCGCTTAGAACAGTGTTCTGCACATAAGTGCTTAACACATATCAATATTATTATTATTATAAGTACTAGTAGTAGTAAGTGCTTAACACAAATATTTCCCCCAGCGCTCAGAACAGTGCTCTGCACATAGTAAGCGCTTAACAAATACCCCCATTATTATTATTATTCGTAAGCGCTTAACAAATACCAACATTATTATTATTATTATTATTATTAATGAGCGCTTGACACAAACATCTCCCCCAGCGCTTCTAACAGTGCTCTGCACATAGTAAGTGCTTAACAAATACCAACATTATTAGTAGCAGTAGTAACGCTTAACACAAATATCTCCCCCCGTGCTTAGAACAGCGCTCTGCACATAGTAAGCGCTTAAATACCAGCATTATTATTAGTAGTAGTATTAATAAGCGCTTAACACAAATACCTCCCCCAGCACTTCGAACAGTGCTCTGCACGTAGTAAGCGCTTAACAAATACCAACATTATTATTATTATTAATGAGCGCTTAACACAAATATCTCCCCCAGCGCTTCGAACAGTGCTCCGCACATAGTAAGCGCTTAACAAACACCGACATTAGTATTATTATTGTTATTATTAATAAGCGCTCAACACAAATACCTCCCCCAGCGCTTCGAACAGCGCTCCGCACGTAGTAAGCGCTAAACAAATACCGACATTATTATTATTGTTAATATTAATAAGCGCTCAACACCAATATCTCCCCCAGCGCTTCGCCCAGCGCTCTGCACCTAGCAAACGCTCAACACCATTATTATTATTATTATTATTATTAATAAGCGCTCAACACCAATATCTCCCCCAGCGCTCTGCACCTAGCAAACGCTTAACACCATTATTATTATTATTATTATTATTATTAATAAGCGCTCAACACCAATATCTCCCCCAGCGCTCTGCACCTAGCAAACGCTTAACACCATTATTATTATTATTATTATTATTATTATTATTATTATTAATAAGCGCTCAACACCAATATCTCCCCCAGCGCTTCGCCCAGCGCTCTGCACCTAGCAAACGCTTAACACCATTATTATTATTATTAATATTATTATTAATAAGCGCTCAACACCAATATCTCCCCCAGCGCTCTGCACCTAGCAAACGCTCAACACCATTATTATTATTATTATTATTATTAATAAGCGCTCAACACCAATATCTCCCCCAGCGCTCTGCACCTAGCAAACGCTCAACACCATTATTATTATTATTATTATTATTATTATTAATAAGCGCTCAACACCAATATCTCCCCCAGCGCTCTGCACCTAGCAAACGCTCAACACCATTATTATTATTATTATTATTATTATTATTAATAAGCGCTCAACACCAATATCTCCCCCAGCGCTCTGCACCTAGCAAACGCTCAACACCATTATTATTATTATTATTATTATTATTAATAAGCGCTCAACACCAATATCTCCCCCAGCGCTCTGCACCTAGCAAACGCTCAACACCATTATTATTATTATTATTATTATTATTATTAATAAGCGCTCAACACCAATATCTCCCCCAGCGCTCTGCACCTAGCAAACGCTCAACACCATTATTATTATTATTATTATTAATAAGCGCTCAACACCAATATCTCCCCCAGCGCTCTGCACCTAGCAAACGCTCAACACCATTATTATTATTATTATTATTATTATTAATAAGCGCTCAACACCAATATCTCCCCCAGCGCTCTGCACCTAGCAAACGCTCAACACCATTATTATTATTATTATTATTATTAATAAGCGCTCAACACCAATATCTCCCCCAGCGCTCTGCACCTAGCAAACGCTTAACACCATTATTATTATTATTATTAATAAGCGCTCAACACCAATATCTCCCCCAGCGCTTCGCCCAGCGCCCTGCACGTAGCAAGCGCTTAGCCAGGACCGACGTGATGATTATCGCTCCACGGTAAGGAGGGTAGGGAGAATCCCCCCGGGGGGGGGGGGGGGGGGGGGCGGCACCTGGAGCAGCACGGAGCGGATGAGCGCGTTGACGGGCCCGGTGCACGAGTCGCTGACGCCCTGGAAGCACCAGAGCACGAGGCCGCCCTTGGAGAAGATGGTGAAGAAGTCCAGCATGATGGCGGAGGTCGGGTCGGGTCGGGTCGGGTCGGGTCGGTTCGGTTCGGTTCGGGTCGGGTCGGGTCGATCCGGCGGAGGCTCCGGGGCCGCAACCGAGGCCGGCGCCGCTCCCCACTGCGCCAAGCGCGGGGCCACGTCAGCCCGCCGGCCCCGGAAGTCCCGCCTCCTCCGCTCCGCGGCGCTCGCGCGTGACGTCAGGCGCCGCCCACCGACGCGGGGTCCGCGGGGCGTCGCCCGCCGATGACGTCGGCGGTGACGTCGGAGGGGACGATGCTGGGCCGCCTGCTGCGGGTCGCGCGCCGCCGCGCCGCCCGGCCGCCCGGCCCCGCACTGCGCACGCGCCGGGGAGGAAAGACGCCCGGTGGGGGGACCGGCCCTTGGGTGGGGGGGGGGGGCGGGGGGAGGGAAGGACCTCTCGCCGCGATCGTCATCGTAAATAACACATTTGCTGTGTGTTAAGCGCTTCCTCTGTGCAGAGCACTGTGCTAAGCGCTGGGGGGAGAGACGGGGGGCCCCCACGGGAGGCTTCTGGGCTTAATAATAAAATAATATCTATTAAGCGCTTACTAAGTGCCGAGCACTGTTGGAAGCGCCGGGGGTGGGGGATGGAAGGTGACGAGGTGTGTGTCCCCCCCCCCCCCCCCCCCCCGTGGGGCTCCCGCTCCGCAGCCCCGTTTTCCAGGGGAGGCCCGGAGAAGGGGAGCGACTCGCCCAAAGCCACGCAACTAACGAGAGGCGGGGTCGGGATTAGAACCCACCACCTCCGACTCCCCGGCCCGGGCTCTCGCCACTGAACTTTGACCCCGCGGGGGGGGGCGCCTTAATAATCATCACGATGGGGGGGCGGTTAAAAAGCTTATTAGGTGCCCAGCTCTGTGCTAAGCACCGGGGCGGGGGTACAGGCGATTCGGGGGGGACGCGGTCCCCGTCCCACGCGGGGCTCACAGTCTCAACCCCCATTTTCCAGAGGAGGGAACCGAGGCGCGGAGAAGCGACCCGCCCAGGGTCGCCTGGCAGACACGTTGGTGGGGGTCACTCATTCAGTAGTATTTAATGAGCGCTTACTAGGTGCAGAGCACTGTACCGAGCGCTTCGAATGGACAGATCGGTGAGACGGTCCCTGCCCTTTGACGGGCACACGGTCTAATGGGGATTAGAACCCGTGACCTCCCGACTCCCAGGCCCGCGCGCGCGCTACTCGCCGCGCCAACCTTTCCCCTTCCCTCCCCGCCTGAGTGAGGGCTGCTTTCCCGGCCCGGGGAATGGGCCCGTGACCTCTGACCTCTGCTGGGCGAACCCCGCTGGTCCCCGGGCAGGGGGTCGTCGCCCCCCGGGTGACCTGGGCAGGCTTAGGGGGGGCGGGGCCCCGGGAGGGGCAAAAGCATCTCCTGCCGCCTCTCCTTCCCGGGGGGGGGGGGGGGCGACCCCGCCAAGTGGGACCGAGAGCGGGGTCGGAGAACCCCGCCGACCCCGGTCTCCGCGCCGCCCCTCGCCCCCAGGCTGGGATGAGACGGTGGCGGACTTCAAGAGCAAGCTGCGGGCGCTCGTGCCCGGGGAGTCCTGGCAGCACCTGTACAACACGGACCACCTGCCCCCCAAGCACGCGGACGTGGTCGTCGTGGGGGGCGGGGTGATCGGCTGGTCCGTCGCCTACTGGCTGAAGCGGATGGAGAGCCGGCGGGACGGCGTCCGGGTGTTGGTGGTGGAGCGGGACCCCACGGTGAGCCGCCCCCCGGGGGCGGGGGGCACTCCCGGCCGGCCTCCCCTCCGCCCGCCCCTTCCCCGGCCGACCCGGGACCGCTTTCACGGCCCGGAGAACCGGCCCCCGTGCTCCGAGGCCCCGTGCCCGCTTCCTCCACGAGGGCGGTCGACCCCGGTCCCGGCAGCGAGAGCCGGCTCGCTCGCCGCCGGACGCTCCCTCCCCGCGCCCACGCGACCGCCGCTCTCCTCTTCGGTCGCTTAGTCCCCCCCCGCCCCTCGGGAATCAGCTTGAGCCGGACTCTCCCGCTGGGCCCCACACACACACGGTGGCTCCGAGGCCTCTCCCCTCCGATCGATCGATCGGATTCACCTCACGCTTACCGTCCCAAGCGGTTGGGAGAGTGTGATATGAGGGAGTTGGGAAACACGTTCCCGGCCCGGCATCTTCTTTCCCCACGACTGGGGGTTGGCCCTTCTCATCTCCGCCACCTCGGCTCAGGATCCTCCTCCTCCAGGAAGCCTTCCTCGAACGCTTCCTGGCCCACTGTTCTCCCTCTCCGTACCCGGGTCCCCCCAACCTCCCTCGTGGGTGACGAAGTTGGGGACGGACGGGCGGGGGCTGACCTCCTCCCCCCTCCGGTCTCCCCCAGTACACTCGAGCCTCCTCCGTGCTGTCGGTGGGTGGGATTCGCCAGCAGTTCTCGCTGCCTCAGAACATCCAGATGTCGCTCTTCTCCATCAACTTCCTGCATAACATCAACGTAAGCCCCTCTCGCCCCCCGCCCCTGACGTGACGCAGGCCTCCGCCTTGGGCTCGGGTGAACGAGGCTGGGGGGGGTGGGGGACGGGATCAGAGAAGCCCTGCGATCCGGACTCCTGTTTCCCCCTTCGGAGCTGGGGCCGGGAAGCCCCCGAGGCTCAAGCGCCGAGCCAGCCGGGACCCCGGGACCGCGAGGGGGTAGTTACGCCGCTCCCCTCCACGCCCCCAGGAGTACCTGCACCTTCCCGGGGAGCTGCCCGTCGACCTCCAGTTCAACCCGTCGGGTTACCTCCTGCTGGCCTCCGAGGAGAGCGCCACCCTCATGGAGCACAACGTGCACGTGCAGAGGTGAGCGGGGGGTGGGCCCCGCCGCCCGAGCGCCTTCCCGGTTCCCCCCGGATCGAACGTCCTCTCCCCGCAGGAAAGAAGGAGCCCGAGTGAGCCTGCTGTCCCCGCAGCAGCTAAAGAAGAAGTTTCCCTGGCTGAACACCGAAGGGGTGGCCCTGGCATCCTACGGTGAGGCCCGGGACCGGGGAGGGAGCCGCCCCCCGGGGGTCAGGGGCCGAGGGCTCCCTGAAACCCCCCTCCCGCCCCCCCCCTCCCCCAGGACTGGAGAACGAAGGCTGGTTTGACCCGTGGAGCCTGCTGCAGGGGCTGCGTCGCCAGGCCTTGGCCATGGGAGTTTTCCACTGCCACGGAGAGGTCACGGGTGAGCCCGGGCACCCCGGTCTCCTCGCGGACCGCCGCCTTCCCCCCCGGCCTGCTCCGAGTCCGGTCCCGCTCCCCCGCCAGTCACCCCACCACAGCCGGCTCTCCTCCTCCCTGCAGAAATGGTCAGCTCTTCCCACACCATGATCGACTCCAGCGGCGAACCCGTCACCTTCAAGAGGATTTACAACGTCCACGTGAGCCACGTGGCGGGAGGGGTGGGGGGACGGCAGCCTCCCTCCCTCCAGCCCACCCCGGCCTCGCAGTGGGCATCCCTGGTTCGGTTGGGGGTCCTGGGGAGGGCCGGCCCTTCCTAGCTCCCTCTCCGCCCCCCCAGGTGAAGAAGGACAACAGCCTAGAGTACCAGCCGGTGGAGTGCGCTCTGGTCATCAACGCCGCCGGCGCCTGGTCTGGCCAAGTGGCAGAGCTGGCCGGCATCGGGCGGGGCCCACCGGGCACCCTGCAGGGCACCAAGCTGCCCGTGGAGCCCAGGAAAAGGTGCAGCGGGGGGGCGGGGGGGGGCATCGGCAGGAGGGGCGGGGAGGACCTCCCGCCCACCCTGTGTGACCTCCGCCCCCGGCCTCCGCGCCACAGATACGTCTACGTGTGGCAGAGCCCCCAGGGCCCTGGCTTGGAGACCCCGCTCGTCGCCGACACCAGCGGCGCCTACTTCCGCCGTGAGGGGCTGGGCAATATCTACCTGGGGGGCTGCAGCCCCTGCCAGGTGAGTTGGGGGGAGCGTGGATGGGGGCGACCGTCCGGCCTCCGCCGACCAGTTCGCGGGCCCCCGGGCGCCTGCCGGGCAAAGGGACGTTGCCCGGCCGAGGCGGGGAAGCCGCGGGGGGCCGTGTCCCGTGCCCGTCCCCTTTCCCGCCAGGAGGAAGAGCCGGACGTCGGGGACTTGGAGGTGGATCACGACTTCTTCCAGAACAAGGTGTGGCCTCACCTGGCCAAGAGGGTCCCGGCTTTCGAGTCCCTGAAGGTAACGGGGCTAGAGGGGCGGGGGGGGCTCCATCGAAGGAGAGAGGGAGCCGCGCCCCTCCCTCTGGGAGCACCTGGCTCCCCGCGGCGGCCGGGGGGGCCGGCGGGGGTCGTCCCCCCGGGCCCCGGAGGACCCGCCCGGCATCTCCCGCAGGTGAAGAGCGCGTGGGCCGGCTACTACGACTACAACACCTACGACCAGAATGGCGTGGTGGGCTACCACCCTCTGGTCTCCAACATGATCTTCGCCACCGGCTTCAGCGGGCACGGGCTCCAGCAGGCCCCCGCCGTGGGCCGGGCCGTGGCCGAGCTGGTGCTGAAGGGGGAGTTCGTCTCCATCGATCTGAGCCCCTTCTCCTTCCAGCGCTTCTTCCTGCAGGAGCCCGTCTTAGAGCAGAACATCATCTGAGCTGCCCCGCGGGCCCCGGCTCCAGCCGGACCCCCCCGGGCTCCCCCTGCGGGTCCCTTCCTTCCGTCGGGTCTTTTCCTCGGGGCCCGGCGGAGGCCGCGGCCCCCGACGCGGTGGGACGGAAAGACGAGCGCTCCGGGGCGGCCCCGTGTCCGCCCCGACCCTTCGCCCGACCCGCGCGGGACGGAGCCTCTCCACTGCCGGCCGGCGGGGCGGAGTCCGGGGCGAGGGCCCCGTGCTCGGTGTTTTCTGGTCTCCTCCCGGCTCCACCCCGGCCCTCTGCTGCCGCCGCCGGGGAGAGGGGGCCGCCCCTCAACCGCAGCCCGGGCCCCCCGGGCCGCAAGAACCGGACTTCGCGGAACGAGTCGACGGGATGCTCGCCAGTGCCGGCCGCCGGCCGAGGGCCCGCGACTCGCGGCCGGGCCCGACCGCTCGTCCGGTCACCCTTCGACGTGCGGTCGCTCAATAAAGCCGGTTCACCCGCTCCACGGAGCCCAGGCCCCTCTGTGTCCTAGGATTCTCCCCGGGCCTCCACTGTGTGGGCACGAGGCTCTGCCGGAGGGCAGCCCGGAGTGGGCGGAGGCGGTGTCGGGCGGGCTCTGGGCCAGAGCCGACCTCAAGAAATCCTTGAGGGCACAGGTGGGTTGGGCATTGCGGGGAGGCGGGGAAGGAGAAGCGGGGGCCGCGCGAAAGGGGAAGAGCAGAGCAGGAAGTGGCGGGGGTGGCCTTCCCCGCCCCCGAGCTCGGCACCCTCCCCCGGATCACGCCTTTTCCACACCGGCGGACGCCGGCTCTCTGGCCGTAGAGGGTGGGAAGGGCGGGCAGAGCCCGGCCCGGATCGGACGGCGGGTTTCCTGAGGGAAGGGGGGAGAGCCCGGACACCCGGGGGCCTGCCACCCCCCCGTGAAC
This sequence comes from Ornithorhynchus anatinus, assembly GCF_004115215.2. Taxonomy (NCBI): domain Eukaryota; kingdom Metazoa; phylum Chordata; class Mammalia; order Monotremata; family Ornithorhynchidae; genus Ornithorhynchus; species Ornithorhynchus anatinus. The sequence goes on along the minus strand of NC_041738.1, from coordinate 2,418,409 downwards.
CGAGACGGGGACTCCACCCACCACCCACCCATCCTTCTCGCTTCCTCCCCGGGGGCGCGGGGCCGCTGGAGTGGGCCACGCTGACGTCCGTGAGTACCGGGGTCAGGGTCCGGGCCGCCCCCGGCCCGGATCTGCCGAGCCGGGGGTGGGAGGTGAGGGTAGGGGTGGGGGGCTGCGCTCTCCAGGGAGGCCTCCTGGCTGCCCTTCGCAAAGACTCCCCTGCCGCGGGCCGGTGAGCGTGGCCGGAGAGTCTCCTTGGGCCCCGGCCCCTGCGTGCCCGGGGAGGGGGGGCCCTGAGGGTCTCCACTCCGGCCCGGCCGGCTCCCCTGCGGGTCCCTGCCCTCGACCTCCCCGCCGTCCCCCACTCTGCAGGGCGGGCCTAGGGCTTCCCGGGTAAGGGTCTCCCGGAGGGGCTCCTGAAGACCGGGGTCGGTGGGGCGGGAAGCCCTAGGGCGGAGCCGGGACTCGGTCTCTCCCACCCGCGGGCCTGGGGTTCTCAGAGGTGGGGTTGGCCCCCAACCCCGATGAGGCCTCGACGTCACCGACCCCACTTCTTCCCCAGGACCGGAGGCATCGGGCAGGATGGCCGGTAAGCGGGGGAAACGGGCCCAGGAGGGAAGGGAAGGGGCATCGGCTCAGATCCGGGGGGCGGCGACCCCTCGGGGCCCTCTCCCCACTTCCCGGACTCCTCGCCCCCTCTCCCGAGCCAAGACCCCGCCTCCTTGCAGGCTGGCTCCAGCGCATCCTCGGGAGGCACAAACACAGCCCCCGTGCGCCCGGCGAGCCCCCCGAGACCGGCCCCGGCGAGCCCCCCGAGACCGACCCCGGCGAGCCCCCCGAGACCGACCCCGGCGAGCCCCCGGAGGCGCCCTCCGTCGCCCGCTCCTCTCTCCCTAGCCAAGAGCCGTCCTCGGAGTCCCGGGCCCACGCCGCGGGGGGTGGCGACGGCGCCCGGTGGGGCAAAGCGTACGACGTGTGCGTGTGCCACAGCGAGGGGGACCTGGCGCCCGCCCACGAGCTGGTGTCCTACCTGGAGGAGGGACCGAGCGGCCTGCGCTGCTTCCTGCAGCTGCGCGACGCGGCCCCCGGCGGGGCGGTGGTGTCCGAGCTGTGCCAGGCGCTGGGCAGCAGCCACTGCTGGGTGCTGCTCCTCTCCCCCGGCTTCCTGCGGGACCCCTGGTGCAAGTACCAGATGCTGCAGGCCCTGAGCGAGGCCCCGGGGGCGGCGGGCCGCACCATCCCCCTGCTGCGCGGCCTGGCCCGGGCGGACTACCCGGCCGAGCTGCGCTACATGTACTACGTGGACGGCAGCAGGCCGGACGGCGGCTTCCGCCAGGTCAAGGACACCGTCCTCCGCTGTAAGCCCGGGGAGGGGACCCCATCGGTCCCGGGGGAGGCCCGACGGGGAGGGGCATCTCACGAGCTGCCCTGCTTTGCCTCTTCCAGATCTGCAGCAGCTCGGCTGAGGACGCCCCCCTCCCGCCCCATCCGAGATGAAGCCCGGGGGGTGAGCCCGTGGACGCGGCCGGGGGCGCCCCGGAAACCGGGACTGGCCCCGACAAAGGAGAGGATGCTTCCCTTTCACCGTCTGAGCCCTCCGCGCCAGCCCTGGGCGTAGCGATGGGGTCCGAGACCCCTCCGTCGCACCCTCGGCCCTCACCCTTACCTCTTCCGGGCTCCTCGAGCGCAAGGGTGACCACTACAGTATCCCCTGGCCCCCGCCCACAGCTGGAGCATGGGGGCGGGGGGGGGTCCCGCCTGGGTCTGGTACCCCCCCGGGGGCCGGACCGGTCTGCCTGCCCACCTGCAGACCCTCCCGGGCGCCCCCCGGAAAGCTGAGCACGACCCCTCCTGGGTCCCACGTTGGGCCTCCTCCTGCCGGGGTCAGAGAACCCCAGGCCAGGCGAGAGGTGAAGCCTGTCCGGCCTCCGGGCCTGAGCATCCTGGACCTCCGAAAGCCTCCACTTGATGGCCCAGTTTGGAGAAGACCCAGCAGGCCTGGGGCAGCGTGGACTGCCTCCCCCTCCGGGTGCGGGGACCTGGGGTCCCGACGGGCCGGCTCTGGCAGGGACCGAAGCGGAGCAGGGAGAGGCGGCGGGGTGGGGGTGGGGGGGGACGGGCAGTCACTGGTTCCGTGGCCTCGGGATTGAAGTGACTTTAAACATCTGAACGGGAGCTAACAGTGGAAAGAGCGGGAGCCTGGGAGTCAGAGGACTTTTTGTTTTCTTAAACGGCATTTGTTAAGCGCTGACTGTAGGCCAGGCTTGGGTTCTAATCCTGGCTTTATCACTTGCCTGCTGGGTAACCTTGGGCAAGTCATTTAACTTCTCTGGGCCTCAGCTTCCTCATCTCTAAAATGAGGACTCAATGCCTGTTTCTCCTCCCACCTAGACCGTGAGCCCCACGTGGGACAGCCTATCTTGTACCTATCTTAGCGCCGAGTACATTGCTTGGCGCAGAGTAAGCGCTTAATAAATCCCACAAGTCTCATCATCATTATTATTATTATTATTATTAATCTCTGCTTTGTCACTGGCCTACGTGACCTCGGGCAAGTTCCTTAACCTCTCCGAACCTCAGTTTCCCTCATCTGTAAACTGGAGGCAAGATCCCAGCTCTCTCTCCGTTTTAAGATTGGGAGGAGGCCGGGACTGCGCCCAATCTGATTATCTTGTATGTCCCTCACCCTTAGCACAGTGCGTGGCACATAATAAACACCATGACGATTAAAAATGACACTGGTTGGAGTTTGGGGCGAGGGGTTGGGTGGCGGTGGCCGGGTGAGGGGCGGGGAGAGCGTGGCCAGATCCCGGCCCCCCCCTGCAATCTGCGGAAGGTGAAACCGGAGCTGCCGAGGCCCCCGTTCCGGACAGCGGCCCGTCCAGGGGAAGTTCTGAAATGCAGAGGGGAAGTTGTGAACGCCTGCTGTTGTGAAGGCTCGCCGGATCGGAGGGGGTGTCTAGTCACGGGTAGGAAACGGGTTTCCGGCTAAGCCCGTTAAAGCTGCGGATGGGTGCCGTTTCGGGGGATGGGGTAAACCGTGGGGTCCCCCAGGGATCGGTGCTAGGGCTGCTTTCACCCAGCGTTTTCCTAACCCATCTGGACAGGGGAGTGTTCAGTGAAGCCTCCAGATTGGCAGGAGACACTGAATTCTCCCATAGGCTAAATGAAAATTACGGCATTTAATAGAAACTGACTACGTGCTGAGCGCTGCAAGAGAAGAGGACTGAACCCACTGCAGGGGGTGGGTGGGGATGAAGGGAGAAACAGCTCACAGAGCAGCGTGGCTTAGTGGAAAGAGCACAGGCTTCGGAGGCAGAGGTTCTAATCCCGGCTCCGCCACTTGTCAGCTGGGTGACTTGGGGCAAGTCACTTCTCTGCGCCTCGGTAACCTCATCTGTAAAAGGGGGATTAAGACCGTGAGCCCCACGTGAGAGGATCTGAATACCTTGTATCTACCCCAGTGCCTACCATGGTGCTTGGCACATAGTATGCATTTAACAAATACCGTCAATACTATTATAAAGCCGGCTGAGGGAGCAGAAAAAAAGGGTCAGTGAGCTTCAGGTTGGTCAAAGGAGCAATAACCTCCTCACTGTGCTCATTCTCGCCTCACCTCCACACTCCCTTCACACCCAGGAGACCACTCTCCCCGTTTCAAAATTCTTCCGAAATCACACCTCCTCCAGGAGGCTTTCCCCAGTTGGCCCCTAACCTCTCTTCTTTGTCTGGGATCACACGATAAGCGCAGAAGCAGCGTGGCTCAGTGGAAAGAGCCCGGGCTTGGGGGGCAGAGGTCATGGGTTCGAATCCTGGCTCTGCCACTTGGCAGCTGGGTGGCTGTGGGCAAGTCACTTCACTTCTCTGGGCCTCAGTGACCTCATCTGTAAAATGGGGATGAAGACTGTGAGCCCCACTAGGACAACCTGATGACTCTGTATCTCCCCCAGCGCTTAGAACGGTGCTCTGCACATAGTAAACGCTTAACAAATACCAACCTTTTTATTATTACTTCTAGAGTGTAAACTCACTGAGGGCAGGGCTTGTGTCTACCAACTGTTATATTGTGCTCTCCCAAGCGCTTAGTACAGTGCTTTACACCTAGTCAGTGTTAAAGAGCTACAATGGATTGACCTATCACCCCAAAACTGCTACTTCAGCCTTTTCACACCACCCAAACGCCCGATCTCTTTGGTACTTATGTACGCATCTTTATACTCTATTGCTCGCTCCCATTCGTAATTTATTTTACTGTCCGTCTCCCCAACTAGATGGCAAACTCCCGATGGAAGCCAACAGAAATCCAAAACTAAAGTTTACTCCTAGATAAAGCCATGGTATGTCCACACCTGGGAGACTCTTTGCAGTTCCTCCTGCCGCATCTCCAGATACGGGTGGGTGGGAATCTCCCGCCGGGATCGAAGGACGGGCCTCCAACCAGAGTCTTCGGGGCTGAGGATCTGTGCAAAGGAAATAATAATAATAATAATGTTGGTATTTGTTAAGCACTTACTATGTGCAGAGCACTGTTTTAAAGCGCTGGGGGAGATACAGGGTCATCAGATTGCCCCACGTGAGGCTCACAGTTAATCCCCATTTTACAGATGAGGGAACTGAGGCACAGAGAAGTTAAGTGACTTGCCCACAGTCACACAGCTGACAAGTGGCAGAGCCGGGAGTCGAACTCATGACCTCTGACTCCAAAGCCCGGGCTCTTTTCCACTGAGCCACGCTGCTTCCTTCTCCATTCCTGATTCCTCCGGTGACCCAGCATGGACCAAACAACACCGTTAATTCGCCTCTCTCTGTCTCTAACCTTCTCTCTAGCGACTCAGTTTGGATGCTCACCGGTGTATCTCTCCAAAATCCTTTTAGTACCTGTTGCTTATTTTCAACCCACACGGTGTCCTCGGGAATTAATTTCATAGGCTTATTCTCTGCTGGGTGAATTTCCTAAAATCACAACCCCTCCAACAAGCCTTTCCGCAAATTCCCAACATAATAATAATGTTGGTATTTGTTAAGCGCTTACCATGTGCCGAGCACTGTTCTAAGCGCTGGGGTAGATACAGGGTAATCAGCTTGTCCCACGTGAGGCTCACAGTTAATCCCCATTTTATTGATGAGGTAACTGAGGCCCAGAGAAGTGAAGTGACTCGCCCACAGTCACACAGCTGGCAAGTGGCAGAGCCCGGATTCGAACCCCTGACCTCTGACTCCCAAGCCCGGCCTCTTTCCACTGAGCCACGCTGCTTCTCAAGTCATCACTCCAACAGCCGCTTCCGGCTTTTGTACATTTATACCCTTCGGTCACATTTCTGTATGTAAGTATAATCAATGGCTCAGTCTACTGCTTCTTCTGAATATCCAATTTCTAAATTATTATTATCCTGGTGCTTAAGAGTTTATTACCTGCCAAGCACTGTACTAAACACTGGGGACGATACCAGTTAATCAGGTCGGGCACAGTCCCTGTCCCACAGGGGGCTCACAGTCTAATCTAGGAGGAGGTGGGATTTAATCCCCATTTTGCAGATGGGGTAACTGAGGCACCGAGAAGTTAAGCGGCTTGCCCAAGATCACACAGCGGACATGTGGTAGGGCCAGTAATAATAATAATAAATTTGGTATTTAAGCGCTATGTGCCGAGCACTGTTCTAAGCACTGGAGGAGATACGGGGTCATCAGGTGGCCCCACACGGGGCTCACAGTCTTAATGAGAAGCAGCGTGGCTCAGTGGAAAGAGCCCAGGCTTGGGAGTCAGAGGTCATGGGTTCGAATCCCCGCTCTGCCACTTGTCAGCTGGGTGACTTTGGGCAGGTCACTTAATAATAGTCATGTTGGTATTTGTTAAGCGCTGACTACGTGCACAGCGCTGTTCTAGGCGCTGGGGGAGATCCAGGGTCATCAGGTGGTCCCCCGTGAGGCTCACAGTTAATCCCCATTTTCCAGATGAGGTCACTGAGGCCCAGTGAAGTGACTTGCCCACAGTCTGCCGGGATTCGAACCCGTGACCCCCTGCCTCTCAAGCCCGGGCTCTTTCCACTGAGCCATGCTGCTTCTCTCACTTCTCTGGGCCTCAGTTCCCTCTTCTGTAAAATGGGGGTGAAGCCTGTGAGCCTCACGTGGGACCACCTGATGACCCTGCATCTCCCCAGCGCTTAGAACAGTGCTCTGCACATAGGAAGCGCTTAACAAATGCCAACATTCTTATTAATCCCCATTTCCCCGCTGAGGTAACTGAGGGCTGGAGCAGGCCCAGCTTGGGCCCCCTCAGGTGAGCGCAAAGCCCCCTGGGAGCCGCGGGGCCTAGAGCATGCTGGGAGATGTAGGCGGCGGGGGCCGCGGGGCACGCCGGGATTCCTTCGGACTGACGGAGGGGAAGGGGTTGGCGCATGCGCGGCTCCTCATAACGGTCGGCATGGCGGAGCCGTCGGTCCCGGGCGGCAAGAGGAAACGGGAGGCGGTGGCGGAGGAGGGAGGGGAGGCGGAGGGGGTTCCCGAGCCGGCAGGGGCTGAGGCGGCCGTCGGAAACGGGACGGCGGAGCCCGCCCGCTTCCCCTTCACCGGCTTCCGCCTCCAGAAGGTGCTGAGAGAGTCTGCGCGGGAAAAGACTCTCTTCCTCCACGGGAAGGTACCACCGCCCTCGCGGGGGGGAGAGCGGCGACGCGCCAATCAGCGCGCGCGCGGCCTCGACCAATGCCTCTTAAAGGGGAGGGCTGATCCAACTCTCGCGAGACTGGCCGGGATAAACCAATCAGGAGGAGGAGGAGGGAGGATTGTACCATTCTCAGTCATTCATTCATTCAATAGTATTCATTCATTCATTCCGTAGTGTTTATTGAGCTCTTACTATGTGCAGAGCACTGCACTAAGCGCTTGGAATGGACAAATCGGCAACAGATAGAGACCATCCCTGCCCATTGACGGGCTTACAGTCTAATCGGGGAGTAATTAATTAATAATAATAATGTTGGTATTTGTTAAGCGCATGCTAATAATATTAATGTTGGTATTTGTTAAGCGCTTACTATGTGCCAAGCACTGTTCTAAGCCTTGGGGAGATACAGGGTCATCAGGTTGTCCCACCTGAGGCTCCCAGTCTTCACCCCCATTTGACAGATGAGGTCACTGAGGCCCAGAGAGGTGAAGTGACTTGCCCAAGGTCACAGCTGAAAAGCGGCAGAGCCGGGATTCGAACCCATGACCTCTGACTCCCAAGCCCGGGCTCTTTCCACTGAGCCGCGCTGCTTCGCCAAGCACCCTGGGCATTCAAGCAGTAGCATTTATAATAAACCGAAAAGGCGCTCTGGCAATTCCCCGTGGATTCAAATATAGAATGGGTGGACCCTGTCTTAATAGTAATAATAATAACGGTGGTATTCATTAAGCACCTACAGTGTGCCAAGCGCTGGTCTAAGCGCTGGGGTAGATTCAAGGTGACCAGGTGGTCCCACGTGGGGTTCCCAGTCTTCATCCCCATTTTACAGATGAGGTCAGTGAGGATGAGGTCAGTGAAGCACAGAGAAGTTAATAATAATAATAATAATAACATATAAATATACTATATATAATATAAATATAATAATGTTGGTATTTGTTAATGTTAATAACATTATTATTATTATGAAGCGCTTACTATGTGCAGAGCACTGTTCTAAGCACTGGGGGAGATACAGGGTCATCAGGTTGTCCCACGTGAGGCTCACAACCTTCATCCCCGTTTTACAGATGAGGTCACTGAGGCACAGAGACGCTAAGTGACTTGCCCGCCGTCACACAGCCGACGAGAGGCAGAGCTGGGATTCGAACCCATGACCTCTGACTTGCCCAAAGTCACACAGCTGACAGGTGGCGGAGCGGGATCAGAACCCACGACCTCTGCCTTCTAAGCCCCTGCTCTTTCCACTGAGCCACGCTGCTTCAACGCGCCCTTCTCCTTCCTCTCCCCGTGAGCCGAGTCAAGTGTCCTCATGCCTCAATTTCCCTATTGGTCCTGGAAAAAGAGACCAGAAGACCTCCCTGGACCAGTGATGAGTTAATATGTCCATCGCTAGCCTCGCTTGATTTCCTTTTTCAGAGCCACTGCCAACACGGATGCTAGTCACGCCAGATCCCGTCCCTGGAATTAGCTGGAAGGGATGGAGGGAGTCCCTGGGCAGGAACCTAGCACAGAAGCGGTGTGGCCTCGTAGCAGCATGGTGGCCAAGTGGTTAGAACACAGGCCTGAGAGTCAGAAAGACCTGGGTTCTAATCCCGGCTCTACCACTGTGGACGAGTCATTTCACTTCTCTGTCCCTCAGTTACCTCGTCGGTAACACGAGGGTTAGGACTGTGAGCCTCCTTTGGATATGGACTGTGACCAACCTGATTAGGTTGTGTCTACCCAGTGCTCAGTACTGTGTCTGTCACACAGTAAGGGCTTAACAAATACCGTTAAACAAAAAAAGTCAACCCTGTCGCAGGCCAAGGGCAATGGGTCACTTCCAACAGGGCACGGTTTCCTCTCCTGTGAAATGACGTCCTATCCGAGCCCCAGCCCGGGCAGGACTTGGGGGGTGAGTGATGGGCGCTTCGCCCTGGGAGCTGGACCAATTGCGGTTAGCGGGGGGCCCTAGAGGATAATAATGTTGGTATTTGTTGAGCGCTTACTACGTGCAGAGCACTGTTCTAAGCGCTGGGGGAGATCCAGGGTCATCAGATTGTCCCACGTGAGGCTCGCCGTCTTCATCCCCATTTTACAGATGAGGTCACTGAGGCCCAGTGAAGTGACTTGCCCACAGTCACCCAGCTGCCAAGGGGCAGAGTCGGGATGCGAACCCGTGACCTCTGCCTCCCAAGCCCGGGCTCTTTCCACTGAGCCACGCTGCTTCCCGATGGTGATCAGGAGCTGGAGTTGAGTGGGCCCGACCTCTTTCTTTCTCCCCTTCCCCATCCCTTTCTTCTCCTTCACCTCCAGCCCCCCCTAACGCTGCCTCGGCCCAACAGGTGAACGAATCCTCGGGGGACGGCCAGGACGCCGTGGTCATCTTGGAGAAGACCCCCTTCCAAGTGGGCCAGGTGGCCCAGCTCCTGGCAGGAAGCCCAGAGCTCCAGCTGCAGCTGTCCAATGACATCTACAGTAACTACCACCTGGCTCCACCACCCCAGCTGAGCGGTGAGGGGGCCCCCCCCCTCCCGGCACCGGGGGTCGGGGGGCAGTGACCGGTCAGTCGTATTTATCGAGCCCTTTACGGTGTGCAGAGCGCTGCACTAAGCACTCGGGAGAGTTCAGTGAAACCATAAACAGACACACTCCCTGCCCACGACGAGCTCACGGGTCTAGAGAAGCAGCGTGGCTCAGTGGAAGGAGCCCGGGCTTGGGAGTCCGAGGTCACGCGTTCGAATCCCGGCTCGGCCACTCGTCAGCTGGGTGGCCGTGGGCAAGGCACTTCACTTCTCTGGGCCTCCGTGACCTCATCTGTAAAATGGGGCTGAAGACTGGGACACGTGGGACAACCTGGTGACCCCGTATCTCCCCCAGCGCTTAGAACAGTGCTCTGCACAGAGTAAGCGCTTAGCGAACACCGACATGATTATTAGAGGGGGAGACGGACGTTAACTGGTAGATGGACCAGGAGTTGGGGGTCGGTTGGCCAGGGGAAGGGCGAGAAGCACGGTGGGGGAGGCGGGGGCAGGCCTGGGCGGGTCGTTCCGGAGGGGGTGGGGTCTGTGTCCGTCGGTGCCGCTCCAAGAACCCAGACAGAGGGCTGCTGGCAGGCCGGCCGGAGCCCGGGGAGCCGGCCTCCTTCCGGCCCGGCCGGACCCAGTGGCGGGAGGCCTCGTGGAGGCGGTGTTGGCGAGCGCCTGGCCGCGGGTCGGCCCGCCCGTGGGCACCGGGCCAGCCCCATGGGCGTGGAAAATGATTTCAGCGCCTGGACAGGATGGAGGGGATGGGCCGGTACCCGGGAAGGAAACGTTCCGGCTCGAGCTTCTCGTCTCCCACCTGCCTCGCCGCTCTGCCTCCCGCTGACCCCGGATAATAATGATGGCGTCTGTTAAGCGCTCATCCGCTGCCGGGCACTGTGCGAGGCGCCGGGGTGGATACGAGCAAATTGAGTTGGACACGGTCCCCGTCCCACCTGGGGCCCACACTCTCAATCCCCTTTTATAGTTGAGGTAACTGAGGCATAGAGAAGAGAAGCGACTTGCCCAAGGTCACACAGCAGCCTGGGATTAAGATCCACGACCTTCCGACTCCCGGGCCCGTGCTGTCTCCACTACGCCAGGGCCCCCCGGGCTCCCCGGACTCCCACCGGATCGGCCCGGAGATGGACCGTGAGCTCCGGTTTGAGTTTCCTTGGGCCCCCCGCGAGCCCCCCACGGGCCCCCGGAAAACCACTGGGCCTGGAGGGGGAGGAAACAACCCCACCTTGACCTGACCTGCCCCCCGGTTGCCCCAAGAGTGCCCTCTGGCCCCAGGTGGGCCATCAATGGGGCCCATTGAAGGGAGCACCGCCCTGGGGGAGACGGTGGGCAGGAGGGTGGGGCTGGAGGAGCCGATTCTGAAACCCAAACTCCCATCTGAAAAGGCCGATTGTTTACTCGGAGGCCAAAAGAGGGCTGGGAGCCAGGAGTCCTGGGGCGAGGCCGGCGGCTGGGGCACGGGACGTCGGAGGGCCCGGTGATGGGAAGGGGTTTTCCGCCGGCTTCGAGGAACGCGGACTCCCCCCCCCCCCCGGATTTCCGTGTCCCCCAAGGTGCCCCTTGGTGTGCCACAGAGGGAAATGAGACCCGGGGGGAGGGGGAGGGTGTCCGGCGGCCCAGCGGCCCAAACAGACCTGAGTGTCGGCCCCCAGGCCCGCCTCTCCCCCCCACCCCAGTCCTGTGAGGTGAAACGTCTAAGTTCAGCCTCCTTCCTGTGGGATTTGCCTAGGAACGGCTCCCGCCGGTGTGTCCTTCCCGGGAGCTCTAGGGGCTGGTGAGGCCCTGGGGGTTCCACCCCGTAAGTAGGAGGCCGAGGTCCCGGCTGTGCAAGTGTCCGGAGCCTCTGTGCCAGACTGATTCCTCCATCGCTGAGAGGAACGGGGTGCCGGGCTAAGTCGCCCCCGCCTGCCCTTGCTGTCGCTGGTGGGTGGACTCACCCAGCAGGCCCAGCAGGGAGGGGTGTCCTGTTAGGTGACGGGCTAAAGTGGGGGTCCACCTGTGCACGGATCTGTCCGTGGTGACCGACAGCCCTCCTGCCCCCACCAAAAGTGCCCACGGGCTGCCCGGAGTCCTGGTCGGCGCCCCGTTGCCCGATCGGGGTTTCCCGGGCCGGGCATCCCGTGGGTTCTGGCCGGCTGGGGCGGGGCGGGGCCGGGCCGCGGCCGGGGGGAGAGGGAAGGTGGGGTGGGGGGGAGTCCCAATCCCCGCCCCACCCCGGCCTGCGGCCCCCGACCGTCAGCACCTTCTCCCGGCGCTGCAGTCAGCGTCTGGATCCCCGGCCCAGACGGCCGCCCGGAGCGGCGGCTGAGATCATTAGTGGGTTTGGGGTTTGCCCTGGGGCAGCGGGAGGGAGCCATCCAGATCCAGATCCAGATCCAGCCCGCTGCCTCCGGGCACCATTTCCCCCAACAGGGCCGTGCCCTCTCTCATCCCGCGGCAGATCTGTCCCTGGCTCGGGGGGCCGAGGCTGGCGGGGGCCCGAGAGGAAAGCCCGAACTACCCCCTCGACCCGGGCGGGCGCCCACCTCTGATGCCCGTTTGGTCCCCACTGGGCTCCAGCCACCAGCTGCCGCTGGGGCCTTGCTGCAGGGGAGGGAGGAAGGAGAAGGGAGGAGGGGGCGGGCAGGCCGGGCCACCCCCCAGCCCCACCCCTCGGGAAGGAACGAGCGGCTTGCGGTGGGAGGAGAGCCGGGCAGGCCTGGCTCCGTGGCCGCGGCCCAGATGAGCTCATGCTGGAACGGCCACTGGGGCCTGGCAGACCGAGCAGCCTCCCGCTCAGTGGGTTGGGGAAAGAGCCCGGCCCGGCCGGGCTTGGTTTCCATGTTCTGGGAGCGGTGGCGGCGTTTTCCCGGGAATCCCTCCCATCGGAGGGGGCCTCCGGGGTCCGGGGGGGACACGAGACGGTTGTGATCCGCTTTGGGCTGGGCCCAGAGCCCGCCCCGCCGCTCCCCCGGTGCGGCTGGACCCTGGAAGCGGCCGACGTCGGTGTCGGCCCGGATCCCGGGCGGGCCCCGGGGCCCGGGGCCCGAGACCCAGCACGCCCACCCTCCCTCGCCCCGCTAACCAGACGTTCCCCCGCGCTCGACCGAGGACCCGGGTCGGGGTCACCGGCCGGCCGGGTGGGTGCTAGCCTGCTCTTCTGGACTGCTTTGGAGGCGGAAACACAGCGTGGCCTTCCCGGGGGCGCCTCCTGGGGGGAAACCGAGTCACAGGCCAGGCTCAAGTATCTCCACTGACCGCCCCCCCCGCCCCCCCCCCACTGTTTTCTCCCCTCCAGACCTTTGCCCGTTCGGCCCCCGGGCCCTGCCTGGCCCGTCCCTCCACCCCACCTCGCCCTCGGGTGAGCAGTCTCCCACCCGGTCAAATTCCCCAGCCCTACCAAACTATGAGGAAGAGGCACCTCTTCCAGGGAGCCCCCGATCGGCTCTGCCAGAGCCGGTTTGGGCACCCCCTGAGCGGTGGCCGGCCGTGGACGATGCGGTGACGATAGGTCCGGCGTTCCGACCAAATCTGTGTTTGTTTTATTCCCACTTGGGCACTCCCCGGGCCCCACCCACCCTTCGACCTAGCAGACGCCCCTGGTCCCTGTCCCCAACGAGCCGGAGGTCAGAGACAGGACAGACGTAGTCCTCGGGTACCGGTAGGGGAGCGACAGGCTGGCGGCGGGCTAGGGGAGGAAGTCTCCGAAATCCCCCCACGGGAACAGCCCCAATCCAAGGCCGAGGCGTAGAATGGAAGGAAAAATCGGCCAGCTGGAGTGGCCTGAGTAATCTGAGAGGACTCCCCAGAGGCGGCTGGGAGCGTAGACTCATTCAGTCGTATTTATTGATCACTTACTTCGGGCAGAGCGCTGTACTAGGAGCTCGGGAGAGTACGATAAAACTACCAGCAGACATAGTCCTGCCCGCAGGGAGCTCACGGATCCCGAAGAGGAGGGAGGGAGGGCTTTTCCGGTCTGGGGGGAACCGGGCGGGGAGGGGAAATGGAGGTGGGAGGGGCGCAGGGAGGCATGGAGAGCAGGTAGACAGAGCGTAATGTTGGTATTTGTTAAGCGCTTACTCTGTGCAGAGCACTGTTCTAAGCGCTGGGGTGGAAGTGCTCCCCCCCATTCCACCTGGGTCCCGCCCCTCATCCGCCCCACTCCGCTCCTGTCCTGCTGCGAAGGCCGACCCTCAGTCAGTCAGCCAGTCGTATTTATTGAGCGCTTAGTGTGTGCAGAGCACCGTACCGAGCGCTTGGGAGCATACGCCATGACACTAAACGGACGTTCCCCGCCCACGACGAGCTTACAGTCTAGGGGGAGAGGCAGACGTTAATAGAAATCAATTACAGATAGGTATATGAGTGCTACGGAGCTGTGGAGGGGGGGTGAGTAAAGGGAAAAATAAGGAACGCTTCACAGATTTGCATGCCATCCTAGCACGGGGCCCGCTCGGTCTTGACAGCTGTCAGACTGAACTGCTTGGGCTTGGGCTCTGTCAGCCCAGACTTGGGTTAGCGTGCCCAAGGACTACCCGGGGCAGAGGCCGGCCCAGAGAGGGCACCGTGGGTGGACGCGGGGGGCTTCAGACCTCAGGGGAGACCGGCTTGTTGATGAAGAGGTAGGAGGGAGGTTGAGGCAGGGAGAGGCGGGAGGGTGTGAGCTCAGCGTGGCCTAGCGGAAAGAGCTTGGGCCTGGGAATCCAGAGACCTGGGTGCTAATCCTGACTCGGCCACCTGCCCGGTGGGCGACCGTGGGAGAGCCGTTTCTCTGTGCCTCCGCTTCCCCATTTCTAAAACGGGAATTCAGTACCGCTTCTCCCTCCCCTTTAGACTGTGAGCCCCGTGTGGGGCAGGGACTGTGCCCGACCCGATTATCTTCTATTAATTATTATTATGGTATGTGTTAATCACTTACTGTGGGCCGGGCACCGTACTGAGCCCCGGACCAGGGCTCAGCACGTAGTGAGTGCTTAAATACCCCAGTGGTGATGATGGCTATTTCTGTTGAAGGGGTGAAGGCCACAGTGGTGTTCCCGGCCACGGCCAAACACCTGCAGAAGTACGGATGCCAGGAGCTGCACATGGTGGAGGAGAGCGGGGAGGATTACACCAACATCACGCTGCCATACCTGGAGGCCCAGAGCCTGAGCATCCAGGTAACCGGCCTCCCCCCCCCCAACCCTCCCACCAGCTCCCAGCCCCTGCCTAGCCTGGTTCTGGCTTCCGGCCCTTCGAGCCGAGGCTGCCTACTCCTCCCCTGGCCCCGGGAGGCCTGTGGGAGCTGACGGGAGCCTGGAATCGGCCCCGAGAGACTCCTCTGAGTCTCTCCTTAGGCTCAGGAGACTTCTCCGAATCTCTCTTCGGGTTCAACGATCGAGGCAGTTATCGCCCTCCCCCGCTGCCCCTTCCCAGGGGCCCTCTGCTCCCCCCACGGGTTTTCAGAGCGTCTCCCTCCCCGAACCCCAAAGCACAAATCACTTTTCCCCCCCGCGGGCAGCGTGGCTCAGTGGAAAGAGCGTGGGCTTTGGAGTCGGGGGTCATGAGTTCGAATCCCAGCTCCGCCACTTGTCAGCTGTGTGACTGTGGGCAAGTCACTTAACTTCTCTGTGCCTCAGTTACCTCATCTGTAAAATGGGGATTAAGACTGTGAGCCCCACGTGGGACAACCTGATTCCCCTGTGTCTACCCCGGCGCTTAGAACAGTGCTCTGCACATAGTAAGCGCTTAACAAATACCAACATTATTATTATTATTATTAGAACTAGGGAGGTGAGGATGGGGGGAGGTGAGGGGCAGGACCTGGAGCTGAAGGAGGGGCGAGAGGGCAGAGAGATGGGGGCGTGGGAGAGGTGGGTCACCTGGGGGAGCGGGAGACGGGGGGAGTCGGGGGTGGGGGTAGACCTGGGAATGTGGATGCGTGGTCGGAAGGAATCCCTTCCTTCGGCCTCTGGGGTGGGAATCGGCCGACTCAGCCTCCCTTCTGCCCGCCGCTCAGTGGGTGTACAACATCCTGGACAAGAAGGCTGAGGCCGAGCGCATCGTCTACGAGAACCCGGACCCCTCCGACGGCTTCGTCCTCCTCCCGGATCTAAAGTGGGACCAGAAGCAGGTACGAGGAGCCTCCCGGCACCCGCTGCCGCCGGCGGATGGACGGGACCTTTCCGCGTTCCCGGCGTGCCCGCCCCTCCCTGGGGCCTCGGGGAGCGGGGCGGGAGGAGGTGATCTGCGCGTTCCGGTCTCATTCGAAAGCCACGTCCTCGGCCGAGTCACCTCGGGCCAGACCCGGGGCCCGCGGACCCGAGGCGAGGCCGGCGGGACGCAGGCTGGGGAGCGGGTTTCTAATGGCGGGGAGGGGTCGGGCCGGGGCGGGAACCGAAAGGATCACGGCCTTCTCCGGGATCCGGGAAAACAGAGGCGGAAGGAAACCAGGCGTGCCGAGGGCTGCCCTCTGAGGGGAGGGGACCGCGTTGGCACGGGCCGGGGATCGTCCGGCTCTCTGCCGTCCACGGGCCGTGGCGTGGACTGGGCAGGACCTGCGGGAGGGAGACCGGGGTGAGGCTCCCCGGCGGCGCCGGGTCGGAGAGACCGGTCGCCCCTCCGGATCTCCTCGGCGTCGGCGTCCATCGGGAGTAGGGGATCCTGGCTGGGTACCCCCGGCCGACCTGTGGAGGGTCTGGGGGGGGGGGGGGGGCCCCGGGCGGGGGGACCCGGACCCCTCTGCCCGACTCAGCCCCGTCCCTCCGTGCAGGTAGATGATCTGTACCTGATTGCCATCTGTCACCGGCGCGGGATCAGGTCCCTGCGAGACCTCACTGAGGAACACCTGCCCCTGCTCAGGAACATTCAGCGTGAGGGCCAGGTGAGGCCCGGGTGGGGGGGGGCCCGGTGAAGCCCAGCCCGGGGGAGGGACCTCGGCAGGGAACGGCTGGGTGCCGCGGCCCCGGGAGCTCCGGGGTCGCGCCCCCTCGCCCACCCGCTCTCGGACACCCGGTCCCCGGGGGGTGCCGGGGAGGGGGCAGAGGGGACGGCCTGACCCGACCCCGCCCGGTCCACCCCGCAGGAGGCCATCCTGCAGCGCTACGGAGTCGGACCAGACCGACTGAGGGTCTACCTGCATTACCAGCCCTCCTACTATCACCTGCACGTGCACTTCACCGCCCTGGGCCACGAGGCCCCCGGCACGGGGGTGGAGCGGGCCCATCTGCTGGCGGAGGTGATCGAGAACCTGCAGTTGACGCCCCGCCACTACCAGCGCCGCACCCTGCGCTACGCCCTGCGGGCCGACGACCCGCTCTTGGCCCGCTTCCGGGCCGCCGCCGGCCGCTGAACTCGGGTGGGATGGGTCGGGGGCCCCGGGGGCCGGAGGGGGTGGGGCAGGGGAGGAGCCGGGGGGTTGAAAGGGGGGGGAGGGGGAGGGGAAGAGGGGCCGTTTTATAAAAATCTGTTTCGTACCGGCCTGTGGCCCAAGAATAAACCGACGGACCGGACGGGGCTGGCGTCCCGCACGCTCGCCGGGACGGGGGCCGTGGGTTGGGTGGACGGGGGCCGTGGGTTCGCCTCCCGCGGCAGAGCCGGCCAGGCCCCCAGGAGGGGCCCCCCTCTCCCTCCTCTCCCCGGCATCCGCTGCCCAACCGGACGGGGAGGAGGAACGCCCGGGCGGCTCAGGCCCGAGCCGCCGTCGGCCGGTGGGGCGAGCCCACGGTGGAGGGGTTTTCCCAGCCAAGTTCAGGGGCGGCACCGTGCTGCGGGAGACCTACGGCCACTAAAGCCCGACGGCCTCTCCTCGGGCCGCCCGGCCGGCGCTTCCCCGGGACTCTCTCGGTCCCCTGAGCCGCGGGAGAGCGTCTCTGCGAGGCCGTGGGCGCGGGTGGGCACGCGCCAGCAGGCGCGCCCTCCCCGTGCCCTTGCACCTGCTCCTCCCCCAGCCCCGGACTCTGCCCCGCCTCAGCCCGCCAGCGACGGATGCCGGTCACCGCCCTCGCAGGCCCGGCCGGGAGCCGTGGGCTCGCTCACCCGGCCCCGCTCACCGGCCCCGCCGACTCCCCCACCTGGGGCCCGGGCCCCGTCTCCCTTGCTCTTTTCCCCCGTCTGCCTCTGCCTGCTCCCGTGGGCAGCTCCACCCCTGCTTGGTCCCTCGTCCGTGGGCTGTCTCCTCGGGCCTGTGAACCGGTGACCCGCCCTGACCTCTCCCCCGCCCCCTTTTCCCTCTCCCCCTCTGACCACCCTCGGCCCCCCAGGCACCGCCAGCCTCGGCACAGGAGCGGCCAAACCGTCTCTCTCCCCGTGCCCTGCCCTGACCGGTCCTGGCCCCGGGGACTTTGGACCTAGATTGTGGAATAGGGCCGGCTCTGATAGCTCCCCTGCTCGGGGACCCCCGGGGCTCATCCCCTCCCCTCCTGAGCCAGGGTATTTCTGGGACGTGGAGGGTGGGAGAGGCAGATGGTGGAAACGACCAAGGGCTAGGGGAGGGCGGTGCGGACCGGAGAGGTGAGTGAAAGGGGAGTGGGAGGGCGGGGGGGTGAGGGGAGGATAGGGTCGAGAGTAAATGGAAAGGACTGCCCAGTGGCCAAGAGCCAACTCCAACCGGTAACCCTGGGAGAGGCCGGAAGGAAGCGGGGATTGGAAAAGCAGATTCAACCAACAGGAACCACGACCCAGGCTGGATTCCTCCATCTCCGACCCCTGGCGCGAAACCACCCCGCCTCCCCGAATCGGTGGTATCGATGGATTTATTTATTTTAAATGGTATCTGTTAAGCGCTTCATATGTGTCCAGGGCTCTTCTGAGGGCCGGGACACATACAAGTGAATTAGATTGGACACGGCGGTCCCTGTCCCGCCTGGGGCTCACGGCAGGAGGGAGAACAGGAGAGGCGAGGCACGGAGAAGTCGGGTGACTTGCCCAAGGTCACGCAGCCAGCAATTGGCCCAGCTGGGATTAGAAACCAGGTCCTCTGACTCGCGGGCCTGTTCTCCTTCCACAGGCCAAGCCGCTTCTCCTTACTGCGTGCAGGGCACACAGCGCGGGAGAGTTCGGTGCCTCCGGACCTCACGGCGCTCCATGGCTCCGAAGGCCCTTCTGAAATTCCACCTCCTCCGGGGTTGCCTCCACCCCGTTTCCCGCCACCCAACTCTGCCGGTCCAATAATCAGCCTTGGCACTTGGGCATCACCTCCATCCTCCTGTTCAATGATCCTCTGTTCCGACACCTACCTTTCTCCGACGTATCCTAACTCCTCCTCGTGTAAAGAATTTGCGTCTGCCTGCCGTCGCGAGCCCCTAAGTCGGTCGGTCGAATTTATTGAGCGCTTCCTGTGCGCAGAACACTGTACTGAGCACTCGGGAGAGTACGACGTAACAATAGACACATTCCCTGCTCATTACGAATTTAGGAAGGGCAGGGACCACGGGCCTTTCTTCTGGGGTTTCTTCCCTAGCGTTTCGTACCGTGCTCTACGCCCAGTGGACATTCGTTAAATGCCACCGAATGACCGATCGCTGTGCGTGACGGGATTCTGCCTCGACATTTTTGTCGACCTGACTGCCCATGTCAGTCAATCGTATTTATTGAGCGCTTACTATGTGAGGGCACTGTACTAAGCGCTTGGGAGAATACAATATAACAATAAACAGACACCTCCCCTGCCCACAACGAGCTTAATAATAATAATGTTGGTATTTGTTAAGCGCTTACTATGTGCAGAGCACCGTTCTAAGCGCTGGGCGAGATATACAGGGTCATCAGGTTGTCCCACGTGAGGCTCCCGGTCTTCATCCCCATTTTCCAGATGAGGTCACTGAGGCACAGAGAAGTGACTTGCCCACAGTCGCACAGCTGACAGGTGGCAGACCCTGGATTCGAACCCATGACCTCTGGCTCCCAGGCCCGGGCTCTTTCCACCGAGCCGCGCCGCTGCTTACAGTCTGCCCTGCCCCCCCGTCGGCCTGGATGGGCCCGGGTTGCGACCAGGCCGGCCGAGGGTACCCAGCCCTCCTCGGCCTAGCCGCCAAGGGCCTCTCTGTTACGGGCACGGTGGTCTTCTCCAAGGAGGGCTCGGCCTTACACAGTTTGCTCTTTCACACCAGGACGCCTGTCCGCTACTCCCTGCCCGGACATCCCCCCCCCCCCCCCCCCCCCCCCCCCGGAAGCTTAGGACACCGAAAGGATGGGAAAGGCTAAAGGGTCGAGTCTGAGGCACGGCGTCCGAGGGTCGGGGGGGCCGACCGAGGCCTCGGGGTCCGCCCCGGCGCCAACCGTCTCGCCGTCCGTGCAGCCGGGCACAGGGAAGCCATCCAGAGAGTGGGGACGGCTCGGCGCAAGCCACCACCACTCCCGCGAAGAAGAACCGAAGCGCGCATCCCGCTGTCGGTAAAGCACGGCCCTCCCCTCTTCACCCCCGGTGTGGAATCGGGGCCCCGCCCAAGGGCAGGGGCCCGGGAAAGGGGCCCGGCCCAAGGGCAGGGGCCCGGGAAAGGGGCCCGACTGGATCTCCGCGGACACGGCGTTAAGCCGATCGCGCCGACGGCGGACCGGAGGACCCCTCCGTGGAGCGAGGCAGCGGGGGCCCCGGTCGAGGTGTGCGAATCGGACCGGGGAGTTGTCCAGGAGATGGGATTCCAGGTGGGGCGGGCGGGGTCCCCAGAAGCAGCTCCCGGGTGGCCGACGGGCCCGAACTGGGTAGGTTCGAGGCCCGGGGGCGGCCGTCCGCCGCCGGCTCTCCGCCGCCGCCGCTCCGCCGCCGGGCCTGGCAGACCGGACGCCTGTGGGCGTCAGGGACGGCCCGGGGGCGGGCCACGTTCCGCCGGGAGCGTGGGGCCGGAGAGAGGGCGGAGATTTAGAAGGGGGGGACCGGGACGGCGAGGACCGGTCGGGGGAACGGGCGTCGAGAGCCCGGCCGGCAGGAGAGCCGCCGCTCGGATCGTTTCGGTCCCGACCGGTCGCCGAGGGAAGCGGCGCGGCGTAACGGGCGGGGCGCGGGCCCGGGAGTCGGGAGGTCGCGGGTCCCGATCCCGACTCGGCCACCTGCCCGCCGGGCGGCCTCGGGCGAGTCGCTCCGCTTCTCCGCGCCTCGGTCCCCTCGTCCTTAAAATGAGGATCGGGACGGCGAGCCGCCGGCGGGCCGGGGACCGCGTCCGACCCGCTCCGCCCGCCTCCGCCCCGGCGCCCGGCACGTGGCGAGCGTTTAACGGGTGCCGCGATCGCCACCGGTCACCCCGTCGCGCCCTTGGGGCGGACCCAAAGAGGCCGGGCCGGGAACGGGCCGCCCTCCTCTCCTATCGGGGGCTCCCCGCGTCTCCCCTCACCGGACGGGCCCGGGCGGCCGTCGGCCCGGCGGAGCCGGCGAGGGGTCCGGGGAGAGGGGGCGACCCGCGCCTCGGCCGGGGAGGCCTCACGCGGGGAAGGCCTCACGCGGGGGCCGGGGAACCCGGAGGCAGGGGGTCGCCCCCCGTGACCTTCGCGTCCCGGGCGGAGGGGATGACCCCCGGCCACCGAGGAACCCGGGAAGAGCCGTGCCCGTCCCATGAGAAGGGGCATCCTTTCGATTCCGGTGCGGGACGGTCATCCCCCAAGGAGAAGGCAGGCCCCGCGCCCTACGCGGCCTCGTCCCCGGAGCGCGGCGCCGGTGGGGCGAGGCCAACCTCGGCCTCCCGCGGATCGGCCTCCCTCCCGGCCCCCACGTCCCCGGGGTGGGGGGGTGGGGGGTCGCTGGCCGGGTGCCCCCCTGGCCCTCCGGCCCTCGTGCTCGGGGCCAGGCGGGGCGGGGGGGACGGGGACCGGTTTCCGGCCCCCTTCGACTCCATCTCTCCGTCGAGTCGGTCTCTCCGCCCGGGGGAGGCGATTCCGGGGAGGGATGGGGCGGGGGGGGGGTGGTGGGGGGGCGGCCTTGGGATTCGGGGGGCCGAGGCCCCGGGAGGCGACGGTTGGGCGCGCGCGGCCGGGCCCGGGGGCGGCGGCGGCGGGTCCCGAGGGTCCCCCGTGTCCCGCTCCCGCCCATCCCCGCGTCCCCCCTCCCCCCCCGCCCCCGCTCCGGCCCGTCTGCGCAAGCGTGTCCGGGAGGACGGCCCCTTCCCCGCCCCGGACCCCGGACCCCGGACCCCGGACCCCGGACCCCGGACCCCGGACCCCGGCGCCCAGCGCGCCCGCCGCCGCCCGGCCCGGCCCGGCCCGGGAGCGTGAGTGTCCGGCCCGTCGGGGCCGGGCCGGGGCGGGCGGGGCGGGCGGGGGACCCGGGGGGCCGCGCCGGCTCCGTCCTTCCCCTCCCCTCCTCCATCGGGACCCGGTCCCCCGCCCGGCCGGACAAAGTTTCCGCCCCTCGGGAGGGGCCGGGGCGGGAGGAGATCCCGGGGGCCCGGGGTGGCCCCCGGTCTTTCCGAGCCGGTGGCCCCGTGTCCATCCCGGGGGGGTCTGGCGTCCTCTGTGTCCCGGGCGCCGGGGGGACCGTATCCCCCGGTCCGGCCTTGGGGCGTTCGTGGGTTCGATCGTGCGGATCGAGCGGTCCCCGGGGTGCGGACCGCCGGACCGGTGCGCTGGGAACGGACAGTTCGGCGACGGAGACGACGGGCTAGCGGTCCCGGAGGGGGAGACGGCCGGCCGAACGAGGACCCGGGCGTCCGTGCCATCGAAATAGATTAATGGAATCAGAGATACGTAACACGGCATCGATGAAATAGAGTCCTAAGTGAGATGTGCGAGGGCCGCGGGGCGGGGAAGGGGGGACGGTAGAGGGAGGGAGGGAGGGAGGGAGGAGGGGCGATGGGAAAGGGAGGGTTGAGGCCGGGAAGGCCTCCCGGAGGAGGTGAGCTCTCAGGAGGGCTTCGAAGAGGGCAAGGGAGGTAGCGGGGAGGCCGTGCCCGCCCTCCATCCGTCCCGGGAGCCCGCGTCTGGGTCGGGCGCCCCGCACCGGCGCCGGTCCGGCCCCGGTCGTCCGGGTGGCCCCCGCCCGCGCTCGGGCCCGTTGCCCGTATCCGCGGCCGGGGGCCCGTGTGGGGGTCGGGTACCCGTACCTACGCCGGGCGACCCCCTCCGAGCCGACGGTCCCGTGTCCGTCCCGAGTGGCCCGCGTCCGTGCCGGGTGGCCGTTTCTGTGCCGCGTGCCCGCGTGCGCTCCGGGCGCCTCCGTCCACGCCGGCGGCCCTCGTCCGTGCCGGGAGCCCGTGGCCCCGCCGGGTGCCGCGGGCCGAGCCGGGCGCCCCGCGTTCGTCCCGAGCGGCCCCTGTTTGCGCCGGCCGCCCGGCTCCGGGCCCGGTGCCCGGGTCGGTGTCGGGTGCCCGGGCCTGCGCCGGGTGTCTCGTGTCTGTCCCGGGTGTCCCGTGGCTGCCCTGGGCGTCTCGTGTCTTCGCGCCGGCGCTTGGGTTTTGGAACCGCCGCTGGACCGGGGGCGAGCCTGGGTTTTTCGAGGACGGGTGGACCCGGCGCGTTTGGGGAGCGGGCCGGCCTGCCGAGTTTGGGTTACGAGCTCGGGGCGGATGAACCGCTTCGTTTTCTGTAGGAGATGTAGGCAGCCGTTCCGGCAGGCGGCCTGGATCCGCCGATGCCCCCGCCCGTCCCCCGACTCCTGCCCGTTCGGGACACTCGAGCCGGGCCGGGCCCGCCCTCTCCAGAGAGGTACTGCGGCCCCAGAGCGGACGCCCGTTCTCCAGCTCTGGTGGCCGGTTGGAAGGAGGCAGAGGGCTGGGAGGTGGGACGCCGGTCGCCCCGAAAGGGCTAGCGCGCCCCGGCCCCGCCTGGCAGACACCGCGGTGGCTCAGCTGGCCTCCCTGGGGCGTTCGGAGGGACCCGGCGGGAGCCAGAGGAGGCCGGGAGGCTGCGGCCGGCTCCGGGAACCTGGACTGGAGTCATCCCCGGGGCCCGGGGCGGCGAAGAGGAGGAGGAGGAGGAGGAGGAGGAGGAGGAGGAGGAGGAGGAGGAGGCCGCCTGCTCGAGCGAGGGACAGGCCCCGAGTCAGCCTTTCGCCGCTGACGTGCGGCCGGCTAGCGGGCCGCCCGGCCGAGGGGTCCAGATGCCGCGGGACCGGCCGGCGGCGCGCCAGTGGGGAGGGCGAGCGGGGCGGGGTGGGTTGTGGGGAGATGCTTTCCCCCGGCCCCCGCCGTGGGTCGGCACGTTTGGTATCTCCGGCTCGGCCCGCTCAACCGTGCCCACGGGAACACCTGTTTGAAACGGACCCTGGCGGCCGGACGCGCTAAGCGGCCCCGGGGGCCCCCAAACTCCACCCTCCGCCGCCCTCGGCCCGAGGACCCCGCCGGTCCCAGCCTCGAGGTGGCCCCTGCTGCCCACACTGGAAAAGCCCGCTCGGCCCTTACGCCCAGTCCCCGCTCGGTGCCGGAGAACCCCTCTGTGTTTTCCTCCTGCCCTCTCCCCGGTGCCACCAGCCCGCTTCTTCTCTCCCCCCAGCCGCCTCTCGACCCCTCGCGGGGAGGGGGCTGCGCCTGGAGCGGATAGGGTTGTGATGGCATTTGGGGTGACCGTCCCTCTCCTCCTCCCTGGATTTCACTGCCCCCCGAGGTCAGCGTCTGCCTTGGTTTCACCCGGACTACCGGCCTCTGCCTGGACGGCTGCAAGTCTGCTCTGCCCCTTGCCCCCGAACCCTAATCCCTTCCCGGCCTGCCGGGACCCTAGGACTGAGCCGTTCGGGTCGGCGGGGCGACCGGGGGGTTTTCTTGGACGATGTCCTTAGCCTTCCGTCCGATCCCGGCGGCACGGTCTAGTGGAAATCAATCGATCGTATTTAGCGAGCGTTTCCTGTGTGCAGGGCACTGTACTAGGCGCTGGGGAGAGTACAACGCAGCAGGGCGCGTTCCCTGCCCGACGGCGAGCTAGAGGGAGAGATGGTAAGCGCTCAGTAAATACGATTGAATGAATGAGAGACAGTCATTAATCCAAACCAGTAAATTACAGATAGGGACATAGGTGCCGTGGGGGTTGGGGGCGGTGGCTACTGAGAGCTCACCTCCTCCGAGAGGCCTTCCCAGAGTGAGCTTCCCCTTCTCCCTCTGCTCCCTCTGCTCCCTCTCTGCTCCCCCTTCACCTCCCCTCAGCTGAGCCCCCTTTCCCCCCCTTCCCCTCTGCTCCTCCCCCTCTTCCTTCCCCTCCCCTCAGCACTGTGCTCATTTGTAGATATTTTTACTACCCTATTTATTTTTTAACGAGGTGTCCGTCCCCTTCATTCTATTTATCGCGATTAAGTCGTCTTGTTTTTGTCCTTCTGTCTCCCCCGATTAGACTGTATACACGTCAGTGGGCAGGGATTGTCTCTATCTGTGGCCGAATTGTCCATTCCAAGCGCTTAGTCCAGTGCTCTGCACCTAGTAAGCGCTCAATAAATACTATTGAATGAATGAATGAATGAATAAAGGAAGCGGGGAAAGGGGAGATGAGGACTTAGGCAAGACATCTTGGAGGAGATGTGCCTTCAGTAGGGTTTTAAAGGTGGGGAGAGTGTCTGTCAGATATGTAAAGGGAGGGCGTTTCAGGCCGGAGGAAGGACGTGGGTCAGAGGTTAGCGGCGAGATAGGTGAGATCGAGGCACAGCGAGTAGTTTTTGCATTAGAGGAGCAAAGCGTGGGGCTGGGTTCTGCCTCCGGGACGTCTCCACCTGGATGTCGGCCCGCCACCTAAAACTCAACATGAGCAAGACTGAGCTCCTCATCTTCCCTCCCAAGCCCGGTCCGCTCCCAGACTTCTCCATCACCGTGGATGGCACGACCATCCTTCCCGTCCCGCAGGCCCGCAATCTCGGTGTCATCCTTGACTCGTCCCTCTCGTTCACCCCACGCATCCTATCCGTTACCGAGACCTGCCGGTTTCACCTCTACGATATCGCCAAGATCCGCCCTTTCCTCTCCACCCAGACGGCTACCTTACTATTACGGGCTCTCGTTATATCCCGGCTAGACTACCGTGTCGGCCTTCTCTCTGACCTCCCTTCCTCCTCTCTCGCCCCGCTCCGGTCTATTCTTCACTCCGCCGCCCGGCTCATCTTCCCGCAGAAACGATCTGGGCATGTCACTCCCCTTCTTAAACAACTCCAGTGGTTGCCTATCGACCTCCGCTCCAAACAAAAACTCCTCACTCTAGGCTTCGAGGCTCTCCGTCACCTCGCCCCTTCCTACCTCTCCTCCCTTCTCTCTTTCTACCGCCCACCCCGCACGCTCCGCTCCTCCGCCGCCCACCTCCTCGCCGTCCCTCGGTCTCGCCCATCCCGCCGTCGACCCCGGGTCACGTCTCCCCGCGGTCCCGGAACGCCCTCCCTCCTCACCTCCGCCAAACCGATTCTCTTTCCCTCTTCAAAACCTTACTTAAAAATCACCTCCTCCAAGAGGCCTTCCCAGACTGAGCTCCTCTTCCCCCTCTACTCCCTCTGCCATCCCCCCTTTACCTCTCCGCAGCTAAAGTCTCATTTTCCCCTTTTCCCTCTGCTCCTCCACCTCTCCCTTCCCATCCCCACAGCACCGTACTCGTCCGCTCAACTGTATATATTTTCGTTACCCTATTTATTTTGTTAATGAATTGTACATCGCCTCGATTCTATTTAGTTGCCATCGGTTTTTACGAGATGTTCTTCCCCTCGACGCTGTTTAGTGCCATTGTTCTCGTCCGTCCGTCTCCCCCGATTAGACTGTAAGCCCGTCAAACGGCAGGGACCGTCTCTATCTGTTGCCGACTTGTTCATCCCAAGCGCTTAGTACAGTGCTCTGCACATAGTAAGCGCTCAATAAATGCTATTGAATGAATGAATGAATGAGAGGAGCGAGGCAAGGTAGGAGGGGGCAAGGTGTTTGAGTATAGTGTGTGGGATCGTTTAGACTGTGAGCCCCTCACTGGGCAGGGATCGTCTCTGTCTGGTGCCAAATTGTACATTCCAAGCGCTTAGTACCGTGCTCTGCACATAGTAAGCGCTCAGTAAATACTATCGAATGAATGAATACTAGGGGCCTGGGAGTCAGAGGACCTGGGTTCTAATCCCAACTCTGCCAAACGCTTGCTGTGAGACCGGGGGCAATACACCCAACTTCTCTGGGCCTTACTTCTCCTGGTCTCCCTCCTACCTAACAGAGAAGTAGCGTGGCTCAGTGGAAAGAGCACAGGCTGGGGAGTCAGAGATCATGGGTTCTAATCCCGGCTCCGCCACTTGTCAGCTCTGTGACTTTGGGCGAGTCACTTCACTTCTCTGGGCCTCAGTTACCTCATCTGTAAAATGGGGATGAAGACTGTGAGTCCATGAGGGACAATCCGATCACCTTGTATCCCCTCAGCGCTAAGAACAGTGCTCTGCACATAGTAAGCGCTTAACAAATGCCAACGTCATTATTATTATCGTTAGACTGTGAGCCCTATGCAGGACAGAGATTGTGTCCAACCTAATTCACTTGTATCTACCCCAGCGCTTAGAACTGTGTTTGACATATAGTGAGGGTTAAAAAATACCTTAAAAAAAAAA
This sequence comes from Ornithorhynchus anatinus, assembly GCF_004115215.2. Classification (NCBI taxonomy): domain Eukaryota; kingdom Metazoa; phylum Chordata; class Mammalia; order Monotremata; family Ornithorhynchidae; genus Ornithorhynchus; species Ornithorhynchus anatinus. The sequence goes on along the minus strand of NC_041738.1, from coordinate 2,391,804 downwards.
ACCCTGGCTTCCATTCTGGGGGAAGAGCGTCACCCAGAAACCCCGCCCCCCACCCCAAACCAACCCCAGGAGTCCGTGTCGGATCTGGTCACCCCGAACCTCAGCATCACCTAGGAAGCAGTCTTCCCTGAGGAGACTCCTAAGGATGGTGCTGGAATTAATCCGCGCTGGAGCCCCTCTTTTTGCTTTATCAGCCATTCGTCTTGCCTGCTTCCTCCCCCGACATCCTCTTTGCCCTCTTGGGTCCCGCCCCACACCCTGCCCAGTGAAAGTTTTCAGGGCAGCACCCGAGCAAGTGTGGGTGAAAACGTGTCCTCAGCGCCTCCTGCGGGGAGGGTGGCAGCCGGGTGGCAGGGCCCGGCAAGTCCCGGGGGAGGGCCAGGGGTCCCCATTTCTCTGGCCCCTTCCTCTCTAGAGCCTGCTGCTTCCGGCTACCAGAGAGGCTCCGGAACAGGACCTCTGTTGCCCCAGGACCCGCCCGATATAGCATTCTCAGGCACCCTTCCTGCTCGGGACAGTCCTGGCCGGGGTTGGGGCCGGAGAGACCCTTCGGACCCATCTAGAGGCAGGTGAGGTGTCGGGGAGGCTGGGGGCTGTGGCAAGATGCGGTTTCCTAGTGGGGAAGACGAAGAGGTATGACACAGGCGTCTCTGGGCAGTCTCCGAGCCACAAGTTCTTGCACCGGGGCTTGTTCAGGGCAACGGGGGGAGGAGGAGGAAGGGGAGAGGCAAGAGGGGCCGGGGAGCCCGAGTTCAGAGCTGATTCTGAATCCTCTCCAGGGGGAAGTGGGAGGAAGGCGGTTGGCCCCGCACCTGCCCGCCCCTTCTGCGGGCACAGTTCCTCTCTCTGTCCAGAACAAAACAGAGGGATGGGGACGCTGTGAGTGGAGCGGTAGCCTGCAGCCAGGGCGCTGCCCTGCACCCCAGAGCCAAGCCCCGGGTACCGGTGCCCGGTCTTGGGGGGGGGTCCTCTTGTCTGGCCCCGGAATCTCTGTGTCCGTTTGGTGGTCCCCGGGACCGGTCTGGGGGCACCTGTGTCTAATCTGGGGATCCCTCTGGGCTGAGGGTCCCCGGGTCTGGTTTAGGGAGTGGTCCCTACCCCTAATTTGAGAGGTCCCCGTGTCTGGGCTGGGGGAGGTCGCTGTATCCAGTCTAGGGATCCCTACGTCTGGTCTGGGGATCCCCGTATCTGGTCCGGAGATCCCTGGGTCTGATCTGCGGGTCCCGGGTCCAACCGGCGGACCTCTGGGTCCAGTGTCCTAATTGTTTATGTCTCCAGAGTTGAGCTTGAGGACTTGAAATATCACTCCTGGGCGCCCTTTCATGCCTCACAGGACACCCCCCCATTTCATGCTCCTCCAGTGGGGATCCCCCCACCGTAAGCCTCGCTGCCTCCCCAGTTCCTATCTCCCGCTCCCTGTCTCCCTGTCTCCCTGTCTCCCTGTCTCCCTCACTCCCTCTCTCCCCAGTGTGTCCCCGTCCCCGCCCGGTAATCGCTTCCATCTGTTCCTCCGGCTCCGGCTCTTCCTCTCCCGACGCCTCTCCCGGGCTCGGCTCCCCACACCTCGGCCCCACGTCCCATTATCCTGGGCCAGCGCCAAGGTGGAGCAGCCGGGGGTTTCCCCAGATCCGGGCACCGAGCAGGAATCCGGGCTGCATGACCAATGCAGCTGGCAGCCCCTGGCGGGGGCAGGGCCAGTCCGCCACCCCCTTGGGCCTTCCTTCGGGCTTGCCCAGTCCCCGGGGATGCTAAGAGGGGAAAGAGTCGGAGAGTGAGCGGGACACTGGCTAGGAGCTGCTTGACAGCATGCCGCCCCTGGGGCGGCATCCCTTCTTATCTCCCGTGGCCAGGAAGAAATCTGGGAGCAGGATGGGCACCCCCCCCCCCCCCTTGGATTTGGTTGGGGGCCAAGTGATTCGATCCTGGGTGTGTTGTCTGCCCCGGCCCGGTGCCCGGAGAGATCCAGGCCCAGAGGGGCAAGTGTTGCCCAGCAAGCCCCTGCTCCTCCACCTCGACCCTTGACGTCATGATCTCTGGAGACATCCCTGAATTTGTGGGAACGGTACAATTTCTGGCTGTGGGGGAAGTAGAATACGTAAGAAGCCCGGAGGGTCTGGTCTGCCCCAGACTCTTGTAGGGGTTGAGGCTCCTCGTCACCCGGGGATGACCGTGTGGGTCTGTGTCCCTAGCCGAGGCCAGGACCACGACCCTTCCCCAGCACCCCATCTCCCGCCCACCCAGCCTCCCAGCTGCAGAGCAGTCTCCCTGGCTCCGCGGGCCGGCCGGGCGGGAAACAGCCGTGTTGGAGGGCCCCACGGCCCCGGGTGGATTGGACCCCCTCCGGGTCTCCAGGAGCTGGGGCCGGTGAGAGCATCGGGGAGGAGGGGCAGGGACCGACTGGAAGAGGGGAGACGGAGGCAGACGCACAGAGACAAGGAGAAGGGACCGGCACCTGAAAGTCGTCTTCTCTTCCACCCCCCTCCCCGGCTGCTGAGTGTTCTGAGTCGGGGGTGGAGTTGGGGGCAGAGGTCAGGGCTTCAGGAAAAGTGGGTTCCCAGCTCAAGTCCTGCTACTGTGTGACCCCAGCTGGCCCTCTTGCCCTCTCTGAGCCCATGTCCCCTGCCACCTCCCCGGACTCTTGCCCTGGGAACTCCTCTTAGATCCATCCCCACACCGCACTCATCCCTGTCCCCATCCATTGGCGAAGCTCTGGGCTTGCCTTTCGGCCCCCTCCCCACCCCGCCTGAGTGGGGCCGCCTCCCCTCCCAACCCCCACCCCATGCTTGCAGCTGTCTAAATAGTGGCCGGAAGAAAATGTTCTCTTTTTGGAACAGCTGGACCAACAGGCTGAGTGAGCCGGCTGGGGGCTGGGGGGGGGTGGGGAGGCGCCCGGGTGAAGGAGCTACTGGACTCTGGGACCCTCAACCCTCCTTTCCCCCCACCGTCTGGTTCTCCGGCCTGGGGGGGGGGGGGTGCCGACCCGGTGCTCAGGGGTCACTCGGACAGCTGGCGCCCTGCTCCCACCCCTTAGGCCTTGACTCGGGTGCCGGGAGGGGTTTGGAGGTGGCCCAGGGAGAGAGCGCATGGGGCAGGGCCGGATCCAAAGACCCCAGGCGCGGGCGAGGGGGCAAGACAGCTCAAACCGGCCCTTCTGCCGCCGGAGTAGGGTGCCCACGGGCTGCCCCCCTTTTTCTACCCCCACAGCGACCCTCGCCTGACCCCCTCCCCCCTCCATCTCCCCACAGAGCCGCCGGCGATGGGACTGTAGTGCCCGCCCCCCGGGGGCGACCCCGCCCTCACAGTGGACCGTGCCGACGGAGGGTGAGTCGAGCCCCGGTTCCTCCCCCGCTCCCCAGGCCCCTGTCCGGGACTGGACGAGGCTGACGTGTCCAAGCAGGTGAACGCAGCCAGCCCCACCTTGCTCACCCCACAACTCCGCAGAAACGGGCTCAGCAGGTGCAGCGAGGCCCGGAACCAGGGGATCTGGTGCCGGGTATCCGTGACCCTTGGCATCCGTGGCGAGGGCAGTTCCAGGCCGGGGGCACGGAGGTCAGAGGGGCCAAGCCAGAGGCCGGGACCCTGGTAAACAGGGAAGCGAAGTGTCATCCGAGTGGAGAGTTGGGTCTCCAGGGGCCCGGCTGTGGGGCCGAGAGGGGAAACTGTGGCTGGGGGAGGGCGAGGGGAGGCAGGTGGCTGGTTGCGGCCACTACGTCCCCAGGCTCCACTGTCCTTCAGGGCTTAGCTGGGGTAGGGGCGGGTATCCCTGGCACGACACAGTTTGGGAAGAGAGAGTTCCCGGCAGGCCGTTGGCACGAGGGTGGGGGCGGCGGCGGGGAACGCAGCTCCCCAGGGGTAAGCAGTCAATCAATCGAAGGTATTCACTGAATGCCTCCTGATGCAAAGCACTGTATTAAGCGCTCGGGAGGGTACGGTGCAATGGAGTTGGTAGACGCGGTCTCTGGCCACGGTGAGCTTAACAAACACCAGAGGACCCCGATCTGCCCCCCTCTCTGAGGGAAAGGAGGAGGTTCCCCCCACCCCGGTCCCCGTAGCCTGACCCCAGCTCTCACAGCTCCGGCTGCCCTGGCTGTGCCGACTTCTCTCCCCTGCCGATAGCTCCGCGGGGTCGCGAGTCGACAAACCAGGGCCCGACCCGGGCGGAGGGAGCGGAAGCGGCAGAGCCGGCCGGGCCGGGATGCGGGGCGGGAACGGCTGCTCCTCGGAGGGGGCCCGGGGACTCCTGCGTCCATACGTAGCAGGGGGAGGCCCGAGAAGGGGGAACCCCTTGGGGGACCAGGAGGCTCGCTGGGGAGACGGGAAATGGCTGCTTCAGATTCGTCCCCCAGCTGCCGGTCCCAGGGACCCAGGTGAGGACCACGGCCTACCTACCGGCACCGGTGCAGCTCTGCCACCTACTTGCCTGCCCGCTCCTTTCTCCAGCCCGGAGGTCCCCGGGACCCCCAGGGCGCCGGCGGGGGAGGGAAAACCCAGCTCGCGTGGCCCAAGCTTGGGAGGATCTTGGCCCTTTGCGCTCTTGAGTGGGTGGACGGAGCTGTGCCAGGGCAAACAGCTGTTAAGCTCTAAGGGGGCACTGTGGGACCCCCTAAATCCTGCAGGTATGACCCCGGGAGTGGGGCCGGGGACGTGACTCTTGGTTACCTGAGTGATGTCCGCTAGGCGTTGTCAGCCGCTGGAAAAGCCCTGCCCTAAGCTGCCCGGGGGCTCCCTCACATCCAAGTTTCAGGAATGCTGGCCGCTGGGCATCCGCAGAGGCCCCCGGCATCGGGATAGGGAGCTGGTAGGAGGGCTGGGCGGTCTAGGGCACACTAGGAGAGGAGTGTGTCACAGCCAGAGTTTGGAGGCTATCCACTCCCCGTGAAACTCTCCTACCTCTAATGCCCCCCAGGGTGGGCAGGAGATGCTGTGCTGCAGAGAGCGTCCTCCCTGGGATGGGGGAGGAGGGTGAACGCGGAGCCCTGGGTGGGGGGTTGGAGAGAAACCGACTAGGTGCCCAGGCCAGGCGGGCCCCAGGGCACGGCTTTGTGTGGGTGGTGAGAGGGAGCGTTCAGGCTGGCAGGTGCCTCTGAGCCCTTGCCAAGCCCCATGCCAAGCCCTACGCTAAGCCCCATGCCAAGCTCCGCACGTCTGGGAACCAGGGACGGGATGGTTCGGTGGGGCCAGCCAGGGGAAGGACCCCTCCGCTTCCTGTCCTCCAGGGGCTGGGCAGTGTGCGTATCCAGGGCCGCCGGCTCTGGCCTGATGAGGGGCCTGGGGGCAGCCCTGGCCAGGGCCCCCAACCTCCTCGGGGCGGTTTAACTGGCCAATTCTGACCCTGACCCTACGGGCAGGGACCCTCGGGGCCAGACAGCAGATGCAGCCCAGACCCTCGACCCAGTCCCGAGGCGCTTCTCCGCCTTGACGGGGGGATCCCCGGGAGACGGTGCGGAAGCGGGCACGTGGGAGGGAGGAGAGCGGCCCTCGTGGCCCAGTGCCCTCTGTGCCTCAAAGTAAGATCTTTACCTGGAACTGCGGTCGGGCCGCCGAGGCTAGAAGCCCCGGCTTTTTACTCAACAGCTGTTTGCCCTTCCTCATTGGCACGACACCAGTCCATGCCCAGCTGCTCGCCTGCTCAGAAAAGTGGGATCTGAAAAGTGTACCCGGGCTGTGTTCCAGCTGGCGGAGCCAGAGGGGCTGGCGGGGAGTGGGACTGGAGGCAGCTCTGCCCAGCCGGATCCCGGGGTGGCAGAGCCCGGGGGGTGAGGGATGGCCCCAGTGGGGTGCCAGCCGACTGGTATTTCAACGAACAACTGGGCCCAAGGATGTAGCCTATCTCTCCTATCTCTCCTTTTTGGTTTGGTTTGGTTTTTTTTTTGTTTATGGTATTTATTAGATGCTTAATAGTTATCTAGTTCTGTTCTAAGCACTGGGTTAGGTACAAATTAATCAGATTGGACACAGTCCCTGTCCCACAAAGGGCTCCAAGTGGGTGAGAATGGCCCAGGTGCTCCGGGTGGCTCCAGTGCTGCAAATGGGCTCGGGAGTCAGAGGTCATGGGTTTGAGTCCCGGCTCTGCCACTTGGCAGCTGGGTGACTGTGGGCGATTCACTTCACTTCTCTGGGCCTCAGTTACCCCATCTGTAAAATGGGGGTGAAGACTGGGAGCCTCACATGGGACAACCCGTTTACCCTGCATCTACCCCAGCGCTTAGAACAGTACTCTGCACATAGTAAGCGCTTAACAAATACCAGCGTCATCATCGTCGATAGCTTGGTGGGGGACCCGCGCGGCACTGACTTCGTGCCCAGGGGAGGGTGTCCAGCGCCTCTGCGAAATCTTGGGTTCCCCTTCCCGGGGCCCGGGGGTGCCCGCGTTCCCTCGACCCTCGGGCCGCTTCCTGTGGGAGAACAGAACAATCTGCTCGGTACGGGGGCAGGGGGAAGTGAAGGGACAGGGGGCGTGACCCCCCACCACGCCGGAGCCCAGGACTGGAAGCCGGGAGGCCCCCGCTTCGGACTCAGAATGGTTTAATAATCATTATGGTATTTATTAAGCCCTTACTATCTGCCAAGCACCGGGCTAAGCGCTGGGACAGCTACAAGATAAATCAGTTGGGACGCAACCCTCGGGCCACCCGGGGCTCAGCCTTGAGGTCGAGAGAACGTGCAGAGTGACTAGTGGAAAGACCGCAGGATGAGGAGTCAGGAGTCCCCGGTCTAGATTAACTTGTCTCTGCCGAGTAAATCCCATCAGCGTTTACTTCTCGGTGTCTCTCGGGCCAGGGGGAGGGCTGCAATTAGAAGAAGGGTTACCCGGCTCCCAGCCCCAGGCGCTTCCCCGTAGGCCCCACGGCCTCAGCTGTTCTTCCCTCCCCGGACCTCGGTACGCCCATGTCCGCAATGGGAGGAAGTTTTGTCCACCGGGCCGGGGTGGGGAGGGGTGTGGACCTTACCAGCCGTGAGCCAAAGTGGCCGAACGAGCTCGGGCTCTGCGCCGTCCCCGTCATTGGAAATCGGGCCCCGGGGGGAGAAGGGGCCCGGGATGGGTGGGTCTGCCAGTCACTGACGTCATCTGCCACGTGGATGATAAATAACGTTTGGCTCAGAGTTCGGGGACCCTACCGAGGTCAGGACATAGCCCGCCTCGGACCGCAGAGAGCTGGAAGCCTTTCCCCTGGACAGCCGCCGAAGGTGCCGTCCGGGTGAGGTCCGGCCAGGGCGGGGATGGGAGGGGGAAGAGGGATGGCACGGGGACCCCGAGCAGGAGACGCCAGCCCGGGCAGGGGGGCGGAACCTCTCGGCTTGCTCGCTCGATGCCTTCTTCTGACATCGGAGGAGGCCGTGGGAACCCAGAGAAGCTTGGGGCTTGGGGGTTGCCCCGGCAGGGACCCTGCCAGACACCCAACCGGCCAGGTCGTGCCGGAGCCGGGCCCCGGTCGGGGGAACGATGACGTCCCGGACCCGGGCAGGGAGGGCCCCTGGCTCTGCCGGTGGGTCATCACCTCCGGAGAAGAGGGTACGAAGGGATCGGGGGTGGAAATTGGAGCTGGAGGGTGTCCTGGTTCGCTGGCAGCAGTAGTGACCTGGACTTAACAGCAATACCAATAAGAGTAACTGGTATTCAGTAAGCGTTTTATTGTCATTGTTCTCGTCTGTCCGTCTCCCCCGTTTAGACTGTAAGCCCTTCAAACGGCAGGGACTGTCTCTATCTGTTGTCGACTTGTTCATTCCAAATGCTTAGTACAGTGCTCTGCACATAGTAAGCGCTCAATAAATACTATTGAATGAATGAACGAATGTGCCGGGCACTGTCCCAAGCGCTGGGGTGGAGACGTGCAAATCGGGTTGGACCCGATCCTTGTCCTTCTTGGGGCTCCCGATCTTCATCCCCATTTTACGGCTGAGGTAACTAAGGCCGAGAGAAGCGAAGTGATTTGGCCAAGGTCCCTCAGCTGACAGAGGGTGGAGACGGGATTAGAACCCCGGTCCTTCTGATTCCCAGGCCCGAGCTCTATCCACTAGGATCTGGGGCTAGGACCCCTGGCCTCCACTCCCGGCGGTGGCCGCCGATCAGCTGGGAGGCTTGCGGGGCGGAGGGAGCCTCCGCGAGTCTCAGTTTCCCCTCCCGGGGAGGGATGTGGGTGGCCTGTGAGCCTGTGCCCGTGGGGTCAGAGGGCGGGCGGGGGTCGGAGTCCCGTGCCTCCGGGCAGCCGTTGAACCCCCTGGCTATGCTCTGCCTCCCCTCCCGTGCCCACCCCCTAGGTTGGCCTTGGCGGCCGGAATGAGCCTTGCTGCCATCTGAGAAACATGATCAACAAGTTCCGTGAGTCTCCACGGGCTCCCCGGGGGCTCGGGACACCGGGGAGGGGGACTGGGAAGGGGTGGCGGGGGCTATTTCCTTCTGGCCCCTCCTTGTTAACTCACCTTTCCTGCCACGCAGGCTGGAAGCTCCTGGCAGTGCTGGCACTGTTCCTGGTCATGGTCTGGTTCTCCATCTTCCCAGAAGAACGCTCCAAAGCACTGTGAGTCTTCCCCGGCTGACCGTCCCTGCCGCCCGAGGGTGGGCGCGGGCTTGCCGGACTCTCGGAGCCCGCGCCGGGCCCCGGGTGTTCCGCTGCCGGCGCGCCGAGACTGGCTTCAGCGCCGGCCTGGGAGGGGGCGGGGGGCGGGCCACCCCCCAGAGCCCCGGGGGTCGGGGGCTGGCCCCCCAGGTCCCCGTGCCGACGGCCCTCCCTCCCACCCCCCGCTCTGTCCCAGTGCCCATTTCTCCGGCCAAGATGAGAAGCCAGAGAGGGACTGTCCGCAAGGCGAGGTGGGGCGGAAGGCGGCCCAGCTCATCGGCAAGTGAGTGGACAGAGCCGGGGAGGCCGGGGAGGCCGGGGGCCGGGGGAGGCTGGGGCCCCGGTGGGCCCGGCCCCGACGGTGACCTCGGAGTTGACCCCCGGTCACAGCTACTCGCGGGAGCAGCCCGTGTTCCTGCAGCTCAAGGACTATTTCTGGGTCAAGACGCCAGCCACCTACGAGCTACCGTACGGAACCAAGGGCAGCGGTGAGTGGGCCGGGGCCCCCTGCCCAGCCCTCCTCCCCGACCAGGAACGCCCCCCGCTCCCCGCAAGAGATCCAGCCCCAGAGCCCCAACTGTGCCAGCTGTCCCCCCGCCCCCAGGCCCGGCCCCTGCCTCTCCTTCTCCTGCGCCCACCCGGCTGCCCCGCTACCGTCTTTGCCCACTGGCCAGATGGCCCCACGGGGAGGTTGCGGTGAGGGGCAGCAAGTCCAGGTGACCGGGGGCTGGAGGGGCTCTGGGGCCCCATTACTGACCAGTCCCCCCCTCCCTCCCCCGGCCGGGCAGAGGACCTGCTCCTCAAGGTTCTGGCCATCACCCGCGACGCCATGCCAGAGAACATCCAGCGGTGAGTGGCCCCCGGCCCCCGGCCCGACTCGCCCAACCCCTTGCCCCCCTGTTCTGGGCCAGCCCCGGGCCCGCCCCCTCCACGTCCCCCCCTGGGCTGGCCTGGGGCTACCAGGACCTGCCTGCCCTGGCCACCCCTCCTTCCCCTCTGCCTATCCCTCCTCTGATACCTGTTTCTCCATATCTGTGCCCCTCCGCCCTCCCACAGTCCTGCTCCTCCCCTCTCCCCCTTCCCCTCAGATTGTCCCCTCTCGTCCCTCCAGGGGAGGGGAGGGCAGGGTCTGGGAGTCCCGGTGCCCGTGGCGACGTCGGCAGCGCCCGGGCTTCAGGGGCGGCTGGGGCTGTGGAGGGAGTTGTTGAAGAAACGGGATGGAGTTTGTGGTGGGAAAGGGAACTTGGGTGAGAGTAATGGGTTTCACCCAAGGCCTCGAACCCCACCCTGCCTTCAGCCTCCGCGGCTCTGTCCGTCTCCCCCGCTCGGTCGCTATGCTAGTCTCCGCTCTGCCTCTCTCCCACACCCTCCGTTCTTGCTCCCCCTCCTTCGCACCCGGGCCGCCGGGGCGGCTCCAGGTTCTACCCCCCCCACTCTGTCCCTTCACCCCTTTAGTGCCCCGCTCGGGGCATCGGCCCCCTTCCCCTTCTGTCCGGAGCAGGCGTCGGGGAGAGCCGCGGGTCTCCAGGGGGCGGGAGTAGAGCTCCAGTCCCCTGGGGAGGCGGGGCGAGCCGGAGGCGGGGCTGACAGGTGGGGGAACTGGCTCTCCTGGGGCGGGGTGGGACGAGGGGGTGCCAGGGGATGAGAGGGGCCGGGCCAACCTGGGAGGCGTCCGGGTCGAATCCCCCTGACATCCTCCCCGCCGGCAGCTTGAAATGCCGCCGCTGCGTGGTGGTGGGCAACGGCTACCGACTGCGAAACAGCTCCCTGGGGGACGTCATCGACATGTACGACGTGATCATCAGGTACCCGTTGGTCTGGACGCTGGGCACCACGCGGGGGAGGGGGGGGGAAGCGGCGGCCCCCGGGCCTCAGGGGGCCGGGGAGCAGAGTTGGCACAGGGTAGGAGTGCCCCTAGGGGAAAGGGCCGAGTCCAGAATTCCAATTCAAAGTCCCGGACCCCTCCCAAACTGATGCTCCGGGGCGGTGAGGCTGAGCTGGCCGAGGCCTGGGCCCTGCCCGGCTGTGGCTCCTGGGTCGTGCCCCACGCCACGGATGACTGGCAGTATTGGGCCAATGGTGGTGGGCTGGGTCCCTGGCGCAAGATGACAGGCAGTTTCAGCTTTTGGGTGCCAGGAGGTGGAATATGGGCGGCGACCATCTGTGGGATGGGCAGCGCCCCCGGTCCCGGGCTAGGCGGTGCCCATGACCGTGACGGGCAGTGCCGGGGACCCTAATGGGCAAGGTTCCTGACCCCGGGGCAGGCAGTTCCCGTGAGCGTGATGGGCAGTTCCCGACCCCGGAACAGGCCGGGCCGGGCTCGGGCTGACGGGCGGCGTCTCCCAGGCTGAACAACGCCCCGGTACACGGCTACGAGCAGGACGTGGGCTCCAAGACGACCATGCGGCTCTTCTACCCCGAGTCGGCCCACTTCGACCCACGGCTGGAGAACGGCCCCGAGACTCTGCTGGTTCTGGTGCCGTTCAAAGCCATGGACTTCCACTGGGTGGAGACCGTCCTGAGCGACAGGAAGCGCGTGAGGCCCGGGCAAGGGCCGGGGGGGAGGGCGGGGGGGCCGCTCCCCTCCCCGAGGGCCGCTGGGGAGCGGGGAGACCCTCCCCCCGCCCCGTGAGGCCAAGCCGCCGGTTTACGAGAGCTGATGCGGGGAGCCTCCCCTCCGGCTTCCGACGGCCCACCCCGGTGGTCTCCGCCCCTTCCCCCAGGTCCGCAAGGGCTTCTGGAGGCAGCCGCCCCTCATCTGGGAAGCCGACCCCACACAGGTGCGCGTTCTCAACCCCTTCTTCATGGAAGTCACGGCCGCCAAGCTGCTCAGCCTGCCCATGCGGCAGACCCGCAAGGTCAAGCAGGTGAGGGGCAGGGGCGGCGCGACTCCCTCCCCCGGGACCCCCCCGGGACCGGGGGCGGAGGCTGGGGGAGCCGGAGGCGCGAGGGTGGAGCTTGGAGCGGAGAGGAGGGAGGGGAGCTGGAGCGAGGTCTGCTGACCCCCCCGGCCCCCCCTCCACTCCCGCAGAAACCCACCACGGGGCTGCTGGCCATCACCCTGGCCCTGCATCTCTGCGACCTGGTGCATATCGCCGGCTTCGGCTACCCCAGCTCGTCCAACAAGAAACAGACCATCCACTACTACGAGCAGGTCACGCTCAAGTCCATGGCGGTGAGCGATAGGGCCCGCCGGCCGCCGGCTCGGACTCGTCCGGCCGGAAGGGAAGCGGCGGAGAGGGGCAGGCGGGCTGCGGGGAAGGGACCGTCCACGTGGCTCCTCCACCCGCCGCCTGGCAGCCGGGAGACGGGGACGCCTCGGAGGGGAACGGTGGTTTTCCCGAGGTCCCGCAGCAACGCAGGGTCGGGGGGGTGTCCGCGGACGGGGACCGACCGCACGTTGTCCGTCCCTCCCCGCAGGCCTCGGAGCACAACGTCTCGCACGAGGCTCTGGCCATCAAACGGATGCTGGACATCGGAGCAGTTAAGAACCTCACCTACTTCTGACCCGGCCGAGGGCCACAGAGACATCGAGCGCCGATCCGGCGGCCCCCACGCGTCCCCACCCACTTTAGTCGCGGATGGGACCCCGAAGGCGGGGACGACCCTCCGAGGGCCTCGGGGACGGGGAGAGGAGCCTGGGCCGGACCACGTGGGGAGGTCCGGGGGAAGGCAGGCGGGCCAGCTTTTGGGTCCCCCCGGCAGAGACCTAACGGTACGGTCCCGCCCCCCAAGATACTCCCGGCACCCGGTGCGGGGGGGGAGGGTGGGAGGGGGAGCCCGAAGCCGCCGCGAAGTGGGTTACCGCTCCCTGCTCGTCTGGGTACGACTATTTAACGGGCTATTTAATTACTGTGAGGGAGGGAGGGGCTGCGGGCGGCCCTCACGGCCTCAGGACTGGGTTGGGGGGGGCGGTGCTGGGCTGGGACCCCACCCCCTTGACCACACAAGAGTATTTTGCCAATTTTTGTACCCCGGCACGTTCAGGCCGGGCTCCGGGGGAGAGGCGTCCCCTGGCTGATATCTGGGTTGAGGAGGACGGGGGGACCGGGGAGTGAGGAAATCCGGTTCTCACAACTGGAGATATCCGTTCTCCCTCCCCCTTAGACTGGGAGCCCCACGCGGGACAGGGACTGTGTCCGGACTGATTATTTTGTGTCTATCCCAGCGCTTAGTATAGTGCTTGGCACATAGTAAGCGCTTAACAAACGCCATCATCATTCTCATCGTCATCAACATCATCATCATTAAACTTTATCTTCATCAGGAGCAGTGGCCTCCAGGTCCTGAGTCCTGGGCTGGGCAGACCCCGTTTCCGGACACCTCCACGCCCGGGCCGCACGTTGGAAGGGGGGACAGAGTGGAGGAGGAGTGTGGCGGGGGTCTCCGGCAACCCCCCTCTGGGCTCATTTTCTTCACCGGCCTCAGCTCCCCCCTCCCAGCCGGATCAATTAACCAACCAATCGATCGTATTTATCGAGTGCTTACTGTGTGCAAAGCACTATACCGAGGTCTTGGGAGAGTACAATATAGTGATAATAATAATGGTATTTGTTAAGCGCTTACTTCGTGCCAAGCACTGTTCTAAGTGCTGGGGTAGATACAGGGTAATTCAATCCCATGAGGAGCTCACAGTCTTAATCCCCTTTTTACAGATGAGGTAACTGAGGCACAGAAAAGTTAAGTGGCTTGTCCGAGGTCACGCAGCAGACAAGTGGCGAAGCCAGGATTAGAACCCACATCCTCGGACTCCCAAGCCCGGGCTCTTTCCACTCAGCCACGCTGAGGGGGTAATGGTGGTATTTGTTAAGCGCTTACTATGTGCAAAGCACTGTTCTAAGCGCTGGGGCGATACAGGGTGATCAGATTGTCCCACATGAGGCTCACAGTTAATCCCCATTTTACAGATGAGGTATCTGAGGCACAGAGAAGTTAAGTGACTTGCCCAAAGTCACACAGCTAACAAGAGAACCCATGACCTCTGACTCCCAAGCCCCCGCTCTTTCCACTGAGCCACGCTGCTTCTCTAACACGTACCCTGCCCACAACGAGCTTAGAGACGAGCCGACAAACTGGACGAATCCCTCTGAGCCCCTGTGACCAGTCCCCCAGCCCCAGTCTGCCCTGCTGTGGATGTGGGTTGTTGGGTTTTGGAGGGGAGGGGAGGACTGGTCGAGGCTTGATGTGGAAGAGGAACTGGACCCTCTGGGCCTCCACCCTCCCAACCCCGGGCCTGCAGCCCACCAGCCCCGAGGAGATGGGGACCCAGCCAGCTCCCGTTCTGGCTCCACCGCCCCGGGCCCGGCCCCGGCCCACTCTGTCTCCCCCGGCCCCCGTCGGGCAGCCAGCCTGGGCCCCGTGCCACCTCAACAGCTGGTCCTGCGGCAGCCGCAGCTGGAGCCGGGAGGCCCCGGGGAGCGGCGTCACAGCTGTGTTCCAGGGTTTCTCAGAAAGCTTCCCCCACGACCTGGAAGACAGCCAGTCTGAAGGAGGACCCGTCCCGAAAGGGGGGGATGACCGGGTGGGCCGGCTCAGTCCAGTCCCCTGGGTGCAAAACGTGCCCGGTCCGGCGCTGTGCACCCAGGAGGCTCCCCGCAAGATGCTGTGGAACCGGGAGGTCCAGGCCTTCTGCCGATCCTGCAGCAAGCATCCGCGTCCCTTCCTCCTCATCGGGAATCTGCTCCTCCTGCTGAAATCTCAAGATTCCCCAGAAAAATTCCTGGATGGGGGATGTGTTATAGGGCAGACTTCTTTTCCAGAGGGAGGAGCCCAGGACCCAAGCAGTCACCACGCTGAAATCTGCACTCGGGCACGGGGCCCGTCTCAAACGGCTAACGCCGAATCGCTGGCAGGCAGAGCCGGGGGCCCCAGAGAGGCAGGGGGCTGAGGGCACTGGGCACTCCAGGGGGGCAGGCAACTGGGGAAGCTCGGGGGCCCAGCGACCGAGCCGGTGGGCCGCCTGAGTAGGGTCCCGACCCTCCTCCGGAAGGAGCAGGAGAGGCTTCGGGCCGAACCCGAATCCTGCTGGGACCCAGGCGTGGGGAGAGGACTCACGGCCTAATCTCTGGGCAAGGACACTGCCCTGCAATCCTTCCCCGGCCTTGCCGGGGCACTGAGGGGTGCCACCTTGAATGGCAGCCAACCCAGGCCCCGCCCAGACGTCCTAGGCATCATCTGTAAGTGGGTGGTCGGATCACTAGGAAACTAATTTGCGCTGGCACTTTTTGGGCTCGGCCCGGGCTGCCGGAGAAGTGCCCGGCGGCGGCGGGGAAGGCCGGGGGCCCGAGGCTGCGCCAGGGAGTTGGCGCCCAGCCCGAGGCAGCAGGGCCCGGATGGACGAGCCAGCCGACCCCGTCCCGGCTCAAGGAGCCTGGAAGCGACCCTATCATTCCAGCGGGCTGGGGCGGGTGCCGGGCGCGGCTGGGCCTCCAAGCTGTCGTGTCCAAGGCCGTCTCCGAGGCCGGTGCCCAGGGACGGCTTGGTCCCTGAGGGAGAGAAGTGTCCTTAATAATTCTGGTATTTATTAAGCGCGTGCTATGTGCTAAGTGCTGGGGTCGTTACAAGGTTATCTGCTCACGCGCAGTCCCTCCCCCGTGAAGCTCACGGCCTATCGTTCCTATTTTACGGATGAAGCGCTATCGATCCAGAGAGATTAAATGACTTACCCACGAGTTACACAGCAGTAAACGGTGCCGGTGGTGGGATTAGGATCCAAAGCCCTGGCTCCCAGGCTAATGCTCTTTCCAGTAGACCAAGCCGTCTCTTGGGGAGGGGTAGGGCTTCAGCCAGGCTCAGGGGGGCTGGGGGTGCCACCTTACTCTCCTGAGCAGAGCCTGGTAGCCCCCCCCCCTTCATGTTGGTATTTGTTAAGCGCTTACTATGTGCCGAGCACTGTTCTAAGCGCTGGGGTAGATTCCCCTGTGTCTATCCCAGCGCTTAGAACAGTGCTCGGCACATAGTAAGCGCTTAACAAATACCAACATCATCATACAAGGTCACCAGGTGGTCCCACGTGAGGCTCACAGTCTTAATCCCCATTTTACAGATGAGGGAACTGAGGCCCAGAGAAGTTAAGTGACTTGCCCGAAGTCACACAGGTGTCAAGTGGCAGAGCCAGGGTTAGAACCCATGACCTCTGACTCAGCCCGTGCTCTTTCCACTGAGCCACGCTGCTTCTCTCCTATCCCTTCCCAGCCTAGTGGATAGAGCACGGCCCCGGAAGTCGCAAAGACCTGGGCTTTGATCTCGGCTCCGCCACTTGCCTGCCGTGTGACCTCGGGCAAGCCACTTCACTTCTCTGTGCCTCAGTTACCCCTTCAGTATAATAAGGATTAAGACTTTGAGCCCCATGTGGGACAGGGACTATGTTCAACCTAATAATAATAATGTTGGTATTTGTTAAGCGCTTACTATGTGCCGAGCACTGTTCTAAGCGCTGGGGTAGACATAGGGGAAGCAGGTTGTCCCACGTGGGGCTCACAGTCTTAATCCCCATTTTACAGATGAGGGAACTGAGGCACAGAGAAGTTAAGTGACTTGCCCACAGTCACACAGCCGACAAGTGGCAGAGCTGGGATTCGAACTCATGAGCCCTGACTCCAAAGCCCGTGCTCTTTTTGATTACCTTGTATCTACCCAGTGCTTAGAACAGTGCCTAGCCCGTAGTAAGTGCTAAACAAATACCGTGAAACAAACAAAAACCTCAGGGAGCGTCTTCTGGGATCACGTTATTGGAGGAATCTGGTCCAGGGATCCGTTTTGAGACTCTTCCCTGGGCCAGACTCAGGGTGTAAAGCGCGGTGTGGGGGCTCTGACCCCGGAAAGGTCCGACAGTCAGCTGGAGTTCCCGAGTGCACACTACTCTAAGCGACTGCGGAGGGGGGGACGTAGAGGTAGGAGAGACCGTCGCTCGATTCCTTGGGATCCGCAGCGTCCACCCCGCTCTCCCCGCCGGCCCCTTCTCCTTACCGTTCGTGCCATCCCCACTCCGGCAAACCCTGAGGGCGGGGAGCGGGGTGAGCGGAGGGGGCCGAGCTCCGGTCCGCCCTCCCCGACAAGCCCCAGAGCAGACTGTGCCCGACCCCACCCCGTGCCATGCCGTCTGCCAGGAGAGAGCCGGGCCGGGACCGTCCTCCTCACCGCCCCGTCGGACCGAGGCCTGGGAGAGGAGGGCAGAATAATAATAATAATGTTGGTATTTGTTAAGCGCTTACTATGTGCCGAGCACTGTTCTAAGCGCTGGGGTAAACACAGGGAAATCAGGTTGTCCCACGTGGGGCTCACAGTCTTAACCCCCATTTTACAGATGAGGGAACTGAGGCACAGAGAAGTTAAGTGACTCGCCCACAGTCACACAGCTGACAAGTGGCAGAGCTGGGATTCGAACTCATGAGCTCTGACTCCAAAGCCCGTGCTCTTTCCACTGCACCACGCTGCTTCTCAACCCCAAGAGACCCGGGGTTCAGGCCCCACATGAATCCAGCCATCGGTAACCCAGTTCCAAAGCCAGGACTGCGGGCAAGGACCGGCCTGAAGAGCTAGCTGCAGGGCCAGGAGCTGGGTGTGGGGTGTGGGGGCCCGCCTGGAGGCCAGGATGGGCTGAGTTGGTGGAGGAGAAGGGTGGCAAGGAGGCATGAGCAGGACCCTGCAAGGAGAGGCTGGGGTCGGGGCCAGGGCCCAGGCAAGTAGGGGGAGGCCCCAGCTGGCCCCCTTCTCACCTTTAAGCACGAAGCCAGAGTCAGAGATGGTTTTCTGCTGCGTCCACCAGACCTGAGCCAAGCGGAGGAAGGTGGCGGCGTAGAAGCTGTTCACCACAGTGAACACCTGGTGCTGCCGGTTACACTCCCTGGACAGGCAGAAAGCAGATTCCGGGCCCAGATGTCCGAGTTCAGTGGCCCCCGAGTACCCGGGGCCACCCCCTGGGGCAAGCGAAGAGTGCAGGGAGCAGCTTTTCCCTGCCCTGGCCGCTGGCCGTTGGCCGTTGGCTCCTGGCCCATTAGGGCGTAGTGCCGACAGAAAACAGAGGAGTTTCTGGCATCCCCTGGAGGTGGGAACTTGGAATGCCAAACCATCACAGCCATGTGGGGTTTGGTCACCTGGGCCCACGCCGAGGCCATCTGCCCCGGGGCCTTCTCGGGTCAGCAGGCCCTGGAGTAGGGGAGCTCTGAGGGGGTTGAGGGAGAAATCCGGATTATTAAGGCCTGGCGGGAGGCGGTTGTTCGACGAGTGTCCGAGGAGCAGTAAAAGAGGAACCCTAGCTGGAGTTCACAACATCAAGGGGGGTGGGCTCGTGAATACCGGAGGTCACCGGGCCCCCTGGAAGCACCAGGGTGAGGGATCCCCACCAGAACTGGGGAGGGTGGGTTCAGAGTAACCAAAGAGTACGGGTAAGGAAACGGAGGGCTGTAGACATTAAGTGACTTCCCCCAGGGCCTCCCACCGGGCCTCCGGCAGAGCTCGGCTGGAACCCAGGTCTCCCACCCGCCGGCTTCCTGCTCTCTCCTTCCATCTGAGGAGGCCTGCGGTTATGCTGAGCCAGGCACCTCCTCGGGACTGACTCCAGCCAGCCGCTGTCAGGAGGGGAAGCAGGCTGGGGTGACGCCTGCGGACCCCAGCCGGGAAGAGCGCGGCGTTGGCCCGCAGTTCATCGATCCAGGGACTGGCCCGGTACAAGGTAGGCAGGGGAGCCTGGGCCTCTTCGCTTTGAAAGTCTTTCAGAGGGGACTTGGCTACTCCCCTGACCCCACCAACTTCGCACAGAGGGGCAAAGGGCCGCTCGAGGCAGTTGCGAGCGGCCCCCGCCCCATCCCCCCTCACCCGGACTACCCGCCCTCATCCCTCGACCGAGCCCTAGCTCCCGGGATGGTGTCTGCCCCGAGTCCACAGTGGACCCAGCAATGCGGACAGGAGGCAGGCGAGCCGGCTTGCAACGGGAGCGACCGGGCAGAGTGAAAAGAAAACCAACATCCCCTCATGACAGACTCCCTCGAGAAGCAACACTGGGAGGTGGAAAGAGCTTGGGCCTCTAAGTCAGAGGACCTGGGTTCTCTACTCAGCTCTGCCAATCGGTTGCTGCGCGACCTTGAGCGAGTCACTTCTCTGTGCCTCAGTTTCCTCGACTGTAAAATGGGGATTTAAAACCTGTTCTCCCGCCTACTCAGACTGTGAGCCTCATGTGGAACAGGGGCTGGCTGTCCTAATTAATTTGAACCTACTCCGTGCTTAGACCACTGTTCGAAACAGTAAGTCCTTAAATACTGTTAAAAAGAGAAAAACCAAGGCCGTGGCTCTCAAGGAGAACTGGGAGGGGCCGCTCCTGGAAGAGACTGATAAATCAGAGGAAAGGTATTTTGTTTGTTCTTTGCAGAACTATTTCTATGCCTCGCTCGTAACAGGATGGCTCCCGCTGAAATGCATACTGTTCGTCGGCTGTAGGCTTCTCGCTGTCAATCAATCTTTTATTGAGTGCTTACCGGGTACACTGTCCGTCATCCCTCTTCTTCAGCCACCTCTAGAGCTAAGGAGGCCAGAATCCTTTAGATCGCCAACAAGTCTACCGACTCTTTTATACGGCACTCCTCCAAATGCTCACGGTGCACACGGTGAGCCCAGAATAAATACCCTTGATTGACTGCAAGGAAAGGGCCTCTGGTGCCACGCCTCCTCTTTGTGTGCCTTTTAACAGGCGTGGCATTCTGTAGAGCAACTTCTGGGTACTTCTTTGAAGAACAAACAAGTTCGTGAAAAGATTCGGCGGAAGGAACTCACCGCCACTCGTGCGGAAGGATTAAAAGACGCCACGTAGAAGGGATGGGGCTGAATTATTTCTATCTCCATCTAGGGGGATATGCAATTCCAAAGGAAGGTAAATGAAAACTGGATTTCCTGACTCCTCCCGAGTGTTTCTGGAAAAGGTTAAAAACTCCCTTGAGCTTGTATCCAGCGGCACGTTTTTACAGAGGGACTCTCCTCCGTGACCTTTTGCCCGTCCTCAAGTTTTCATTGTGCCCGAAGGATGAGTGGAAACACACCCAGTTAGTTCATCCTGGGAGGGACCAGAGCCGAGGATGAGAAACAAATCCTCATGAAATCCCATCAGCCTCCAAAAGGGACATCAGATTGCCTGGAGGAGCCGTGTGCTGGTTGCCCTTTTGGACACCCACTTTGTGATAAAGTGTTCTGGATGGTCCAAACCTAGCCATCTCCATTCCTAATCTTCCCTCCATTGAGGACTGTAAGCCCGTCACTGGGCAGGGATTGTCTCTATCTGTTGCCGAATTGCACATTCCAAGCGCTCAGTATAGTGCTCTGCACATAGTAAGCGCTCAATAAATACTATTGAATGAACCTGCACCATCATCCAACACCCCTGACTCTCCCTTCGGCTCCCCGACTCTCCCTCCGACGACCCAGCTTGGACCGTCCACCCGACTCTCCCCCGGTGTCCCAGTACAGACCACCTAACGCCTCTAAACTCTCCCTTCACCCGACTCTACCTCTAACCACTCGGCCTGGACCGACTCAGCCTGGATCATCCACCCGACTTCTTTTTTTTTTAAATGGTATTTTGTTAAGTGCTTACTATGTGCCAGGCACTGTTCTAAGCACTGGGGTAGATAAAAGAAAATGCGGTTGGACACAGTCCATGTCCCACATGGGGCTCACAATCTTCTTCCCTGTTTTACAGGTAACTGAGGCACAGCGACTTGCCCAACATCACGTAGCAGACAAAGTGGCGGAGCCTTCTTAGAACTCAGGTCCTTCTGAGTCCCGGGCCGTAGCCAATCCCCGACTCTCCCCGGCGTCCCAGCAGAGAGCACTCAATACCCCTGACTCAGACCATCCCAACTCCCTGCCTTCCCCCCTGGTAGCACCACTTGGGGATTCCCAAATAGTAGAGCTCTCTCACGTCTCGCCAGGGCTGGTCGGACCCCGGCAGAGCGAGGCTGTGCCCGCTGCTCCCTGAAGAGGGACAGGGAGAACTCGGAGTGTGCTCCACCGACAGTCCCCGAGATAATTAGAGGCCTGAAAAATAAGGATTTTCCTGAAACAGCTAAAGGAACCACCGGGAGAGGCGGCCTCCGGGGGCGACTAACTACCGGTTTCCAAGGGTGAGGAGGGCCTCCTACTCATGGGAGAGGCTCGCTGATTTCTATCGCCGCAGGGGTTGTCCTAAGGCACCGGGCAGGCTGGCAAAGGAGACTGTGGAACCACAATCCCTGGAGACCTTGGAAACCGAGCTGGGCCAATGTGAGTGGGGTAGTGAGGGGGTGAAGAGGAACACTCGATCCCTCTCCCCGGTCCTTCCAGTGCCCGGACGTGCATCTGAGCCTACAATAGCCAATCAGCTTAAAAATCCCCGTCGGCTCCAACCAACCAGAGTCTTCAGGCAACCTCCCCCCACCTCCCCGCCTCCCCCCAAACCCCGGAGATTAAGCCTTGCTCAGCCCAGCCCAGGTTCCCGCTGGCCTCGTCATCCCCGAGGGGTCAGCTGGACCCGGATCTCCACTGATCTCTGGTGGCTGGGGGGATGGGCCGTGGGGCCGAGCGGCCAGAGACCCAGCCCGGAGCCCCCAGCCCCGCCCAGACAAAGCCACAGAGCCATTGCGGGGTTACCAAGACAACTTTAACCAGACCAGAAGCTCTCGGAAACTGAACACACAGAGGGGAAGTTAGGCGGCGACCAGGTTAAAACACTCTCGGCCAATGTCGAGCAGAAGCGTTAAGATCAGAAAGGGCGAGGGGACGGCCCGGAGCCGAAGGGCGGGGGAGAGGCAGGCCGACAGAGAAGGGTGGGACAAGCAGCCTCCCAGCCAGGTGGTCCTCTCCCCCCGGGAGACCGTCTGCGCCGTGCTGAGGCGGAAGGATTCGATGCTTCCTCCGTAGGCCGCCAGCACTGACCAACGATCGACTGACGGGCGCCCCGTGCCCCTGCTCGGGAGGAAAGCTGAAGAGGAAGTGATGGGGCGGCCCACGCCAGGCTCCCGGACGGGCCTCGGGCTTGGCCAAAGCCCCTCTCGTTCCCGGACCGGCGGGGGTGGAGGGCTGGAACGTGAGACCGAGCGACGGAGACGTTGCTGATTTCCCAGGGATTGGGGCTGCCGGCAGCAGCTTCGGGGCGGGGAGGACGCGGTACCCACGAGACTAGGCTGAAGCATCCCCACTTAGCCCTTCCCCACCATTCAGACCTGGGTGGGTCAGGAAAATAACTCGTTTAGAGGCCACTCGGGAGGCCCATGCGCCTGCCTACTTCAGCCAGGAAGGTGGGGTCTCGGGGCGGTTGGCCCCGGGGGAGTCGAGGCCTTCGCGGTGTTCGAGTCAGACCCGAGCCTGGCCGAGCCAGGTCTCCTTGGGCGCTGGCGGAGAGCACAGTGTTGGGATGGCACAAGGAAAGGCAGTAGTGAAGCCCTGGCTGAACAGGCCCGGCTTGCCTGCGGGCCAATGTCCCGTGAAGCCGGACCGAGCGTGCTCTCTTGGGGGCTCCTGGCAGGCTGCCCTCGACCCCTAGGGCAGGAAAAGACAGGGCCAAGTCCGAACCGGGAGTAAGCCTTGTGGGGGCGGCAGAAGACGAGCCCAGTGGCTCCAACGGGCGAGCCCGAGGATGAGAAACTTCAAAATGTAAGGTGAGGGAAGATGCGGCAGGGGAAGTTGAGGTCAGTAATTTCCCCAGGACATGGGGGGGGGGCCCCGTCCCAGCTGGGGACTGGAGACACCCACGCCTGGAGCCCCCCTGGCGCCCCGGGGCGTGGGACCCTCTCACTGGACGGGGCACAAGTGACAGCCCTATCAGCACCCCCTTTTCTGGTGACAAGCGGCGGGCAGCCAGGGAGGTTTCCATTCACGGAAACGCAACCAGCAGTTGCTCCCACCAAGTCACCGGGAAAAGGCCCAGAGGGGAAGGACCGGTCGGCTTTCGGGTCTCCTGGCTCACCGGAGGGGTGTGGACTCTGCCTGCCGATTTTTGTCTGGAGCTCTTTACAGCTGCGTCTCCGGGGATCGGCGTGCCCACCTCCCGCCAGCCGGCCCCAGCAACCCCCGCCACCGGCTCCCTCGGTCTCTCCCCCCGCGGCCCACGGCGGGCCGGGACGGGATTCGGCTGGCTTCGTGGGAGGGTCTCTTCCCAAGAGAGTTAGGGCCCCGTGAACTGTCCCGTTGCTTCTGCCCAGTTCTGCACCCTGGAGCTGCCCGGTCCACACCTGTCCAGGCAGCTTCCCCTTAGTGTCATCCTAATGAGTTTAAAAAAAAAAAAAGCGGAGTGGATCTAGGGCAGATTTGGTCCTGACTCTGGTGAGGGCTTGGCTCGAGGCCTGTCCTGGCTCCCTCCCTGGGGGTTCAGAGAAGGGAGCTGGCCAGTAGTGCTGGGGGTCGCCGAGAATTTCAGGTTTCGCTTGGGCCCCGAAGTGGGACCTTCTCACGGTTCCACATTCATCCTTTTGGAGAAAAACGGTAATTAGACATACGGAGTTCGGCCTCCTTCTCAGCCAGCTCTCAGCCCGAGGCGGGGAGAGGCGAAATGGAAGTCCCCAGACCCGTGAGAAGGAGTGGGTGTCGGTTCAGGTTGGCTCTCCCGCGTCCTGGGGGTTCGACAGCTCTTTACGGGAAAGGCAGCCGGAGTGTCCAGAGCGGGAATCCCTGCCGGCACGGTCACATGATCTCACAGCATGAGTTTTGTTTCCGGGCCTGTGGGGGAAAAAAGCAGGGTGGTCGGGGGTGGTCGACCGTCCCACTCTCCACGCCAACGGGACCGCCCGAGGATCTGCCAGCCGTCCAGTCCACGGAGGCCACCCAGGCGGGAGAGGTGGGTGGTGAACGAGAAGTCAACTGCCCCGTCAGCAGGGTCCACCGCCGACTGACCATCCTGCCATGTGGTGGGGGTCCCGGGGCCTAGGGTCGACAAAAATCTCGGACTCTCAGAGTAGTAGGTTTGAGCTGCTGCTGGTACCATGCCTCGTGCTAAGTGCTCAGCTAGTAAAAGAGTACCAAGGGATACGGGGAGTTTCCGCCCTTACTAGCAATGTCCAAAATCCCAGCTCTGCCACTTGTCAGCTGTGTGACTGTGGGCAAGTCACTTAACTTTCATTCATTCAATTCATTCAATAGTATTTATTGAGCGCTTACTATGTGCAGAGCACTGTACTAAGCGCTTGGGATGAACAGGTCGGCAACAGATAGAGACAGTCCCTGCCGTTTGACGGGCTTACAGTCTAATCGGGGGAGACGGACAGACAAGAACAATGGCACTAAACAGCGTCAAGGGGAAGAACATCTCGTAAAAATATGGAACGCTTCACGAATTTGCGTGTCATCCTTCTCTGCGCCTCAGTGACCTCATCTGTAAAATGGGGATTAACCGTCTACCCCAGCGCTTAGAACAGTGCTCGGCACATAGTAAGTGCTTAACAAATACCAACATTATTAAAATCATTTAATATTATTAAAATCAGGGTGCGCACAAGGATTCAGTCCTGCCGGCCCCTTAACCCAGAGATCAATATCCAAAGGTCAATTCCAAAGGGGTGAGCCGGCCGGTGGGGTATCCTCCAGGGAGGAAGTACCCTCCCCGGGCATCTCCGTAAGTCGTTGGCCTTTCCACGGCTTCAGCCTCGACCCCTCTTCTAGCCCAGAATCTCCGTGATGCCCAAGACCCCTCCCTCCCACTCTCTTTTGGGGTCCACGGTCGGACGACCGGTCTCCCCTCAAACACCGGTCCCCCTACTGTCAGCTCCCGGCCCTGGGACACAGATTTCCCAATGTACCCTGGGCTCCCTGGCTCGCAGGGCACCCGGAGCAGGATCTCGGGAGCAAAGTCTGCCTCGGGGGAAAGGGAAGGAGAAACGGGGCAACAGGGAGGAGCCCCGACCAGCCACCCGGCTCCCCCGTCCCCCAGGCCCGGCTGGGGAGATTCATGCCATCGCTGTCACCTAAGAACACCCGGCTGCCAGACCCGCCTCATGGACGCCAGCCTGGCTCCTCTTCTCTTACCACCATCCCCTACTGGCAGCCGAGGTGCTGGCAGACCCAACCCTTAAGGACGGGACTATCAGAGGGAAATACCAGAGGGAAATACCAGAGGGGGTTCTGGAAATCACCGGGAAGCGGGTCTGCCCCGCCCACCAAGCGTTCGGAGTCTCTGGATATCCATCGGTAGCGGTCCCTGGCCTTCTGAGGGGATGGTGACGGTGAGGTCTGTCTCTCAGACAGCTGGGCAGTGCCACCGGGCAAGTGGCCAGGATGGCTGAACCGTGGACCGCACTAAAACCCGCCCAGCCTCCGGCCGGCCGAGAGCGCGGCAGGCTGCCGCAACAGCGAGTGCAAGCAAGAGTTGGCACAATCCCAGAAGCCCTTGGACGGGGACTTTCCCACAGTCACCTGTTCCCGGTGTGCCCGGAGGCTAGCCTTTCCCCTCCCTTGTTCCTAAGCCAGTGGCCCTAGCAGGAGAAAAGACATGTCTTCCTGAAAACCAGAGGGGGTGTGTAACCCAGCACCTCGAGGGCGGTTTTTGCGTCTATTAACTCTCTTGCACTCTCTCCAACGTTCACTACAGTGCCCTGCGCCCAGGGCAGGGGGTGCTCAAACAAAACTACTGCTCGACTGTCTGATGTCGGTCCTTCACGGACTGGAGGATGGGGGCTTCTAGGTGGGGAGATGCGCGACCAGGGGGCGGGCGGTGACACTCACGGTTTTGTAGAAGGCTTTCGACTGCGTTCCCAGCACTTCCGATTTGGACACCAAGTCGTCCAGCTTCTCCCCTCGTTCCAACAAAGACTCCATGGTGTTGTGCTGGGGAGGGCCACGGGGGCACTTTTACCATTTTACACTAGCCCATCCGCCCCGAGACACACCAGCCTCCCAGGGCCTCTGGGAGAGGAGAGGGGGCCCCCTCGATGGCCACTTCACTGGAATCACAGCTGAGCCCAAGGTCTTGGGGGCCTGACCTGGCCCGGCCCGACTTTCCGGGAGGGGCAGAGGTGGGCACGCTCGCCCCCGGGGTGCTTTATTGTGGCAAGCAGACCCGACAGGCGGGCTGACTACCTCTTCCGTTCCACCCTACTGTCAGTGCAGATCCACCAGGGGCCGACACCTTTGGCTCCAGGATGACAGCCACCATCGCATTTGGCCAGCCAGCGGGATCACGGAAGCCTCCAGCCGATCTGCACTGGCCGGGTTCTCGGGCACCTGGGCCGACGACGTGGCCCGTATAAACCGGGAAAACGGCAACTTCCTCGGCTGTGAAGATCGTCCGCTTTCGCCCTGTGGTCCCCTGCTAGGTCCGGCCCCCTCTGTGACCCGACCGCCCCGGAAGATGTGGAAGCCCCGATCGTTGACACCCCAAATCCAGCTTTTCTGTGGCACCATCCTGCCTGGACCAGGAATTTCCTTTCCCTGCTTCCCTACCCGGAAGGGTCTGGGGCCCCTTTTCTCCCTGGAGGCCATTTTGCGACCCCAGGTCGTCTATAATCATGCTCTTCTACAATCAGAGAGGGCTGAGGGGCGAACAATCCAACCTTCTTTTCTCCTGCCTTATGAAATGACCCAAGCTTTCCCCACAAATACACTCCCCCCGCCCACCTCAAACACTTAACTCCCCGGGGCCCCACAACGTCTCCCCGGGGAAGCCTCCGCACTCAGCCTACCTGGAACCGAGTCCCGAGAGGGGGTGGCAGGAAAAATGCAGAGCAGTGTGTGCAAGGGAGAGTGTCCCCGCCTACTCCAATCCTTCCTGGCTACTACCCAAGTAAGCCACAGAGCTAGCAGGAGCCCCATAGACCCGGCGCCTCCTCCGAGAAATCCAAGTTCCCAGACGTACCCCACTGGAGGTCATGCCTGGAACTAT
This sequence comes from Ornithorhynchus anatinus, assembly GCF_004115215.2. Taxonomy (NCBI): domain Eukaryota; kingdom Metazoa; phylum Chordata; class Mammalia; order Monotremata; family Ornithorhynchidae; genus Ornithorhynchus; species Ornithorhynchus anatinus. The sequence continues at coordinate 2,365,413 of NC_041738.1, read as the reverse complement.
ATCGTACAGACGGGCGGGGGTGACCGGAAGGAACGTAGCAGGTAAACCGTGGCGGGGGCCCGAGGCTGCGTGGGCGGGGAGGGGCCAGAGGAAGTGCTCCGAGGGAAAGCAGCCTTCCCCGGGCTCCGGGCCAGGAGTGGATTCCCCGGCAGGGCCCAGCTTCCGCAGCTGGGCCCACGTGGCCCTGGCCCCCGGCCATCCCTCATCGCTCGCGGTGACGGATGCAAATTCGAGGTTGGAAAGGTTCCGAGGGGTCGATCCCGGCCTCCGACTTCCGCGCCTTCCCGGCTCATCTCCAGGCACAAAGGCTCTCCTATTTCGAAGCCCTCCGCCCCCGCAGCCCCCATTCCGGGGTGGTCCTTCCCACAGCTGACGTCGACTCCCCGCTGCACCCCTCCCCTCCGGCAGCTCACTGGGAAGAGAAGGGGCGGGGTGGGGCCTACCAGAATGATCTTGGTCTCGTCCAACTCGGCCTGCACTTTGGTCATCGGGTCGGCCTCGCGTGGGTTCTGAGGAGGAGACCGAAGAGAAGGGCCGCGAGTCAGAGCCTCCGGGCCGGTTCGGCCGAGGGAGGGCTGGGGGGCGGCCCAGAGGGGAAGACGCTGGAGAGCATCGTGCCTTCCACAGTTCCCCCTGCCCCTTCCTCACTCCCTCCTTCCCTCCCGATCCCATCGCGCATCAGAAAACCTGGAAGCCCGCGTGGCGGCGGGAGGGGAACTCAGCTTCCCGAGGTCTACCCGAGGGTGGGGTCCCCGGGCAGACGGACTTCTCGCCCTGGGCCGCAGCCACCGCGTCCCGCTGAGTCCCTACCTTCCCCCCTCCCGAGCCTCAAGATGAGTGGCGGGGGTCCCTCTGCCAGGGGCCTACCTGGTATCTGCTAAGATGGCCGTCCAGGGCCGTGTACTGGATCGTGGCAGGGGATCCCACCGGCCAGTCTATCCTGTCCACCTGCTTGGAGAATTCATCCAGGACCTGCCCCGCAAAGGAATGGCGACGGTCTCTGTCTGGGGGCGTCCCCCTGAGCCTCATCCATGGAGTCACGAGAGGAGACCGCGGAGGGGGGCAGGGGTCCAGTCTCCCCACCCTCCCGCTCCCCAGCACCATCAGGGTTTCAAATCGCCCCCGGGGAGGCCCCACATTTGCATGATAAAGATGGGGAGAATTTTTCCACAGTGGCAGTGTCCAAACACCCCCTGCCCAACCTTAAGAGGTCTGCTCCTCTGAATGGCGCCACCTCCCCAGAGCCTACCCCTTTACCGAAACCTTCCTTCCAGCCCCCAACCGACAAACCTTCTCTAGCAGGGTGAAAGCCACCCGGGGTGGGTATTCGTTGTCCGCAATGGCCACACCTGCCAGCCCATCATGGCGCACGTACCCGTGGCAGAAGTACTCTGGGGGAGGGAGATGAGAGGTCACCCCCGGGTGACGGCGGAGGGAGACGCTGCCCACCGCGGCTAGGCCCGGGTCCCCGCCCGGTTCACCCTCTGGGGTGGACGGGTAACTAAGGAGCTCGGGGACTCTGGACGTGGGCAAGCCCCCTGGGTTGTGGCCGGGTTCTCCCAGTATGGGGGTACCAGAGCCCCTCTAGGTCCCTCTCCGCTCACCCCCACAGTCTTCTGACAACTCCTCTTCCACGGCCACGGCATGTGACTCGACTGAGGTGGAGCCTCAAGACCCACTGCCTTCCACCCCCACCCCCTGCGGGGCCTGGTGCCCCAAATGGCCAGGGGTGCCCAGTGTGGACACCACCACCCGCTACTCTCCCATACCTGGAATCGGGGAGAGCAGCCCATCCGTGAAATCCAAATCCACCAACTCAGAACCCCTTCCAGGGCCTAGTTTCAAAGCTACCCCGTAGACTGCAAACCCCGGGCGGGCAGGGATCGAGGCTTCTGTCTCCGGTGAACCCTCCCAAAGTCCGATACTCTGCCCGTGGCAGATGCTCAATCAAGTGCTATCGATGGACTGAATGAAACGGAGAAGCCCTCCGAGAAGGGACTCGGACATCACTGGCCATGGCTGGGGCGGGGTTCCCGGGCGGGGGTCGCCGACGGAGGAGCCGGGGGGGCAGCCCGAGGTAGCCTTGGTGATGACGGTTTTCCCTGAGCACCTGTGGGCCACTGCCATTTGGCGGGCAGACTCTCAAGCTCATTCCCAAAGGGAAGCATCGAGGGTGACTCTCAACTTTGCTCCCACGGAGCCAGGGCCCGTAAAGAGAGAGATTCCCGCAGGCTCTCTGGGCCACGGTGGCGCGGCTCCCTTCTCAGCATCGCCGCCCGGGCAGTCATCGGTAACCAGGGCAGGATCCAGGGCGAAAGGACTGGTCTGACAGGATGGGCCGGCCCCGCGGATCCAGGCCCTGTTAGATTTTGGGGCAAAGGACGCCTGGGGACAGGGAGGAGGCGGCGAGGGAGAGAAACCCCAGCGTGGAAGAGGCCGGACAGGCAGATGGTCTTCCGTTTCTGGGCCCGGGCTGGAGCGGGGATCGGGGAAAGGTGGAGGATCTGGGCACTGGCCCGTGAGGGAAGCCAGGCCTCGGGAGAGTCATCACCAGAGGAGCTTACAGCACGCTGGACTCTTATTGACCTTCATTTCTCAGGGGGAAAGGGCAGGGAAGGCTGACCCTGGCATTCCAAAGGGCCTTGGAACCAACACACAAGGAAACTTGGAATGTGCATGGGGGAAATGACTTAAATGCGGCAGCCCCAAAAGAGGAGAGCACCAGGCTTCCCGGCACCAGGCTTCCTGGCTCCAGTCTGCCGGAGGAGCCTGAAGAGCCTGCCTGGAAAAACTTCCCCGCGGGGGCTGGACCACCCCCACATTGAGAAATTCCCAGCTGGGGTTCTGGTGGAAAGTCGCCCAGCACGCTCAGGGCCTTCCCGGTCCCACATCAGGCTCAACCTAAGACCGGAGGGGAGGGGCCTGAGGTCAAAGGAGCCTCAGACGGGCATTCCGTTCGGACAGGGAGCCGCGGGAGGAGGGGGTGTGGGTGGGGAGAGGAAGGCAGCACGGAGAGAGAGTGGCAGCGAACGGGGGCTCCCCCAGGAGCCGGCGGCTCCCCGAAGGCAGGAAACACGTCTTGCTACTGCTGTGCTATTCCAAGTGCTCGGTGCAGCACCAGCACTCGGTATCTGTCCGTCGGATGCCACGGATCGACTGCCTGACTGGGAAACTCGGCAACCTGGGCTCTAGGGGAGCCCCCATGAGCGGAGCCCCCAAGAGCGATGCCCTCGACTGCAGGTCAGCCCCCGCTCCGCGCCCTGCTGCGACTGCCTCCTTCCCTCCTCTTACCTTGCTCTTTGACAGAAGCCTTGTTGCCCTTCCCCGTGCGCTCCACGATCAGCTGACTCGTAAAGGTCATGAACTCCTGGACACTGCAAAGACAGAATACGCCGCCTCCGGACAGTCATTCATTCAATCGGATTTACTGAGCGCTTATGGTGTGCAGAGCACGGTACCAAGCGCTTGGAAAGTACAATTCGACGGTCCCTCGGCCCCTCTTCCGGCCACAGAAGCCTGAGCCCGTGGGAAGATGACTCCTGGTCCATATTCCCAGCACAGCAGTCTATAGCCCGGGCTCAGGGAAACCTCCACGCTGAGTTTGGATCTGAATGCTGAAATTTCCACAGGCTGCTCAAATCCCAGGTCTGACAAGTCTACCAGCCGCTGGCTTCCTCCAGCCAACAGAACGGGAAACTGCAGTGAGATGCGGCCTGTCCCCTCCTCCCCTGCCACTTTTTTTTTTCACGGTATTTGACAGGCGCCTACTCTGGGCTCGGCACTGTACTAAGCACTGGGGTAGATTCAAATTAATAGGGTTGGACACCGTCCCCGTGCCACATACGGCTCCCAGACCGAATCTCCATTTTAGAGATGAGGTAACTGAGGCACAGAGAGGTCAGGTGACTTGCCCAAGGTTACAGAGCGGGCGAGTGGTGGAGCTGGGATGAAAACCTAGGTCCTCTGACGCCTCGGCCGGTGCTCCATCCGCTAGACCACGCCACTTCTCCTTTCCTCGCCGCCACTACTGGATACTAAACCAAGTACTCCACAGTTACAGTTTCACCACCCTTTAAAAGCATTGATACCCAGGATGTCTCCCCGACCACGGCTCCACGCGACCCACGGCCAACCCTGCCGGAAGCTGAGTGCCGTTTCAGGGGTAGTGGGGAGCTGCTCTTGAAGAATCAGCGTTCTGACAGGTGAAGGGGAGGAGCCAGGATCCACATAAAAATACAAGAGGGGGAAACCTGTAACCTACCGGCTCCAGCTGAAGATAAAAACACCCGTGCTAGGTCGACTGTGAGCTCCTCAAAGACGAGCATCACGTCCACTAATTCTATTGAGGCCCTTTAAGTGCTCTGCCCACCCTGGGCGCTCAGTCACTACTTGGTAGATAGGTATTTATCCCCAGTGGGGCCCAGGGGGCTGTCTGGAAAGAGGTGAGGGTCGAACAGTTTGGATGGAGGGAAGGTTGGGGATGAGGGAGCGGTCAGGAGGCTGAAGAGTTAGTCGCAAGGTGCAGCGGAGGGGTCAGGCTGGAGGGAAGCAGGACGCGGGGGCCTTTCAGCCGGCGACCAGTTTGACGGAGCAGAAAGAGGAGCCGCCGGGCTCCCCGGAGAGAGAGACTAGACAGGCGGGTAAGAGCCAAGGCTGGAATAAGTGCTGGGGCTGCCCACCCAGGGACCTCTGCCCTTCCTGTCCCCCAACCCCGGGAGAACCCCAGGCCGTCGCCGTCAGCAGGAAGCTAGACGATAACCCACCTTTGCCCTCGGAAGCCACCTCACCCACTCTGTGGTTGCCTCAGGCTCTCCCAACTCTCTGCCCGGTAGTCTGTAGGCTCCTTAAGGGAAGGGATCCTTGCGTCCTAACACTACCGTGCTCTCCCAAGAGCTCGGTCCAGGGCTCTGCACCCACGAGGCGCTCGGCGATTTGCCTGGGGCCAACACTCGATAATTGGACGGTGAGAAAGACTGGGGTGGGGATATCGAGGTGGGGAGAGAGGACTTGGGGGACGTTCGGGATCTTTCGCTGGGACGGGCCTCATTTTCCCGGTGGCAGGAGGTTCCTTTACAGGAGAACGCTGGCTGGGAAGAAATCCTTCGCCAGAGGTTGAGCGGGTGAGAGAAGTCTATCTGGGAGGCAACGTCGCGTGTACATGGGAACTGAAACCACGGCCTGGAGATGAGCACTCGAGAAGGGACAACGAAAGGGGGAACACAGCCAGTGCTCAATCGTCCAGAAGGCCAAGCTCCAAGGCCAGTCTGGATCCCATTTACAATGCGGAAGCGAAACACGCGCTGCAGCTCAGGGTTCCCTGCCCTGTGCTACATTACACGTAGATTTGCACCCTTTATCCACTCCTTCCCTGAGCCCCACGGCATTTATGCACATAGCTGGAAATGCTTTTTATTTCATGTCCATCTCCCGCTCTAGAATGTAAGCTCGTTGTAGGCAGGGAACACGCCTATCAACTCTGTTCTACTGTACTCTCCCAAGCGCCTACTACAGTGCTCGGCACACAATAAATGCGCAATAAATATGATTGATTTTTGACAGTCTCAAGTAGAGACTCTGGGGAGGCTGGACGGCCAAGAAGAGTTTGCGGCAACAGCAGGCCCTGTGACTACCAACCGCCCCGGCCCAGCAAGGACAATCCTTACTTGGACCCAGTCCCGGACTCGAGGTCCGGCCTTTTCGTCCACACACCCCGCGCCCCGTCATAAAATCCAGTCATTGACATCTCCTTCGCCCATGAAACACCGCCGGTCGCTTACATGGGCACGACACTGCGGCGGGGACGAGTTCGGATCCACTCATCAAGCCCGGGGAGTACGGAAAAAAAATTCAGCAGAGGTAAACTTTCTGGATCCCTCAGAGCTGGAGCCAAGGATTTTCAGCTTTAGGAGATGTTTGTTAGTACTATGTTGGGTGGAGAAGAGAAAGAGGAGAATACACCAAGGAAGAGAAACAGTGTGGCCTTGTGGAAAGACCACGGGTCTGCGGGTCAAAGACCTGGGTTCTAACCCCGGATCTGCCACTTGTCTCCTGTGTGAACTCAGACAAGTCTCTAATTTCTCTGTGCCTCAGTTACCTCATCTGTAAAATGGGGGTTAAGACCGCGAGCGCCATGTGGGCCGTGGACCACGTCCGATCTGATTATCCTGTATCTATCCCAGTGCTTAATACAGAGCCTGGCTTAAAATGATAAATTTACAATAGTAAATGCTTACAAATACCACAAACGTCTGTTTGTGCCCATTTATTGTTGCACTGCACTCTCCCAAGTGCTTAGTACAGCACTCTGCACACAATAAACGCTCAATAAATGACTGAATGAATGATTGAAAAATCAAAAATGGAGCATGCAGAAAGGCTATGAGGAGAGTCAGGAGCCTCTGAAGCCAAAGTGGTACTTTTCCAACTGCTTACAACAGTGTTCTACACACAGAAATAATAATAATAGTAATTATGGTATTTAAGCGCTATGTGCTAGGCATTCTACTAAGCGCTGGGGCAGAAACAAGCAAATCGGGTTGCTGTCCCTCATGTTGCTCACAGTCTTAGTCCCCATTTATAACAGATGAGGCAAGTGAGGCCCAGAGAAGCGACTTACCCAAGGTCACACGGCAGAGAAGCGGCAGAGCTAGGATTAGAACCCATAACCTTCTGACTCCCAGGCCCGTGCCCCATCCGCTACGTCCCGCCGCTTCTCAAGTAAGCGCTCGATAAATGCCTCCGACTGATTGTTTGAGAGGAGGAGGTCGGGGTGTCCAGAGAAGTGGAGAGGTCTGACAGCATGGGAGGGAAGCGGTTGCTGGACTTGGCCAGGAGAGGAAAATCAAAAAGCTTGGCGAGTCCCGCTGCAGCGCAGGGGGAAGGATTGGAGCCAGTGGTCCATTTCACATCATTTCCCTAAAAACGGGGAGAAGTCACTTGATTTGGCCTAAGCACCCAGCACCGTTCCGCACAAGGGGAGTGCGGCGGGGAGAGGGGTGTTGACATCACTCGGCAAGCAGTGGTCGCCACTGGCTCCGACGAACCCCGTTCCAGGTCACGGGTTCTAATCCCCGCTCTGCTACGCCTGCTGTGTGACCTTGGGCAAGTCACTTCACTCCTCTGTACCTCAGTTCCCTCATCTATAAAACGGGAACGGAGACTGTGAGCCTCACCAGGGACAGGGTCCAAACCGATTTGCTTCCATGCGACCCACCGCTCAGTACGGTGCCTGACACATAGTAAGTATTTAAATACTACAATTATTATGAGTACTTAACAAATACCACAATCATTAGGAGTAATAATAATAATAGCATTTGTTAAGTGCTTACTATGTGCAAAGCACTGTTCTAAGCACTGGGGAGAATACAAGGTATGAGGTTGTCCCACGTGGGGCTCACAGTCTTAATCTCCATTTTACAGATAGGGTAACTGAGGCAAAGAGAATAATAATAATAATGTTGGTATTTGTTAAGCGCTTACTACGTGCCGAGCACTGTTCTAAGCGCTGGGGGAGATACAGGGTAATCAGATTGTCCCTTGTGGGGCTCACATTTTTCAATCCCCATTTTTACAGATGAGGTAACTGAGGCACAGAGAAGTGAAGTGACTTGCCCCAAGTCACACAGCTGACAAGTGGCAGAGCCGGGATTTGAACCCATGACCTCTGACTCCCAAGCCCGGGCTCCTTCCACGGAGCCACGCTGCTTCTCTAAGGCGCCCCGCCCCACTGGACTGAAAACTCCTTCCTCCCCCCAACTCCCCAATGCAGAGGGCAGTGGCCCGCAGCCGGCAGGTGCTCAATAAATACTCGGGTGAAAGTGTCTATAAACGGAGTCTGGTTTCAGATGCACAACTAGATTGCTCAGTCGAGACTTGAAAACCCTGAAGGGGAAAACTGAACGTGATCTTGGGCCCATTTTCGCTTTCAGAACGGGTCCGGTTTGCTAGCTGAGGTTAGGGAAGATGAACAGTGACTGCCGGCGTCCGAATGAACCCCCTCCGCCCTCCTGTGAGGGTGTTCGGCCCCCTCTGCTTCTCAGGGTGCTTAGAGAAGCCGCGTGGCTCAGCGGAAAGAGCCCGGGCTTCGGAGTCAGGGGTCATGGGTTCGACTCCCGGCTCTGCCACTTGTCAGCTGGGTGACTGTGGGCAAGTCACCTCACTTCTCTGGGCCTCAGTTACCTCATCTGTAAAATGGGGATTAAGACTGTGAGCCCCACGTGGGACAACCTGATTCCCCTGTGTCTACCCCAGCGCTTAGTGCTCTGCACATAGTAAGTGCTTAACAAATACCAACATTATTATTATTATTATTATTATTATGGGACAACCTGATTACCTTGCATCTACCCTAGTGCTTAGAACAGTGCTCGGCACATAGTAAGCGCTTAACAAATACCAACATTATTATTATTATTCTCTGTGCCTTGGTTACCTCTTCTGCAAAATGGGGATGAAGAGTGTGAGCCCCACGAAGGACAATCGATTTCCCTGCACCTACCAGCGCTGACAACAGTGCTGGGCACATAGTAATCAGAGAAGCAGCGTGGCTCAGTGGAAAGAGCCTGGGCTTGGGAGTCAGAGGTCATGGGTTCGAATCCCAGCTCCCCCGCTTGTCAGCTGTGTGACTTTGGGCAAGTCACTTCACTTCTCGGTGCCTCAGTTACCTCATCTGTAAAATGGGGATTAAAACTGTGAGCCCCACGTGGGACCACCTGATCACCTTGTATCCCCCCAGCGCTTAGAACAGTGCTTTGCACATAGTAAGCGCTTAACAAATACCAACATTATTATTATTATTATTAAACGCTAAACACACACCATTATTATCATTATTATTATTATTCTCTGTGCTTCGGTTAGCTCATCTATAAAATGGGGCTTAAGAGTGTGAGCCCCAGGTGGGACAACCTGACCCCCCCTGCACCTACCAGTGCTGAGAACAGCGCTTGGCACATAGTAAGAGCTTAACAAATACCAACATTATTATTATTATTCTCTGTGCCTCGGTTAGCTCACCTATAAAATGGGGATGAAGAATGTGAGCCCCACGAGGGACAACCTGATCCCCCTGCACCTACCAGCGCTGACAACAGTGCCTGGCAGATAGTAAGCGCTTAACAAATACCAACATTATTATTATTACTCTCTGTGCCTTGGTTACCTCTTCTGCAAAATGGGTCTGAAGAGTGTGAGCCCACGAGGGACAACCTGATCCCCCTGCACCTACTAGCGCTGGGGAAGCAGCGTGGCTCAGAGGAAAGAGCTTGGGCTTCGGAGTCAGAGGTCATGGGTTCGGCTCCCGGCTCTGCCACTTGTCAGCTGTGTGACTGTGGGCGAGTCACTTCACTTCTCTGTGCCTCAGTTATCTCATCTGTAAAATGGGGATTAACTGTGAGCCCCACGAGGGACAACCTGATCCCCCTGCATCTACTAGCGCTGGGCACATAGTAAGCGCTTAACACACACCAAAATTATTCTTACTATTTTCTGTGCCTCGGTTAGCTCCTCTGTAAAATGGGGATGAAGAGTGTGAGCCCACGAGGGCCAACCTGATCCCCCTGCATCTACTAGCGCTAGGAACAGCGCTTGGCACATAGTAAGCACTTACCAACCCCCAAAATTATTACTATTACTATTTTCTGTGCTCATCTGTAAAATGGGGATGAAGAGTGTGAACCCCATGAAGGACAAGCCGATCCCCCTGCACCTACCAGCGCTGACAACAGCGCTTGGCACATAGTAAGCACTTACCAACCCCCCAAAATTATTACTATTACTATTTTCTGTGCTCATCTGTAAAATGGGGATGAAGAGTGTGAACCCCACGAAGGACAAGCCGATCCCCCTGCACCTACCGGTGCTGACAACGGCGCTTGGCACATAGTAAGCACTTACCACACACCAAAATTACTACTCCTTTCTGGGCCTCAAGTACCTCACCTATAAAATGGGGCTGAAGAGTGTGAGCCCCACGAAGGACAACCTGATCCCCCTGCATCTACTAGCGCTAAGAACAGCGCTTGGCACATAGTAAGCACTTACCACCCCCCCAGAATTATTACTATTTTCTGTGCTCATCTGTAAAATGGGGATGAAGACTGTGAACCTCACGAAGGACAAGCTGACCCCCTGCACCTACCAGCATTGACAACGGCGCTTGGCACATAGTAAGCACTTACCAACCCCCAAAATTATTACTATTACTATTTTCTGTGGTCATCTGTAAAATGGGGATGAAGAGTGTGAACCCCACGAAGGACAAGCCGATCCCCCTGCACCTACCAGCATTGACAACGGCGCTTGGCACATAGTAAGCACTTACCAACCCCCAAAATTATTACTATTACTATTTTCTGTGCTCATCTGTAAAATGGGGATGAAGAATGTGAACCCCACGAAGGACAAGCCGATCCCCCTGCACCTCCCAGCGCTGACAACGGCGCTTGGCACATAGTAAGCATTTACCCCACACACCAAAATTATTACTCTTTTCTGGGCCTCAACTACCTCATCTATAAAATGGGGCTGAAAGCTGTGAGCCCCACGAAGGACAAGCTGATCCCCCTGCACCTACCGGCGCTAAGAACAGCGCTTGGCACATCGTAAGCGCTTAACAAGTACCAACATAATTACTACTTCTCTCTGTGCCTCAACTACCTCATCTATAAAATGGGGCTGAAGAGTGTGAGCCCCACGAAGGTCAATCGATCCCGCTGCACCTCCCGGCGCTGGGCACATAGTAAGCGCTCCACCCACACCAACATTATCCTGATTACTCTTCTCTGTGCCTCAGTGGCCTCATCCGTAAAATGGGGCTGAAGAGCGCGAGCCCCACGAAGGACCATCGATTTCCCCCCGCTCCTACCATGATCCTGATTACTACTCTCTGTGCCTCAGTGGCCTCATCCGTAAAATGGGGCTGAAGAGGGCGAGCCCCACGAAGGACCATCGATTTCCCCCCGGCTCCTACCGGCGCTGACAACAGCGCCGGGCACATAGTAAGCGCTTAAGAAAGAGGATCATTATATTCTTCTTCAAAGGGCGCCCGGGAGGGAACGGGCCCCTCTCCCATCCCTGAACGCTCAATAAATAGGAATGAATGAATGGATGGATGGATGAATGAATGAATAGGCGCCGCCCACCTGGCCCTCTGGAAGAAGCTGAAGGAGGTGACATCGTAGGCGGCTTTGAGCAGGACGGCTTTGGTGTCTCCCTTGTAATGGACGCTGAGGCTGTAGAGCTTCATGGCGCCGAGGGGACGGGGACGGGGAGGAGATGGGGGCGGGGGGACGGGGGTTCTCCGCCTGCCTGCCTTCCCTCCCTCCCGCCCTGGGAGGGCCGCGGGGCCTGAGGGATCCGAGGCCCGGCTCCTTCCCGACGGCGGAAGCCCCGCTGACCCGGATGCAGAAAGGGGGGCGGCCGGAAGTGAAGCCCGCGCGCGCCGGGGCGCCTGCGCCCTGCCGAAGGCCACGGAGGAGCCGCCTCGCCCGCAGCGGCGCCCACTGCGCAGGCGCCGACGGCCTAGGGGCCCCACCCTCACCGCCGCCCGCCTGGCGGCTACTGCTCGTTCGTTCGTTCGTTCATCCGTCCATTCATTCATTCATGGGTCCCTTCCTTCCTTCCTTCCTTCATCCGTCCGCTCCTTCATTTATTCCTTCATTCATCCGTCCATTCATTCATTCATCCGTCCGTCCATTCCTTCATTTATTCATTCATCCGTCCATTCATTCCTTCATTTATTCCTTCATTCATCCGTCCATTCATTCATTCATCCGTCCGTCCATTCCTTCATTTATTCATTCATCCGTCCATTCATTCCTTCATTTATTCCTTCATTCATCCGTCCATTCATTCATTCATCCGTCCGTCCATTCCTTCATTTATTCATTCATCCGTCCATTCATTCCTTCATTTATTCCTTCATTCATCCGTCCATTCATTCATTCATCCGTCCGTCCATTCCTTCATTTATTCATTCATCCGTCCATTCATTCCTTCATTTATTCCTTCATTCATCCGTCCATTCATTCATTCATCCGTCCGTCCATTCCTTCATTTATTCATTCATCCGTCCATTCCTTCATTTATTCATTCATTCATCCGTCCATTCATTCATTCATCCGTCCGTCCATTCCTTCATTTATTCATTCATCCGTCCATTCCTTCATTTATTCCTTCATTCATCCGTCCATTCATTCATTCATCCATCCGTCCGTTCCTTCATTTATTCATTCATTCATCCGTCCATTCATTCATTTATTCGTCCGTCCATTCATTCATTTATTAATTCATTCATCCGTAGTAATTATAATGTTGGTATTTGTTAAGCGCTTACTATGTGCAGAGCACTGTTCTAAGCGCTGGGGGAGATACAGGCTAATCAGGTTGTCCCCCCTGGGGCTCACAGTCTTCATCCCCATTTTACAGATGGGGTAACTGAGACCCAGAGAAGTTAAGTGACTTGCCCACAGTCACACAGCTGATCCGTCCGTTCCTTCATTTATTCCTTCATTCATCCGTCCGTTCCTTCATTTATTCCTTCATTCATCCGTCCGTTCCTTCATTTATTCCTTCATTCATCCGTCCGTTCCTTCATTTATTCATTCATTCATCCATCCATTCATTCATTTATTCATTCAATAGTATTTATTGAGCGCTTACTATAATAATAATAATGTTGGTATTTGTGAAGCACTTACTATGTACCAAGCACTGTTCTCAGCACTGGGGTAGATACAATGATAATGTTGGTATTTGTTAAGCGCTTACTATGTGCAGAGCACTGTTCTAAGCGCTGGGGTAGACACAGGGGAATCAGGTTGTCCCACGTGGGGCTCACAGTCTTAATCCCCATTTTACAGATGAGGTAACTGAGGCACAGAGAAGTGAAGTGACTTGCCCACAGTCACCCAGCTGACAAGGGGCAGAGCTGGGATTTGAACTCATGACCTCTGACTCCAAAGCCCTTGCTCTTTCCAAGGTAATCAGGTTGTCCCACACGGGGCTCACAGCTTAATCCCCATTTTACAGATGAGCAGGGCACTGTACTAAGCGCTTGGAATGTACAAATCGGCAACAGATAGAGACAGTCCCTGCCTAATGATGGGCTTACAGTCTAATCGGGGGAGACAGACCAAAACAGTAGCAATAAATAGAATCAAGGGGATGAACATCTCATTAAAACAATAGCAATAAATAGAATCAAGATGATGTACATGTCATTAACAAAATAAATAGGCTAATCCGTTCGTTTGTTCGTTCGTTTGTTCATTCATTCATTAATAATAATAAAATGCTGGTATTTGTTAAGCGCTTACTATGTGCAGAGCACCGTTCTAAGCACTGGGGTAGAAATAGGGTCATCAGGTTGTTCCACCTGAGGCTCACAGTCTTACCCCCATTTTACAGATCAGGGAACTGAGGCCCACAGAAGTGAAGTGACTTGCCCACAGTCACACAGCTGACAAGTTTTCATTCAATAGTATTTATTGAGCGCTTACTAGGTGCAGAGCACTGTACTAAGCGCTTGGAATGGGCAATTCGGCAACAGATAGAGACCGTCCCTGCCCATTGACGGGCACACAGTCTAAGCCCATTCACGGGCTCCCAGTCTAATCGGGGAGTGTGAATTTGTTCATTCATTCGTTCGTTCGTTCATTCATTCGTTCTTAATAATAATATTGGTATTTGTTAAGCGCTTGCTTACTATGTGCAGAGCACTTTTCTAACTCCTGGGGAGATACAGGGTCATTCAGGTTGTCCCACGTGAGGCTCCCAGTCTTCAACCCCATTTTACAGATGAGGGAACTGAGGCCCAGAGAAGTGAAGTGACTTGCCCACAGTCACACAGCTGCCAAGTGGCAAAGCCGGGATTTGAACCCACGCTCTCTGACTCCCCAGTCCATCCTCTTTTCACCGAGCCGCGCTGCTTCTCTACTAAGCGTTTGAAATGGACAATTCGGCAACAGATAGAGACAATTGAGAAGCAGCATGGCTTGGTGGAAAGAGCCCGGGTTGGGGAGTCAGAGGTCGTGGGTTCAAATCTCCACTCAGCCGCTTGTCAGTTTTGTGACTTTGGGCAAGTCACTTCACTTCTCCGGGCCTCTGTGTCCTCATCTGTTAAATGGGGATGAAGACTGTGAACGCCACGTGGGACAACCTGATTACCTTGTATCGACCCCGGTGCTTAGAACAGTGCTTGGCACATAGTAAGCGCTTAACAGATACCACAATTATTATTATTATTACAAGGTCATCAGGTGGTCTCAATTGGGGCTCACAGTCTTCATCCCCATTTTACAGATGAGGGGACTGAGGCCCAGAGAAGTCAAGTGACTTGCCCACAGTCACACGGCTGACAGGTGGTGGAGCCGGGATTAGAACCCACGACCTCTGACTCCGGGGCCGGGCTCTTTCCACTGAGCCACGCTGCTTCTCTAGTTGGGGCTGCCCAGTTAGTTGGTGAGAGCCACTGTAGCCCGGGCCTGGGAGTCCAAAGTACCTGGGTTCGAATTCATTCATTCATTCAATAGTATTTATTGAGCGCTTACTGTGTGCAGAGCACTGTACTAAGCGCTTGGAATGTTCAATTGGGCAACAGATCGAGACCATCCCTGCCCAATGACGGGCTCACAGTCTAAACGGAGGAGACAGACAGCAGAGCAAAACAGAACAAAGCAAAAAGACAACGTTTGCCGGCTCCCCCACTTGTCTGCTCTGTGACCCTGGGTGAAACACTTCTCTGGGTCTCAGTTACCTCATCTGTAAAATGGGGATTGAGATTGTGAGCACCATGTGGGACGGGGACTTTGCCTGACCCGATAGGCCTGTATCCACCCCGGCGGTTAGAACAGTGCTTGGCACACGCAAGTGCTTAACAAATACCACAATTTCCACTAGCTTAGTGGAAAGAGCATGGGCTTGGGAGTCAGAGGCCGTGGGTTCTAATCCCGGCTACGCTAAGGTTCTGTCTACCTGCTGATGATATTTCTCCCCTCTCGGACGGATGCCTGGCTTCATGCTGGAAATCAGCAGCTGCATCTGACCGCGAAGGAGGGCCGGGATGCAAATGAACTGAGGACAGAATTATCGTGGCTACTGCTTTTGATTGAACTTTGACTGCCGGCAGAGGACTAGACCCAGCGCCTATCCAGTTGTGTATATTTTGACTTATCCTCTGTAGTCGAACACACCGCTGATGCTGAAGTTCACCCACAAGTGCCCGTGTGACCGAAAAAGCCGACGAGGGTCCCGCAGGCTGGTCCGCACCGTGTCCGCGATGCTGTGTCGCTGTCTTAGGCACTTGGAGGCCCTCGAGAATTTATGAACTTCGGTCCCTGCCCTCGAGGAGTTTACAATCTGACAAATTCTACAAATCATAAGTGTTATTCAAAATGCTCATAAGGCAGTTTGATGAAGTGCCCGGGTTCCAGGCCCATTTCTGCCATTAATGTGTCTGACCTTGGACAAGTCACTTAACGACTCAGTTTCCCCATCTGCGAGATAGGGATGATAACCTCTGCCCCTCCTAACTTCCCAGGGATGTTGCGAAGATAAAATTAGTAACATGGGAGTGAAGTTTGATGGTGTAGGAGAAGAGGAACTTCACCTAAAAGAACAGCAACAGAGTTCAGTTTTTTTAAATTATTATTTTTTTTTGGAGACAGGTGTACCGGCCTTCTGAATGAACTGAGGCAGTCTTGTCAACATACGGTACTAGATTAGTATTAAATATTTTCACCCTGTAAAGTGTCATTTTGCAGACGCCATCTGTCCACGTTCTCTGATCTTTGACTGCTAGGCAGAAGGAAGCTTGTCAAAACTGGAAACCAGAAAGGAGGAAGCTTGAAAAATCCCCTTGGGCTTGGGAGATTGGCTGGGGGTCTGCTTGGTCCTTGGGGGGCCTACTCATCCTGGGGTCCCTTCCCCCCAATAGGGTGCCGGTCCCGGTTCAAAGGTTACCCCAAGGGAGGGATTTGATTTCCTCCCACACATCCCAAATACTTTCACTGTCTCAGCAAGTTGCCCTGGCAAGCAAGAGGGAGATGCATTAGTTTGTACTTCCCTGTGAGTCCACCAGATCCTAAAAGTAGCCCTGCCCAACACCCCCCCCCAACACACACACACACCCCCGACCCCCACCCTCTGTGCCCCTGAGGATGGCCTATCACCCAGGACAGATAAGGTCTCGGGTGCCTCTGTGTCCGCTATTTTTATTTTCAGGGCCCGCAACCCCCATCCTCCTCAGCTCCCGCCGCCCAACCTTTTTACTGTATTTGTTAAGAGCTTACTGTGTGTCAAGTAATGTTCTAAGCCCTAGGGTAGATACAAGTTTATTAAGTTGGATACAGTCCCAGTCCCACATGGGGCTCAGAGTCTAAGTAGGAGGGAGTAGGATTTAATCCTCATTTTACAGTGGAGGAAACTGAGGCCCAGAGAAGTTGAGTGATCTGCCCAAAGTCACACAGCAGACAAGTGCCAGAGCCAGGATTAGAAGTCAGAGGACCCGGGTTCCAATACTGCTCTGCCGCCCGCCTCCTGTGTGACCTTGGGAAGTCACTTAACTTCTCTGGGCCTCGGTTCCATCATCTGTAAAATAGATCCTGAGCCCCTGGGTCAGAGGCTGTGTCTGTCCTGGCTATCTTACATCCATCCCAGCCCTTGCTTGCGTACTTGCTTGCCTGATTGATAATGGTCTTCCCAGCTCCGCTCACACACTCTGATTTCAGTCATTCGTGTTCCCCGGGAGCCGGGGGGACCATGAGGAAGTAGGGACCAGTGGGGGAGCTTGGTAAATAAGACTTAACAAATATCCCCATGATTATTATTATATTATTACTTTCCCAGCCTGGTGGCCAGGCTCAGTGTTCTGCACCCAGAAAGCATTCAATAAATATAAATTCCCCCTCTAGACTGTAAGCTCATGGGCAGGGAGCTTGTCCACCAACTCCCTCTTCCAAGGGCTTAGCACAGTGCTCTGCACATCTTAGCGGTCAATAAATATGATTGATCGATTGAAATGCCATTGATTGATTGAGGGCAGCCGCTAGAGGGTTGGCTTGCCCTTGTCTGGTGACTGGACTCCAGCCCCATTAAAGCCTCAGAAATGGGGGGCCGAGTCTCGAACATCATGGGGAAGAGAGAAATCAGGGAAAGAGGGATGAGGAGGAAGTTAGAAGTTTGGCCAGCCGTGGTCCCAGAAAGGGCGATGAGGACCCCAGCCACTCCTCTGCACTAGAGGGAACCCATTCCGATCGATCAGTCGATCGACTGGCACCATCGTGGTAAGTAAACCATGCAACGCGGGGAAGTGATGCAACGCCACTCAAGCGAGTCGTGGCCGGGACCAGGTGTGCAAAGACAGATGGGATTGTTTGGTCACGTCTTATTCCAACAATCAATCAAGCCTTCGTCTTGATTGAGCTCCCGCCGTAGCCGTGGGCTGCACTGAGCGCTCGGGAGAAGACGATAGAATCAGTCGACCCAGTCCCGGCCCTCGAGGAGCTTCCGGCCCTAGCGGGCGTGGCGGACGTTAAAAGAGATTACGGAGGGGAAGAGGAGAAGAAGCGTCTACGATCTGTCCCCGAGTCAGTGTCTTGCCGTGTTCGGCCTCAGAAATTGTCCCCCGGCCCCAGAGCAGCCCCTCCGTGACGCCGCTGGGTTAGTCAGCGGATGTGGACGCTGTCATCCTGGCTGCGCCTCATCATCGGCGCGCAAGATCCATTGGATTTGGTGGAGCCCTCTGGAGGGTAGTTGCTCTCCGGCACCGGAGCAGGGGGCTGCTCCCATATCTGTCCCCTCGCTCAGGCTCTGACAAACACCTTCGGGCCCGGTGTTGACATTTGTTGTTTGGAAAGGGTTGGGGCGGCTCTATTAGGTCCCCATGGGAACAGGTGGCTAAGCCTTCAAGGCGAATGGTGGCTGCAGCGGGAGAAGATCAAATGGTTGTTATTGGTGACCTGGGAGAAGACCAATCCCCATCAGGACCCGTTTTTCTGCCTGGAAGCCCTAATGACCGGGCGAGGGGGCCGCCCGTTTCCAGGCTGGGAGGGGGTGTGAGAGAAGCGACACACCTGGTTGCCGGGCTAGCTCCCGGCTCAGTCCCCGGAGCAGAGAAGCCCTCGGCGGGAGGGTCCGTGGCTCTCCCCCGACCCCTTTCCCCAGAAGTCAGAAGTCGCTGCCCCGACTGGCTCAGGAGAGCGGAACCAAGTCAGGTGAGGAGCAGCGACGCTTTATTATCACCATCTCAGAGTCCGACGCACAGGAAGCACAAGAGGATCTTCTCCGCTGCCTTCTGGAGGGGACCCACGCGCCCATCTGACCCAGCCCCTCAGGGAGCAAGGAGGTCGCCAACGCAATGGAGGCCCTTTGCCCCTGACCCACGAAAAGGCTGGGGACACCCGGCCTTCTGCAAAGCAGGGGTCAGGGGACTGCCCCAGGCTGCACGGGAACCCCACTTCTCGCTTGCTTGTAAACAATGGAAAAAAGGAAACTCGACGGCTGAACTCCCGACAGACAGCAGCTGGAGCAGGGGAGGACCGGCCTCCGAGCCCAGGGTCGGGGACCCTCGGAGAGGGAAAGGACGAGATCATCCGGGCGAGGAAGAATCGGAACGTTTCTGCGGGCGAGGAAGAGTCTGTCCCCGGGCCTGAGCCGCCCTGCCCTTGGGCAGCTCCCGGTGCCGAGCGGGACGCTGGGCAGCTGCCCAGATGCTGGACCACAGAACCAGGATGGACAGCTCCAAGAAGGAGAAGGTAACTTGTTCTATCCCGACTCCCCAGAAGGTCCTTTCTCCCAAAATGTTAGGGTACTGATCGGGAAGAAGGGACCACGAGGATGGGGAAGATTCTCTCTGGAGAATCTGACAGAGTCTCCCGTCGGACCGATGGACAAGCCCCAGGTGGGATGTCGGGCCCGGAAACCCGCACGGAGCTGCTGGTGGAAGCCCCGGTGGCGTGGGTAGTGCCAGTCCAGTGTTCTCTTCCCTGCCGGTCGTGTGTTTCCTGGAACTAATAATAATAATGTTGGTATTTGTTAAGTTCTTACTATGTGCAGAGCACTGTTCTAAGCGCTGGGGTAGACACACAGGGGAATCAGGTTATCCCACGTGGGGCTCACAGTCTTAATCCCCATTTTACAGATGAGGTAACTGAGGCACAGAGAAGTTAAGTGACTTGCCCACAGTCACACAGCTGACAAGTGGCAGAGCCGGGATTCGAACCCATGACCTATGACTCCAAAGCCCGTTCTCTTTCCACTGAGTCACGCTGGATGGAAAGGGAATGGTGGTGTTCCAGGATGGGGTTCCCCCTCTGGCTCCCTTGAATCCAATCAATCAATGGTATTTACTGAACGCTTACTACTTGTAAAGCACTGTTCAAAGTGCTTGAGAGAGTGCAAAATAAGAGTTTGTAGACCCATTTCCCGCCCACAAGGTGCTTACAATCTAGAGAGGAACTGAGAGTCTAGCATCTCTGAGCTCTCCAGCAGGTTCTGGGATAAACCTGGAGTTGAGAGGGGCCAGGGAGAGGCAGGGCCCCGGGAATTCCTCCAGACTCCAGGGTTCCTCATGCCCCCCGCCCTACCGGAAAATCAGGGCTCCGGGATGCCATCTTCCTCGCGTTATCATGGGGATGGGAAGTGGTATTGCAAAAGGAAGACTCTGGGCCAGCACTGAGGTCCCTCCCTGACCCACACACCTAGCCCAGGTGCAGACAGAGTGAGGAAAAATTCTCCCCAAACTAGAGTTTGAGGATGAAAGGGTTTCTCCTTGAAACCTAATATGGGAGCGGAGATCAGTCAATCAACCAATCCATCAGTCATGTTGATTGAGCGCTTACTGTGGGCAGAGCACTGTGCTAAGTGGCACTTTGGGGAACCAAGCTGATTTTTTCTGAATCCTTCTCCCAACGGGGAAAGCCTACCTTTATGCTGTTCCCCTGCCTACGTCTACATCCCTACCCATCTGTGATTTGCCTTAGCC
Organism: Ornithorhynchus anatinus; assembly: GCF_004115215.2. Lineage (NCBI taxonomy): Eukaryota > Metazoa > Chordata > Mammalia > Monotremata > Ornithorhynchidae > Ornithorhynchus > Ornithorhynchus anatinus. The sequence continues at coordinate 2,345,429 of NC_041738.1, read as the reverse complement.
TGTGGGAGATGGGAGGAAGCCAGGCACCCTCAGCCCCAAGTGGACAGAGGGAGACTAATTCCCCTAGAGCCCTGCCATGGGGGTGATATTATCTGTTAAGTGCTTTCTATGTATCAAGCACTGTTCTAAGTGCTGCGATAGATACAAGTTTATGAGGTTGGACCAGGTCCCTGTCCCATATGAAGCTCACAGGTCTAAGCAGGCGGCAGAGCAGGTATTTAATCTCCATTTTACAGATGAGGAAAATGAGGCACAGAGAAGTAAAGTCATCTGCCCAGGGTCACACATCAAAGCAATTGGCAGACTGGGATTAAAACTCAAGTCCTCTGATTCCCAGGCCCGGCTCCTTTCCCCTAGGCCATCCTGCTTAGAACAGACTTGGCCCTGTCTGGGCACTGAATGAGGTTTGGTCAGCCCACCCCCAACCGCTCCGGCCCTCCACTCCCACTCTTCTGTATTTATTTGGGACAAGTTGATCTCTATCATATCTATTCAGTGTAATCGATACGCCTAGAGCATTTTGGGGATCCTGGGGGAACATCATATATCTTTGATCTGGTTCGATTTCTTCCGTCAACATTTTGTCCAGGTTTCCCTGGACATCTTCGGGATAATTCCCTGGCATGGGATGCCTCAGATGGAGGATCAGTAAAAACCGTCTCCCCGCGGGGCCCGCCGAAATCGCGGTACGTCTGCACGAATTGTTGGCCAAGGACACCTGTGCAACTGAGGGGGTGGGGCTCCTCTGTTCCCAGAGGAGGGGCTGACCGTAGCCCCATCGAGGTGCCAACCCCAAGGTGTCTCGTGAGACCCGGACCAAACCATCACTGAAAAGCCACCAGAAGCCACCGCTCCCCACACTCTTGCCCGCATCCCTGAGCGACGGCCCTTTGGCTCTGAGGAGGTCACTGCTCAGGAGGTCACGACCTGTGTGTAAGGAGGAAATTAAGCAAGGGGCAGTTTGGATCAGTTTCACGGACAAGTGGTCCGGAAGAGTTCCTAGAGGAAAGGCCAGCGATGGAAGAAGGGGATGCTGAGGTTATTGGATGGTTCATCCCTACCCTAGTCAAGAGGGGTCCCCATCCCCCTTGGAGACAGACTGCTGCACCGGATGGCTGAGCCAGAGGCTTGGGTCTTGTGTTTGCACCTTGCCTTGGGCCATTAGGGATGGTTGACCTCGGTGCTGACACGGTTCCGGGAGGGGTCTCGGGCACCCTAGCCAGCGGGTACCTGTCGGGGGAGCAGCCGGAGGAGGGCCGAGACTCGCCGAAGGGGAGATGGCTTCATCGTGCCAGTCTCTGCTCACCCTTCTGTTCTGCTTCTCATTCCTTGGGGGAAGTGGAGAGGGGCAGGACCAAGAGGTTCCTTAAGGTGGGTGCAGGCAGTGACAAAGTATCCAGGGACGCTGTGCTTAAAGAGTGAGTCCTCTGAGGCCGTCACACCAGAGATGTGGCCACCCACGGTCGACCCCTCCTGATCCCCTGAGCCCCCACTGGCCCGGCTGCCAGGGCCGGGAGAGTCTTATGCAACCACCCTGGGGGCTCCAAGTACCCACGATGGTGACCTCAGTGACACCGTCCAGTGTGGGAAGGAGAACTGGGGGCAAAGTGGGGTAGTTTCTCTCCGGGAAGGAATTTTGTGCACTCACCTGGAAGGGGATCCTCTAAACATTAACTCCGTCCACGCAACGGGAGCGGGCCCAAGCCAGAACAAATGGCCGGGAGCCACCTGGGCCTCCGGGTGGCTCATTTGCCATAAATCCTCAGGACATTTCCCATCATCAATTCCCGCAGTTCCCCTAAACCCAGCTGCCTTGACTCTCCTCCTGGGCCCTGAGTCCAGTAGCTCCGAGGCCCAAAACTGGGGTTGAAGCTGCAATGGGAGCCCATGAGTCATTCTGGGCACATCTGTGACAGAAATCAGAAAGCAGCCCCTTCTCTCACTCCCTTCCCGCCCCCAGACCTCAAAGCAACTTCCTTTTGGCTTTGATGTAGGATCCTTATTAAAAGGACGGCTCTTTGGGCCTCTGAGGGAGGGTAGCAAAGTCTAAGAGAAAGATCACAGGTCTGGGATGTTAAGTGGCAGGTCAGAGGATCCTTAATTGGTTGTAAAATCCCCTGGCTGGGATTATTGCAGCCCTGAAAGGAACCCCAGCCCGCCCCTTTCTGGACAACCGGGCAGGATTTAGGAGGCTGTAAGAGCATGGAAGAAAAACAGAGGTCTTGGGAGGTATTTAAGTGTCTGGGCAAGTAGGTGGGTCCACTCTTTCCCCAGCTCCAGCCAGGGCCAGATTTACACCATTCCAGTCAGATAAGGATGTCCCCCAACAGCCCTGGGGTTGAGGGGTGCCACCCCCACCCCCCACCCCTACACCCCTACACCCTTTCCAAGCTGAATACTACCCAGGCCCTGCCCGAGTCTGTTCCCCATTCCATCATCCGGGACCCAGAGAGCCTCTGGTCAGCAACCTCGGTCCGGACCGTGTCCCACGTCACTCAGCTGCAGTTGTCCCTCGGGTCTCTCCGGGCTAAACGAACCCAGGTTCTCTTAGCCTCTCCTTCTGGCTTGTGTTTTCCGAACCATTAACCATCTCCGTGGCTACTGTATTTGTGCAGTTGGCCGGACTGGTTCCCTATTGACCCTCATCCTCACCGTTCCGGCCCATTTCTCCAATATCCCTGGGGTTATTTTTGAATTCTCATTCTGTCTTTCAAGTACTTAGACCTCCCTGCGCCGCTCCCCACCTCCGCCCTCCTCTCCTTCTCTCGAGAAAGATCTTTCCACACTCATTCATGTCACTGGCGGGCAACTTGAGCACTGAACTCAGGAATGTCACTCCTGATATATTTAGAGAGTGCCTTCCTAACATCCAACTCTTGCAAAACCCGATTTTCACAAAGTACAAGTACAACCTGATTGTTCAAAATCAGGTTGAGGAGAGTTACATCTTTTGCTTCTCCCTATTCTGTTAGACCCCACCGCCCCTTCTAGAAAAATGGATGAATTTGACAAGGTCCCCGGGTCATTACCCAGCACCTTCTTCTCTTCTAAAAGGTTGCCAGAAGATTTAGCATGATTTGTTCCCTGAGTTGGCAAGTTAAGCTTCTCCCCGATCCGTTTTCTAAGGTGGACCCATGCAGCTAGGTATTTCCGAGGGCCTGCCTGGCTCCCCTGTCCATCACTGTCCCCCGAGCCCCCTGAAATGCCTAGCTGATAGCAGTAATTTTAGTAATAATAGCATTTATTGAACATCCACTGGGTGCAGTGCGCTTCGGAAAGTACAACAGAGGCGTGAGACATGTTTCCTGCCCAAGAAGAGCTTAAATTGTAATGGGAAAGTGGAGGTAGAAATTGGTACAACTGATGGAATTGGAGTGCAAGTTGGTGGTTGGAAATGTCTCTTCTCTTCCTCTGCTTAGTGAATACCAGTTTTCAGGGCTGGAGCTTTTCTTCACTTCCAGCTGTCTCATTTCAGAAGTGTCTGTGATCTGAAGGAGGGCCGGGGGAGGGCGGGGAGGGATGAGGGCACGGGAGAGAGAGAGAGAGAGAGAGAGAGATTTTGGAGGGATTTAGTTCTGGCTGCCACAGAAAACCAACTCTCATCACATCCAGTCCTGAGCAGAGGGGGGCAGGAGGGGCAGGAGGGGCAGGAAGGGCAGAGGAGGGAGGGGAGGCCCACATTCAAACCAAGATATATTTCTTTTAACGAATGACCCAAGCTGGTCTAATTATAGCCACTCTGAAATCCATGTCATCTCGCCCTGGGGAAAATGGAGAAACGAGATCTTTCCTCACTTTCTTCAGCTCAGAGAAAGGCATGTACCCTATCCAGTCGATCAGAGGCATTCACGGAGCCCCTAGTGAGTGCAAGATAGTAAACTGAGTGCTTGGGAACCATTTCAAGACACAGGTTTCCTGTCCTCAGGTTTATTATCTAATGAGAAAGTCGAGTGATGGTTTACAGAAAATTTGTTTGGGGATTTAATCTTAGTAGAGGCCGAAGCAGCCGTGTCCCGTGGGCACCCTCACTGATCGAAGGCCCGGGTACCGTCTCCGGTTTCTCGTTGCCAGCAGGAGGGGGTTGGCAGCAGCCCGTGGTCCTCACTCATTCCTAGAGTGATACATGGGAAGTGGGTGCCCCGGGTGGCCACCGTTGTTCCTCTCTGGCCCCGGACCCACCACCCCAGAGCGTCGGGGGTCACCGGGTCTTGGAAACCGCCTCCAGCTTGGCCGCCGTGCTGTAGCTCGTTGAGCCTGGACCCTTACTCCTCTTGGGGACTGGCACTGCGGCTCCTGATGTGATGCCGGAGGGGCTGCCAGTTTGGGAAGATGGGACGTGGGCCCTTCTATCCCTCTCTTGGAGCACGGTTATGCTGCAGGAATATGAGAATGCGTTACCAATCAGTTTCCCTCCTCTTTACATAGCTGTTTTGGGGGGAGGCTACAGGATAATGCTTCTTGAGCTGAACATTCTCCCAAGCACCTGCAACTCTAATTCACCATTTAGATGGCCAGTCTGTTACATTAAAATCTTCGGGGCACGCCTCCACTGCCGAAGCAATCAATCGATCAATCAATTATATTTATTGAGCACGTACTGTGTGCCAAGCACTTTATTAAGCACTTAGGAAAGTACCGTATAACACTGTAACAGATCTGGTAGATACTTTCCCTGCCCACAAGGAGCTTATAGGCTAGAGGAGGAGACAGACATTAATATAAATTAATTATGGATATGTACATAATAACAATAATAATTACAGTACTTGTTAAGCACTTACTATGTGCCGAGCACTGTTCTAAGCACTGGAGTAGGTACAGGTTTATCGGGTTGGACACAATCCCTGTCCCACATGGGGAATCACAGTCTTTTAATCCCCATTTTACACATGAGGTAACTGAGGCCCGGAGAAGTGAAGTGACTTGCCCAAGGTCACACAGCAGGCAGGTGGCAGAGCCAGAATTAGAACCCAGGTCCTTCCGACTCCCAGGCCCGTGCTCTATCCGCTAAGCCATGCTGCTTCTCCTAAGTGCTGTGAGGCTGAGGGAGGGAGACATGTAAGGCGCAAATCCAAGTTGGAGTGGTGACACAGAAGGGAGTGGGAGAAGAGGAAATGAGGGCTTAGTCGGGAAAAACCTCTTGGAGGAGACGTGCCTTCAAATCAGGCTTTGAAGGTGAAGAGAGTGGAGGTCTGGCAGATCTGAAGCACTGAGGTAACAAGAAAATTCCTGCTCCTCATTCTGAAAGTATTTATTAAGTGCCTTTATGCAAATGGAATACTTATCTATACCTCTATCAACCAATATGATCCTGTCCTGGTAGAGTACAAGATATAGTAAGAAGACACAGTCCCTGCCCTCTAGGAGCTTTCCAGTTTGAATCAGACCACACACTGTACTGTCCTGAATTCAGCTTGGGTCCATCTCCTCTGGACTGTAAGATCACTGCGCGCAGGGAACGTGACTGTTTATTGTTGTATTGTACTCTCCCAAGCGCTTAGTACGGTGTTCTGTCCACAGTAATACAATTGAACGAATGAATAAACGGTGAGCACACTCCAAATCTGGGGTGGGCAGCCTGCGGCTGAGGTGGAATTAAAGACGGAGGACCCCTGGAATTTCCAAGCCTTGTTCAGGAGTCCCCCAAGGGATTTCGATGAGTGTAGCGGCGGTCTGATTGAATCTGTTCAGTTTGTGACGGACAGAGGGAGAAGTCAGGACAGAGCAGCCATGCAGTTGGTCTGGTGAAGCCAGTTAGGCTTCTCTGCTATCCCACAGAAGGGATGGGCCACTCCAATTTTGGTCTGGTTTTTTTTACCACATTCCGGAACCTTCAGTGTGGGGAAATGCAGGGAAAACAGGCCCACAGGAGCGGCACTGGGAGGAGGGGTGTTTCCTCAGTGAAAAATGTCACCCATTCAGTAGCACCAGTTGGAAAATGTTTCTCCCCGGCTCAGTTTCTGTCTGAACTGAGCTGGGTCCCTCCCAGACTAGTTGGGTGGGATGTGCAGATTGGGGGGCAAGAGAAAGGAGACAGCCAAGGGGACTGTCAGAGGGTGGGGTGAGTCTCCATGAGGCCATCGTTCCTTTAAAGGGTCCATGGATTTTGGTTTTCACCTCAAGTTAAAGGGCCACTCGAGGCAGAGTATCTGTGACCTTAGGCACTCAGAGTTCTCTGGTTTGTGTGTGTGTGGCCAGATGGTGTTTATCAAGGGGGACTTACTCTTGAGGAAGGTAAAGGGGGCATGAAGGGCCAGGTTGGGGGAGGAGAGAGAGACACTGGGAAGCCAGGATTATCTCCAAAGTGCACTGAAGTGCCTCCCCTCCACCCTCTTGTCCCTCTCACCCTGTGCCCCACACACCACGCTGGCTTCCGTTTCTTCCTCTCTCTTCGCTCCTCATCCCACCCCTGATGCTCTGTGGATCGCTCTTCTCCTCCCACCTGCCACCTTGACTAAATTTCCCCTGTGTCTGCAGTCTGCTGCTTGGTCTCTCTAAGTCTGTCTTCTTCAGGCTTTGCCCCACCCTTAGCAGTCCATCCCGGCTAGGAACCGGGGAAAAGAGAAACGAGCTGTTTTCCCCATCTCGCTTCTTTAATGGAATCTTCCCTCCCAGCCTCCTTTCCTCCTCCCAACCCCTTGGAAGACTGCAGGTTAGGAGCCCCTGTGGCTACTCCTTTGAAGAGCCCAGTCCGGGGTAGGCGAGTGGTGGCCCAGGGTCAGTTGGGGGTGTTGGAAGGGTCACAGACTGGGGCCCAAAGAGGTTCCTTATGCGGTGGGGGGTGGGGGAGTCCCTGATTCTGATTTAGGAAAGAGCTTTGGTAGCTGTAGGGAGAGGGAGGTCAGCCACTGAGTTTCAGAGCCCTGACCGGGAATAGGAAGCGATTGCAAAACATCATCCGACCCCTGACCCCGGAGAGAGATTTCAGCTAATTATAGCCACTCCTGGCATTCTCAGTGCTCCTCACAGTCCAGTCGCTCCCACCCCTCTGCTTGCCTTCCCAGAAAGGGCGAGAGATTTGGGAGGGGGCCCTCTCGAGAAGAGGAGGGGGCTGAGGGCTCACGGTCTGGAGTCCAGTATCAGGAATAGGGAAGGTGGGATCATACGGTACCTGGGAGAACTAATTTAAGTGGTTACAGGACAGAGCCTCTGAGCAAGGTGTCAGGCCACCCCCTGCCCGTGCATCACCCTGAGAAGGCCCCCCGGGCTATCAAAGGCAGAGGAAGGGGTTGCCTTTGGAGAGCAGAAGAAAGCCATCCTTTGGGCCCCAGCAGGGCAGGCTTCTACCCAGAGTGAGGATTCTGGGAATTCCCAGGCCTGGAGGAAGTGGGTATGGAGAGATACATTATTTCCATTGTTTCTGTCCCAGTCCCCACCTCCTATTTTGAGAAGTGATTTCTGCTTTGGAGCTCTGGGGAGAAGAGAAATGGCAGCAGTGTTAACGAGGAAAATCTCTTGAGCCCAAGCGTGGGGTTGAAGATGACCCACCCTCCTCACTGTAGTGTTTAGCTCTCTGTCTCCAGCTGTGCCTTCGGGCACCTCTCCCGCCCGTCACCCAGAGTGTCTGAGGCAAAGCCTGTGTGAGAAACTAGGCTCGGAAGAATGCTTCAACGCCCACATGGGCCCTAGAGAGGGCTTTTTGGCCTGCCCTCTCTTCTGCTCGGCCACTCCTTGGGCCCCGGTGGAATGCTGGGGTGGAACGCTGGGGTGAAACCAAGTGGTCTTGTCGGGTGAGGAAAACGGACAAGTCTCTGGAGCCCAGTAAGGCAGGCAGCCTGCCAACACAAATCAGACACTCAGAAAACCGACCCTGCTTGCAAGGAGCCTCTGATGCTGTGGTGGGCTACCGAGGATGTGATGGCAATCGCCATCTGCTCAGAACAGGGTAGACTCCCCGCTTTCTTGCGTGGATTAGCTACAGCCCTCTACCAAGGCAGGGAAATGGAAGTGATGATCCTGTGGTACCATAACAGTACCAGATAGGGACCGGCAGAAAACCAGATTGTATAAAATGGAATAATTGGGTCTTTTGGGTTTTTTTTTTTTTTAATGATACTCATTAAGCACTTACTAAGTACAGACACTGTACTGAACACTGGAGTAGGTAGATGCAAATCAGGATGGGCCCAGTCCATGACCCACATGGGGCTCACGGTCGTAATCTCCATTTTATAGATTCAATAGTATTTATTGAGCGCTTACTATGGTGAGGTAACTGAGGCCCAGAGAAATGAAGTGACTTGCCCAAGGTTATACACGAGACAAGTAGTGGAGCCGGGATTAGAACTAAAGTCTTTCTGACTCTCAGACCTGTGCTTTATCCACTAGGTCACGCAACCTCTCAGCATGTCTGTTTTTTGTCTGGGTGTCTGTTTTTCGACTGGTCTGACTCTTCCCCTGCCCCAGCATGCCCACTCTGGGCCAAGGCTGGGCTGGGGTCTCTGTGTCGGGGGGCGGGTCAGCCGGGAGTCCCTAGAGTGTTGGAGGTGGGCACAGGAGCAGAGAGCCCAGGTCCCCTTCGGGCCTGCCTCTCCTCCCTCTGCCCTGACCATCCACCTCCTCTGTTGCCTGGGGCAGGTGGAGCAAATCCTATCAGAGTTCCGGCTGCAGGAGGAGGACCTGAAGAAGGTGATGCGGAGGATGCAGAAGGAGATGGACCGGGGATTGAGGTTGGAGACCCACGAGGAAGCCAGCGTGAAGATGCTGCCCACCTACGTGCGATCCACCCCGGAGGGCTCAGGTAGACCAAGCCTCGGCGGGCCCCAGGGCAACTCAGGGTGGCCCCGGCCTTCCCAGTCCCCATGGGCCAGGCCCAGCTCCAGGGCTCAGCTCAGGGGCCTCCAGTTGAAGATCTGGGGAAGCGCCCAGGGTCAGGGGTCTCTGAGGGGCCAGATGAAAATCTAAAAAGATCCCCATCCCTCTTCCTTCCGGGCACCTTGCTCCTGCTAGACTTCCCTCCCAGCCCCACGGACTCCCCGGTCTCAGCCCTTTGAGGGTCCTGTGACCCCAGCCCCTTTCTCTCGGACCCACAGAGGTTGGGGATTTCCTCTCTCTGGATCTGGGAGGCACGAATTTGCGCGTGATGCTGGTGAAGGTGGGGAAGGCGAGGAGGGGCAGTGGAGTGTGAAGACAAAGCACCAGCTGTATTCCATCCCCACAGATGCCATGACAGGCACGGCAGAAATGGTGAGCGGACCCGGGTGGGCCTCCTTCCTGGCAGCCGGACCCCAACCCCTAGTCGGCAGTTTGGCCAGGGCAGCAGGGAGTCCCCCGGGGTGGACCCAGGACCGGGAGAGGCTGAAGATATTCTCTCGAGGCCCCGTCAGTCACTTCAAAGAAAAGGCTCTCCTCATCCGTTCTGTGTCCCCCTGCACCTCAGACCCTGTCTCCCAAACATAGGCAGCTCCAGCCCTGGGGGCTTGGTGGGCCTCAGCTCCTGTGGGAAGAGGGTGAGGGGAATTGGCTAGAGGCCACTCCCTCACAGGTAGAGAGCCACCATCTCTCCGGGGGAGGGTGGGAGAGGAAAGTGTGGAGGGAGGAACTAACCGCTGCCTGGTGCTCGCGGGGGATTGTGTCGGGTTCCAGCTCTTCGATTACATCTCCGAGTGCATCTCGGATTTCCTGGACAAACACCACATGAAACACAAAAAGCTGCCGCTGGGCTTCACGTTCTCCTTCCCCGTGCGGCACGAGGACATTGACAAGGTCAGCAGCGGGGAGCTGGGGCTGGGCCGGGGCTGGGGCTGGAAGCGCAGCTGGGCATTGCTCAACCAAAGGGCTTTTCTCCTGTCCAAGGGAATCCTTCTCAACTGGACGAAGGGCTTCAAGGCATCAGGTGCCGAAGGGAACAACATCGTTGGACTTTTGCGAGACGCCATCAAAAGGCGAGGGGTGAGCGGGGGTGGAGCCGCCTCCCCCGTGAGAGAAGGATCCCAAGGCCCCAGAAGCCGGGTCCTGGGTTCCCGTGAGCCCGGTGGCCCACAGAGCAATTCCTGCTGCCCTTTCCACCTCATTCTTCCTCCTCTTCCTCCGTCCCCTTCTGCCCTTGCAGCGGAAGCTGGCTCAGCAAGGCAAGAGGATGGTGGGGAGTTTGTCCACCAGTCAATGTTATCTATCGAGGCACTTCCAAAAATCATTTACAGACTGTGAAAACCGGAGGAGGAAGAAGAAAGAGAAGAAAGCAGGAAAGAGTGCCAATACATCAGCATTTGACACCGTGCTTGACACATGATATGCACTTATTAAGTAGCACAACTATCTAGGGATATGTAAATACACATAGTCCTAATTAGTTATGGTACTTATTAAGTATACATATAAGTAGTAAGAGAGAGAGAGAGAGAAAGGAGACTTGGGGGCTGGCTGGAGCTCCACAGTTGACCCCTCACCTGCCCTCTCCTTGGGCTCCCTCCAGCTTGCTGGCATCACGTCCTTCCCTTGTTTCCCCACCGGCAGGACTTTGAGATGGATGTGGTAGCTATGATCAATGACACCGTGGCAACCATGATTTCCTGTTACTACGAGGATCGCCAGTGTGAGGTTGGCATGATCGTAGGTAAGACACCCGCCCAGCTTCCCGCACCCAGTGGCCAGCCCTTTCTCCATCCCTTCCTCCCGGGCTATCCAGTCATCCATCCAGTCATCTTTCCACTTTTCCCCTCCTCTCGGTCTTGGACCTACCTGGACACCTCCGGGAGCAGTAGCTAGGGGTTCCCCTTCCACCACTCTGAGGGGCTGGGTCTTGTCTGTCCATCCAGAATGGGAGCTACCCATCTAGGAAGGCCAGGGATCAAGTCCCTCCTACTCTCTGGGCCAGGCCAGCCAAGCCCAACTCTTTGTAACAGTCAACTCCTTCCCCTAAGGAGTTCTGCCAAGATGGGACCCGGGGGGACTCAGGCTTGTGGATTCCATTGCCAGGCTGTGAAGTACCTGGCATCATGATTGTTAAGAGCCGGCAGGGCCACTACGATACCATAGGTAGAGTGAGATTATTTCAGAAGCAGCACCCCATTCTGCCCTCTCCTGGGCTGGGCTGGGCCTGGCCCTGGCTCCAGGCTGGGTTTTGGCTTGGCCAAGCCCACCCTGCGGGCACCTGGGCCCCCAGCAGGCCCTCAGAGCCAAAGGTCACTGGGCTTCCTTGCCCCAGGCACGGGGTGCAACGCCTGCTACATGGAGGAGATGCACAACGTAGAGCTGGTGGAGGGGGACGAGGGCCGGATGTGTGTCAACACGGAATGGGGGGCCTTCGGGGCTGCGGGCGAGCTGGACGACTTCCTGCTGGAGTACGACCGGGTAGTGGACGAGACCTCCCTGAACCCTGGTCAGCAGCTGTAAGGACCCGGGGCACAGCACGCCCCAACCGCCTCGGGCCCCTGCGCGCCCATCCGTCCGTCCTTCGGGGTTCCCGCCCCACCCTGTCCCCTCCCTCCCCCGTCGCCCTCGGGAGGAAACGAGGCCAATTTGGGGGACTGGGCTTCTGGCCCGCTGCCATGGGCAGGACTAGATGGGATATGCTGAGCAGTGGTTTACCCTTCTCTTCCTGGCTCACTTAACCCTCCTTATGAAGAATCCCTTTAGGAGGGAAATCTCCATCCAAAAGCACCCTTGTTTTCGGCACCCCGCTGACTAACCTAGGACATGTTCGAAAGGCTTCCACTTAGCAAAGTAACCCCACCTCCCATGAATCCCTTTGGCTTTGTTTTAAAGACCTTTTCTGGAAAGTTGAATCGGTCAATCAGTGGCATTTATTGAGTGCTTATTGTCTGCAGAGCACTGTGCTAAGCACATAGGAGAGCACAGCGGAGTCGGTAGACACGTTCCTGACACACAAGGGGCTTCCAGTCTAGAAGGGGATCTTTTGAAGAGAAAGGGGTCTTTTTGTTTGATTGCCCCGCCTTCCCTTCCTCCCCCTTCCTCTCCCCCTCCCTCCTTCCCTTCCTTCCTCCCTTTCCTCTTCGTCTCTGGAGATGGTAGCTGTGACAGGGGAGCCTGCCTACCTCCAACCAAGGAGAGAGTGCCATGCACAAGCACGATCCTCCCAACTGCTGAGAACTATAGTGAAGGGTCCTCGTCCAAGGTGTGAGGATCAGGGAGGTTGGTGACCCAAGGATGGATATGGGGCAGGAGGGGCAGGAGGCCTGGGCCCAAGGTTGGATATTAGGGTGGAAGAGCCAGAGGCCCCTGCCTTGGGTCTGAGGATGGATGCAGTTCCCCAGAGAGATCCACCGCTGAGCTGGCCAGTGACGTGCAATTTCGAGGGGAGCCCCGACTCCTGCCCAGGGGCTCTGGTGTCTGGGGAGAAATTAGGAGCTCAGGATGGCTCCTGGCCCCAGCAGAGTGGAGCCTGTTCATCAAGTCAGACGCACAGACACGCTCTCACCCCCGACCCCCTCGCGGACCCCTTTCTCCTCTCTCTCTCCGCCCTGCCCTCAACTTCTTTCTCCCCTTCCTCTCTCTCCCTTCTCCCCTTTCACCCATCTCTCTTCATCCCCCCTACGTGTGTTCGGTCCAGTAGAGCCTGGTCTGGTGGAAAGAACACGGGCCTGGGAGTCAGAGAAAGTGGGTTCTAATCCCCGTTGTGCCACATGTCTGCTGTGTGACTTTGGGCAAGTCACTTCACTTCTCTGTGCCTCAGTAACCTCAACTGTTAAATGGGGATTAAGAGTACGAGCCCGGCGTGGGGCAGGGACTGTGTCCAACCTGACTACCTTGTATCTATCCTAGCACTTCGAACAGTGCTCGGCACATAATAAGCGCTTGACGAATATCACGGTTATTATCATTACTATTCCCAGTCACCCCCCACCACACGCACAAGTGTACACACATGCACATACACACGCGCACATAAACATCGCTTACGTGTGAAAGATCAGCCCAGATGTTCCGGGGACCCCAAGATTGCCGCTGGCCAGGCGGGGTGGGGGCTACCGGGCCCGGCCCTGGCGCCGGCCCGACCACGCGCCTCCGCCCCCTCCCCAGCTATGAGAAGATTATCGGCGGGAAGTACATGGGCGAGATCGTGCGGCTGGTGCTGCTGAAGCTGGTGGACGAGAACTGCTGTTCGGCGGGGAGGCGTCCGAGAAGCTGCGGACCCGAGGGGCCTTCGAGACTCGCTTCGTCTCCCAGGTTGAGAGGTACCGTCCCACCCCCGCCCGCCTCCCGTGCTTCCTGCCCTGGCCCCTCTGACCCCCACAACAGTTCTCAGACCTAGGGAACCCCCGCGGCTGATTGGCCGGGTGGGGAGAGCCCCGTCATTCTCCACGTAAACACGCCTCCGACCACGCGCCGGGCCCCACTCCCCACGTCACCGCACACACGCACACTGCAGCTTGCCCCCTCACCGGAGTGAGGGGCCCTTGGCTGGACACGGCCCTGCCCCCCCCCCCCCCCCAGCGACTGTGGAGATCGTAAGCAGATCTACAACCTCTGAGCACCCTGGGGCTGCGGCCCTCGCCCGCGGACTGCGACATCGTGCGTCTGGCCTGCGAGAGCGTCTCCACACGGGCCGCCCAGATGTGCTCGGCCGGGCTGGGGGTCATCAACCGCATGAGGGAGAGCCGCCTGGGGGAACTCACACGCATCACCGTGGGCGTCGACGGCTCCGTCTACAAGCTGCACCCCAGGTGAGGCCTTCCCCGAGGAAAGAGGGGGGACCCCGGGCCCTCGGGGACCTCCGCCTGGGAGTAACCCCGTCGCCATGCGCGTGTCTTCCCAGTTTCAAAGAGCGGTTCCATGCCAGCGTGCGGCAGCTGGCGCCCTGCTGCGAAATCACCTTCATCCAGTCCGAGGAGGGCAGCGGCCGGGGCGCGGCCCTCGTGTCCGCCGTGGCCTGCAAGAAGGCCTGCATGCTCGCCCAGTGACTGGGACACCCCTCCCACCGGGGGCCCCTCGATCCCCTGCTCCGCACCGGCTTCAAGGAAGCGGGGTCTGAGGGTGGCGTGCCCCCGCCCTCCATGGAGCCCCATTCCTTGCCCTGGGGTCGGGATGAGATCCCGGGGCTGGCTTTTGGGACAGTCACTCCTCTCCCTCACACGGGTCTGGCTTTGTGACTTAGCAGGCCTCTGAGCCCCGGGGGCCGGGCAAGCGGCCCATGGAGCAGGAGTCTGGAGCCGGGATGAACCCAGGCTCCTTCCTACCCCTGTCCATGCCCAGTGCCCTCAGCCGGCTGTTGCCTTGGAAACAGGTCTCCAGCGGCCCTCCAGCTCCCTTCTGCCCTGGGCCCCCGGAGGCCATCGAGAGTCCACCAGGCCCCAGGTACCCGGGCGAGCAGCAAGGCAGAGCCGCGGGAGGCTGGGGTCGGGGGCCGCTCCGTCGGTCAGACCAGCGGTCGTAACCCTTCATGGCTTGCCATCCTCCCAGCCTGGGCCCCGAGAGGAGAGCCAGGAACCCATTGCTGGCTGCCAGTCCGCCGCCAGCATCCCAGAGGGAGAGTCAGCCACGGCCTGGTGGTCCAATTCGTGCCAAGGTCTCTCCTCCCTAGCCCCTTGGGCTCCCGCTCCTGCCAGAATCTTGGGTTGCAGAGGCTTAGGGGTCGGTGGGACGGGGCCAGCACTGGGCCATGTGTGGCAGAGAGATCAGGCTACCCGGGCACGCAGTTTAGTTGGAGTATTGGCAGGAGCTGATAGTGGGCAAAGCTCTATCCTGTGGACTGCCCCCCCGTGGACTGCCCACCCGTGCAGACCGAGGGATGGGCTGGAACAGCAAGGAGAAAAGTCTCTCCGGGACTCCCAGCCCGTCCCACCCTGCTCACACATTCCCACATCTGCAGTGAGTATCCCCCGAGGTGCACCTGTGCCCTGCAGCCTACCTGGTATGGGGATGGAGATGGCCAGCTCCTTGGGCCACCCCGGGGTCCATCGTGCATTCCCAACTCCATCTGGAAGTCCCCTTGGGCTAAGCCCTTTCTGCCTGACCTAGGTGCCTATCGTGGGGTGCTGTGGGAGGGGACAAACTCCATCTCCCCATCTCTGGGCTCCAGAGGCTTCCAGTCAAGGAAAGAGTCCCCTCCCTCCCAGCCCAAGTTGTTCCCAGGAGGTAGGGGGAGGTGGTAGGAGGCTGTGGAGGGGCAGATACAGACATGTACATGCCCCTCTCTCCCCTTTCCCCCAGCCCAATCGGCCTGCACATATATATAAATGTACAGCCCTGCCCTTCTTTCCTCACCTCTGTAGGCCTGCTGTGTGCATATACCCGGGCCGTTAGCAAGACACTTTGATTCCCACCATCTCCCCCATCCTTCCCTGCCTCGCCTTAGAATTGTTTGTTTTTTTTAAAATAAAGAAGTTTGAAAAGGGGGCATTCAGTGAGTCACTGAACAAAACGTGATTTCAAAGATTTCACAATGGACCAATAAAGGAATCTGTATGGGGAACAAAGCCCACCCAGATTTCAATTTAATACCCTCTCCATCAGCCAAGCCTCCGTCCGAGCCCTCACATCGCCCTTGACAAGAATTGTACGAATAGGTAAGGGTGAGAGAAATAGAGATCAGTAACAGTCCAGTAAGTCCATCAGGAGTGGGTCGATCGACAAGACCTATTGGGGGCCGAGATGGATGATGGGATGACCTGGCTGGGTTGCCGGGGGTTAATCAAGTAAGGCCGCCTGAAGGAGGTGGCTTTTTGGAGGATTTGAAGGAGAGGAGGGACAGGGTCGGGCGAAACAGAACGGGAGCGGGCACCCAGGCACGGAGCAAAAGAGTGAGCACGGGGTCAGAGCCGGGAAGAGGAGAGGAGGGAGTGGCCGAGAGGCAGAGAGAACTGAAGTTTCTGTTCCTCAATAGAAATCACGGGGAATGGACTTTTCTGGGTGATCGGCGATTTTGAGGAGACCGGATCGGGGCTTTGCACAGATGACAGCTCTGCTTTGCCTTTCCTTCCCTCCAGCCCAGCAGCCTCTGCCCCTCCCCTGAGCATCCCCACCCTCTGAGCTGGAGTTGGGCTGAGGGCCGGAGCACCCGCCCTGTAAAGAGCAAACATCTGGTGCGATCCAGACAGCTGGGGGCTTAGCCCGGGGCGGCCTGGCAGCTGGGTCCTGGACCCCCACCTCCGGGGTCCCCCGCGGCTCAGCCTGTGCTCACCCACAGCTGGGGGCACCTTTGGGGCCGGGCCAGGTTGGATCCGGGGATGCACTGGGTGGGAAGGGGAGCGGCTGCAGTGTCTACCAACTATGTTATGCTGTCCTAAGCGCTTAGTACAGTGCTCTGCGCATAGTAAGTGCTCAATAAATACCATTGAGTGATTGATTGACTGATTGATCGATCGGAGGTTGGGGGGAGAGAAGAAGAGAGGCCGACTGTCCGGTCCCACCTAGATGAATGAGTCAGACAGAGAGAGGGAGGGGGAGCCCGAGGTGAGGGGTCGGGGTCGGGAGGGTGGCCGGAATGTGGCTGACTGGTATCACGCCTGGACTCTTATCTGGCTCTCAGGGGGCTCGGGCCGGGGACTGCCAAATTTGGAACTGTCCGGGCCCCGCTCCTAATTTGGCCTCCCAGGTGATAAGACCGGTATATAGCCCGCCCGGGCTCGGAGGCTGGGAAGCGGAGACACCGGCAACTCGGAAGAGGAGATGGTGAGCTCGGGCATGAGGGCAGGGGCGGTGGATGGGGTGAAAATGTTAGCCCCCCTCGAGGCCAGGGGACCAGGTAGAGGCGGGCAGGTTGGAGGAAAACCTGGGAGATGATCCTAGCGGTCATCGCCTCAGTCCAACCCGAAGAAGGGGTCTGCGTCCCAGCGGCAAGGCGGAGTCACTCCAGTTGCAACTCCAGGATCCAGACCCCCTGGGAATGTAAGGGAACTGAGGGGAAGGGCTGGGGTATGGCAGGGGCATGGACCGATGGGTCCCATGGGTCCCACGGGTTCTGGCCCTCTTCAGAACTGCGGCACACAATCCCCGGGGCTGAGGCACACTGCCCGGGCTCATGATTTCTGGTCGCCCAGGCCAGTAGGAAGGCAGGGACCAGGGGGAAGGCAGCGGCCAAGCAGGCCCAGCGTGGCTCGTCCAATGTTTTCTCCATGTTCGAGCAAGCGCAGATCCAAGAGTTCAAGGAGGTGAGCGTCGCCGGTCCACTCTCCTACCCCCACCCCGGCACCCTCCAGCTCCCTTCCAACTCCTCCATCCTCCATCCCTCCCGAGTCCGGCCCCTCCGGCTCGCCCTCCGACCCCCTCTCTGTCCCCTTGCTGCCCGCTGCAGGCTTTCAGCTGCATCGACCAGAACCGTGATGGCATCATCAGCAAGTCAGACCTGAAGGAAACATTCTCCCAGCTCGGTGAACCAGGGGGGCAGACAGCCATGCCCAACCCGGTGCCCACACTCACTCTCACGCCCTCCCTCTCCGGGCCTCTCTCCACCCGCCCAGCTCTCCATCTCCCTGGGAGTCTCTCCGCTCTCTGTCTCGGAGTTGATTAGAGAGGGTGAAGTCAGCACAGAAGCCAAGTCACCTTTGGCCCGATTCCCACCTCCTCCCCAAACTCACACCTCTCTCTAAACTCACACCTCCTTCCCCTCCTCTCGTTCTCCCCACTCAAGTCATGCCTTCTCCATTCCCCCCCTCTTCACTTTCTTGTGACTGGAGCCATGACCTTAGCCCACCCCTGTCCACTCCTGGGCTGCGGGTTTGGGAAGCTGGGAGGAGGGAAACTGGACTGCAATGGTCTCCCGTCCCCTTCCCCACTTCACCTCCGGCCAGGGAAGCTGAACGTCTCTGATGAGGAGCTGGAGGAGATGCTGCAGGAGGGGAAAGGCCCATCAACTTCACCGTCTTCCTCTCGCTCTTTCGGGGAGAAACTCAACGGTGAGGCTGCTGGTCCCCCCTCCACAGTCCAGATCCTGGGGTGTCCGGCCATCACCCATAGAGTGGGGGCAGGGTGGAGGGACCCACGTGTACCCCCTGTGCTGATTCCCATGAGTCAGGGGTGGGAGTGGTGGGTGGGTTCTCGTGTTGGAAGGCTGGGGGGTCTCCCCCAGGGGAGATCTCCCACCCCAACTGGGCTCCCAGCTCCACTGCTGCCAGGGACCCCGGCATCACCCTCCTCGAGAGACAGGGCTGGGGCCGGGGTGAGGGTGCTCTGAATCCACCTCTGCTCCCTCCCCGCCACACCCAGGGACGGACCCCGAAGACTCCATCCTCAGTGCCTTCCGTATGTTCGATCCCAATGGCACCGGCCTGGTGAACAAAGACGAGTGAGTGCGGGAGTGGGATGCCTGGGCTCTGAGGGTAGAGCCCCCTTCCCCATATACACCCCCCCCCCAACCCGGGGCAGGGCTGGGTAGAGCCTGGAGACGGAGCTGGGCGTCCTGCTGGGCCCAGCCCTCACCCACCCTGGGCCCGTTTGCTCTCTTCCCAGGTTCAAGCAGCTCCTCCTGACACAGGCGGACAAGTTCACCCCCGCTGAGGTGGGCAGGACCTTCACCCCCCCACCCTGCTCCCCACCCTGATCTCTCCTTCTTCCTTGGTCCGAGGACCCTTGGGAGCCATGGGGGATGAGAGAAAAAGGAGCCGGGGAATCTGGGTTTGGAAGGGGAGAGAGATACCATCCTCTGCCCCATTTGCAGTCTCTGCCTCCCACACCAGCCCCCCACTCCCTGGTCGGCCTGGGCGGATTCTCAGGCTGACAACGGTTGCCTGGACTGGGAACCTGAGCTCTCTTGGTACCTGGGGGACCGGGACAGCATGCCACTGGGTAGTCAATTTGGCTGCCCAGGACTCCAGTGACTTGAGGGCCCAGTTTGGGGATCAAGACAAGGTCTGGGTTTCTGGGGATGGGGCCTCCCGCTGACCCAGACCTCCGTGGCTTGGAGCAGGTGCATAGGGTACTCAAGTAGTTTACACTTCCCATGCCCTGGGCCCGTCTCCCCACTTGCCACCCCAGTCTCAAGCCCCCAAATGCCACGGGGAATGAGGACCTCCACCCCAGGTGGGGGGTTTGGCCAGATTTTTGCACATCTGAGCCGCTCCCTTCCCCTCCAGGTGGAGCAGATGTTTGCAGTGACACCCATCGACATGGCAGGAAACATCGACTACAAGTCCTTATGCTACATCATCCCACGGAGATGAGAAGGAGGAGTGAGGGGAGGGGCCGGCTTGGTAGCCCCAGCATGGAACAAAGTCAATAAACCCTAGAGTCAAAGCTCTGCCTTGAAGTTGTATCTGTCGGGCAAGGGGGTCGTGCGTGTGAAGCAGCCTGGCCTAGTGGAATGAGCACAGCCCTGGGAGTCCGAAGGACCTGGATTGTAATCCCGGCTCTGCCGTTTGTCTGCTGGGTGACTCTGGGCAAGTCATTTCACTTTCCTGTGCCTCAGTTACCTCATCTGTAAACTGGGGATTAAGACTGCGAGCCCCACAAGGGACACGGACTGTGTCCGACTTGATTAGTTTGTATCTACCCCAGCACTCAGTACAGTGACTGGCACATGTTAAGTGCTTAACAAATACCATAAAAATGTGTGTGCGCTGGTAAGCATAAACATACATGTACGTACCCCAGGCGTGTGTGTTTGTGCATATACGTAAGTGTGCATATACACAAAGTGTGGCTGGTTGTGTTTCACAGGACTGTAGGTTGGGAAGAGATGGTACCTCCCTCCGTCTGCAGGTCATGAATTGGACGTGGCTTTTCAGAAGTGGGGATGGATTGCACTGAGTTATTCACATTCTCTCTGAGTCGAACAACACGCAGTATGAAACAGCTGGAGAGGATAGTTGGGAGGGCACTTGGGGGATCCTGAACAGAATATTTCTGGGCGACCTCAGAAGCGGGTAGAGCACGGGTCTGAGAGTCAGAAGAACCTCCTCTGCCACTTGTCAGCTTTGTGACTTTGGGCAAGCCACTTAACTTCTCTGTACCTCACTCACCTCCTATGTAAAATGGGCATTAATACCCATTTAGGTCATGGGCCGTGTCCAACCTCTTTAGCTTAGTGCTCAGTACATTGCCTGGCACAAAGTAAATGCTTAACAAATACCATAAAAGCAAATAAAAATACAGCAGCAGGAGTAGGCCCTGTCCCTCAGCATTTTCATTAGCGTGGCACTCTGACTGGATTGGGAGAGATTTTTTGCAAAAGCCAAGGGGTAAGGAAAGACAAATCCCTAAAACTGTCCTCTATATGGGAAAATGATGAATAAATCAATCAATGGCATTTATTGAGTGCTTACCATGTACAGAACACTGTACTAAATGATTGGGAGAGTACAACAGAATTAGCAGACGCATTCCCTGCCCTAAACCAACAAGGCATGCATACATATATTGTTCACACACTAACATACACACCCTTATAGAAACATTCCCACAGACTGTGAGCTGTGGGCAGGGATTGTCACTGTTCACTGTTGCATTGTACTTTCCCGAGCGCTTAATACAGTGCTCTGCACCCAGTAAGCACTCAGCGTGGCTTAGTGGAAAGATCCCGGGCTTGGGAGTCAGAGGTTGTGGGTTCTATTCCTGGCTCCGCCACCCATCAGCTGTGTGTCTTTGGGCAAGTCACTTCACTTCTCTGGGCCTCAGTTCCCTCATCTGTAAAATGGGGATGAAGAATGTGAGCCCCACATGGGAACACCTGATGACCTTGCATCTCCCCCGCTGCTTAGAACAGTGCTTGGCACATAGTAAGCGCTTAACAAATACCGTCATTATTATTATTATTCACGTCTCTGGGCCTCATTTCTCTCATCTGTAAAAAGAAGATGAAGACCTTGAGCCCTACGTGGGACCACCTGATGACCTTGTATCTCCCCTGGTGCTTAGAACAGTGCTTGGCACATAGTAAGTGCTTAACAAATACCGTCATTATTATTATTTAAAAATATGATTGAATGAATGAATACATGCACAGTTCTTCATTATTAAAAAAAATACGATTGAATGAATGACTGGATGGATGAATAATAATAATAATGACGGTATTTGTTAAGCGCTCGCTTATTATGCACAGAGGACAGTTCTAAGCCCTGGGGGAGATCCAGGGTCATCAGATTGTCCCACGTGAGGCTCACAGCCTTCATCCCCATGTGCCAGATGAGGTCACTGAGGCCCAGAGAAGCAGCGTGGCTCAGTGGAAAGAGCCTGGGCCGCGGAGTCAGAGGTCATGGGTGCGACTCCCGGCTCTGCCACTTGTCAGCCGGGTGACTGTGGGCAAGTCACTTCACTTCTCTGGGCCTCAGTGACCTCATCTGTCAAATGGGGATTAACTGTGAGCCTCACGGGGGACAACCTAATGACCGTATATTTACCCCAGCGCTGAGAACAGTGCTCTGCACATAGGAAGCGCTTAACCAATACCAAAATGTAAGTGGCAGAGTGGGGATTCGAACCTATGATCTCTGACTCCCAAGCCCGGGCTCTTTGCACTGAGCCACGCTGAACGAACGAACACGAACGAACGAACGAACGAACGAACGAACGAACGAACGAACGAACGAACGAACGAACGAATGAATGAATGAATGAATGAATGAATGAATGAATGAATGAATGAATGAATAGCTGCACAGTCCCCCCGCCCCAAACAGCGCATGGGCGGCTCGGGCTCCGCTAAGGAGGAGGGGGGGTGGGGGCGGGGCCTCCTCTTCAGTCCCCGCCCCTTCCCTCCCCTCTCAGCCAATGGCTGGGCGGCGCGCGCCGGATGGGCGTGGCCAGGGCGCTCGCGACTCCGGCTTCCGGGGTGGGGCGAGCCGTCGGCGGCGCGCGCGTGCTTGGGGTGAGTTTTTTCCCGCGCTGAGGCGGGAGGGGGGGGCGGGGGAGAGGGGAAGAAGGCCCCGGGCCTGAGGGGAGACCCCCGGCGCCATTTTGAAAAGCTGGGGCCCTGCCCAGACCCTTGTCTTAACAACCGTCAGGTGTGTCAGGCCCTCGCCCGGCACCATTCATTCGATAGGATTTATGGAGCGCTTACCATGCGCAGAGCACTGTGCTAAGCGCTTGGAATGGACAATTGGGCAACAGACACCAGCCCAGGACCGGCTCATGGTCTAATCAGGAAAGCCGCGCGGCCTTGTGGGTAGAACCGGGGCCTGCCAGTCAGGGGGACCTGGGTTCTAATCTGCGTTAATGAAGCAGCCTGGTTCAGTGGAAAGACCCGGGCTGGGGACTCAGAGGTCATGGGTTCGAATTCAGCTTTGCCACTTGGCAGCTGTGGGACTGTGGGCAAGTCACTTCTCTGGGCCTCAGTGACCTCATCTGTCCAATGGGGATTAACTGACAACCTGATGACCCTGTATCTCCCCCAGCACGTAGAACAGTGCTCTGCACGTAGTAAACGCTTAATAAATACCAACATCATTATTGTTATTAATCCCACCTCTGCCACGTGACTACGGCCAACTCACTTCAGCGGGCCTCAGTTGCCTCATCTGGAAAATGGGGATTGAGACTGTTGAGCCCCTTGGGACAAGGTGTCCAACCTCAATAGCCTTTGTCAACCCCCGCACCCAGAATTCTACTTGACATGTAATAAAAGCATAGCAAGTACCATCATTATTATTATTGTTACCCAGCACTGTGCTAAGCGTTGGGGAAGACACCAGCTAAATCGAACACAGCCCTGGCCCAGCCAAGTATTGATTCCCCCTTGAATAGATGAGAAAATAGGCCCAGAGACTCAATCAGTCGTATTTGTTGAGTGCTTATTGGGTGCAGAGCACTGCACTAAGCTCTTGGAAGAGTAAAAGGCAACAGAGTTGTAGACTTGTTCCCTACCCCTTCCCCTTAGAGAAGCAGCGTGGCTCAGTGGAAAGAGCCCGGGCTTGGGAGTCAGAGGTCATGGGTTCGAGTCCCGGCTCTGCCACCTGTCAGCTGTGTAACTGTGGGCAAGTCACTTCACTTCTCTGGGCCTCAGTGACCTCATCTGTAAAATGGGGATTGAGACTGTGAGCCTCATGTGGGGCCACCTGATGACCCTGTATCTCCCCCGGCGCTTAGAACAGTGCTCTGCACATAGTAAGCGCTTAACAAATACCAACGTTATTATCATTAAGCCATGGTGGTGTCCTGACTCCAGCCTTGTGCCCGTTCCTGTCCTGCCCCTCCATTTCCCAGGCCTGGCAGGGCAGAGTGCCTTCTCAAGTTAGACTTTGTGCTAGAGGTTGGGGACCACCTAGGGAGAGGGGGCCCTGAGTGTCCGGAGCCAGTCGGGCTGGGGGGGACAATAAGTGGTTTCCTCTGAGGGTGACAGTAACTACCCTTTCCTTGCTCCACAGTTATAGGGCAGCACCGTCCAGCCGACCCTGGAGCCATGTTTTCAGAGCAGGCGGCCCAGAGGGCCGGCACGCTGTTGGCTCCGCCGTCGACCAAGTCATCCACCTTTGCCCGCGAGCCCGTCACCACCTACACCAACTCCTCCCAGCCTTTCCGGCTGGGGGAGCGCAGCTTCAGCCGGCAGTATGCCCACATCTATGCCACCCGCCTCATCCACATGACACCCCTGTTGGTGAACCGGGCGCGGCAGCGCTGGGGTGAGTGCCCGCCCAGGATGACCCGCCTTGCGTGTCCGGAATCAGTTTCCTCCCCGGCAGGCGCATCACATCTCCTCGGCAATTCCGCTCGCCGGGGAGATGCCTAAGCCGTGGACCAAGTTTTACCTTGGCTGAACCCCGTTCGGTCCCTGCCTTCTCATTCTGAATGGGGAAGGGGGTGGGAGTAGGAGGTGGATCGCCCTGTAGAATGAGTGGGTTCCGAAGATCGAATTCGGATCTTTGCAGAAACTCCGGTCCGGTCGGAGAGGGAGGCGATCGATCAATCAGTGGCGTTTATTGAGCCCTTACTGTGTCCTGAGCACTCTAGTCAGCGCTTGAGTGAGTCCGATCCAACAGAGTTGGTAGACGTGTCCCTTGCCCATAATAATAATGTTGGTATTTGTTAAGCGCTTACTATGTGCAGAGCACTTTTCTAAGCGCTGGAGTAGATACAGGGTAGTCAGGTTGTCCCACGTGAGGCTCACAGTCTTCATCCCCATTTTACAGATGAGGTCACTGAGGCACAGAGAAGTTAAGTGACTTGCCCACAGGCACACAGCTGACAAGTGGCAGAGCCGGAATTAGAACCCACGACCTCTTTCCACTGAGCCACGCTGCTTCCTGTAAGTTCCATAAGGAAATTACAGTCTACAGACATTACTATGATTTATGGATGTGGACATAAGAGCTGTGGGAGAGAAGGTGGGCGACTATCAAGTGCTCAAAGGGGACAGATCCAAGTGCAGAGATGACACAGAAGGGAGAGGGAGTGGGGGAGATAAGACACCAAGTGGGAAAGCACTAGATGTCTTTTCTAGACTGTAAATTCATTGTGGGCAGAGAATGTGTCTGTTTATTGTGGTGGTGTACTCTCCTGAGCGCTTAGTACCGTGCTCTGCACACAGTAAGCGCTCAGTAAATACGATTGAATCAACTACCTGTTCCCACAGCTGGAAACAGGGGCGAGGGGGGCAATTGTCATCTTCAATCAATCAGTACTATTCATTCAGTGTTCACTGGGGGCAAAGCACAGTATTCATTTATTCATTCAATAGTATTTATTGAGTGCTTACTATGTGCAGAACACTGTATTAAGCGCTTGGAATGTACAATTCGGCAACAGATAGAGACAATCCCTGCCCAATGACGGGGGGAGACGGACAAAAACAAGACAACATAATCACGATAAATAAAATCAAGGATTAGGTACGTGGAGAGGGTACAGTCGGGATGATAGATGTGGTCTTGTCCTCAGGGAGTTTACAGTCTAAAACGTCATCCTGAATATGTCTCCCCACTCATCAAAAACCTCCAAATGTTGCCCATTTTTTTCTGCAACACACAATGACTTCGGCCCGCCATTGGCTGTCTCCCTTCTATTTATCCACTCCTTTTCCCCGTTACATTCCAGTTCTTACTTTTAGTTTCCCTCAAGCAGCATGGCCCAGTGGATAAAGTACAGGCCTGGGAGTCAGAGAACCTGGATTCTAATCCTGGCTCCACCATTTGTCTGCCGTGTGACCTTGGACAAATCACTTAACTTCTCTGGGCCTCAGTACCCTCATCTGTAAAATGGGGATTAAGACTACGAACTCCACGTGAGACATGGATTGAGTCCAACCTGATTAGCTCCAATCTACCCCAACATGTAGTACAGTGCCTGGCACATAGTAAGTGCTGAGCAAATACCATGTTTAAAAAATGACCAGGGCAGCAGAGAGATGTATGGGTTGGACAGCTGACAGTGTTTATCAAGTGCTTACTATTTGCAGAGTGAGAGAATGGGAGGCATGGAGACTGGGAAAGAGATTTTGACAAACACCTGCCCAGATTGTTGGCTGTTTGGATGGAGACCAAGGGGTGGGTTCTGGAGATGTGGAGGCAAAACTGACAGAGGTTGAGCAGCAGATTAAGTACGGCATTTGCGAGAGGAGACCAGGATTATGCTGTGGTTGCGGGCTTCGGAGACAGAGTGGGGTGGTGTCACTTAGGTGGAGGAAAGGATGTGGGAGGGAAGATGAATTCAGTCGTTGACATAATGAGCTTGCCTTGTCGGCAGGCTGGCCATGTCTTGGACGCCGGAGGAAATACAAGATAGTGGAGATGAGAGGTCAGATTGTCAAGGTTAATAGTAATAATACTAGTGGTATTTGTTAAGAGCTTGCTATGTGCCAAGAACTCTTCTAAGCGCTGCGGTAGATACAAGGGAATCAGGTGGGACAGAGTCCCTGTCCCACTTGGGGCTCACAGTCTTAATCCCCATTTTACAGATGAGGTAACTGAGGCCCAGAGAAATGAAGTGACTTGCCCAAGATCACACAGCAGACGTGGCAGAGCCGGAATTAGAATCCGTGTTCTCTGACTCCCAGGCCCACGCTCCTTCCACTAAGCCATCCTGACCTGGGGGTCACCCTCATAGAGGTGGTAGTTGCAAGTGAAGGAGCGGATGGACTCCCCAAGGAAGTGAGCTAGAAGTCGAGGCAGAGGAAGAGCCGGACAAGAGACCCAGAAGGAGTGGCCAGAGAGGAGGAGAAGAACAAACAAGGGAAAACTGGGTCAGAGAAACCAAGGTTGAACTGTGTCTCTGGGAGAAGGAGGTGGTCCAAGCCAGCTGACAGGTCGAAGAGGGTTTGGGTAGAGTACAATTTTGGTTGGCGGGGTTTATGGTATTTGTTAAGTGCTTACTTTGTGCAAGGCATTGTTCCCAGTGCTGGCTAGATACAGTGTCATTCATATGTTTTTATTGAGTGCTAACTGTGTGTAGAGCACTGTACTAAGCACTTGGGGGAATACAATATAACAATAAGCAGACATTCCCTGCCCACAGTGAGCTCACAGTCTAGAGAGGAAGACACACCGATATAAATAAATTACAGATATGTACATAAGTGCTGTGGGGCTGGGAGGGGGATGAATAAAGGAAGCAATTCAGGGCAGCGCAGAAGGGAGTGGGAAAAGAGGAAAGGAGAGCTTAGTCAAGGAAGGTCTTTTGGAGGAGATGTGCCTTCAGTAAGGCTTTGAATGCGTGGGGGAGTCTGTCGGATTTGAGGAGGGAGGGTGTTCCTGGCCAAAGGGAGGATGTGGGTGAAGGGTCGGAGGTGAGATAGAGGAGATGGGGGTACAGTGAGAAGATTAGCTTTAGAGGAACGAAGTATGTGGGCAGAGTTGTAGTAGGAGAGTAGCGGGGCAAGGTGTTTGAGTGCTTTAAAGCCGATGGAAAGGTGTTTCAGTTTCTGTTTTTATGCTGAGATGGATGGTCAACCCTTGGAGTTCCTAGAGGAATGGGGAAATGAGTCCCCAAGTTAATCAGCTTGGGCTGTCCCACATGGAGCCAAGAATCTTAATCCCCATTTTACAGGTGAGGTAACTGAGGCTCTGAGAAGTGAAGCGACTTACCCAAGATCACACAGCAGACAAGAGGCAGAGCCAGAATTAAAACCCAGGCCCTTCTGACTCTCAGGCCCGCAGTCTATCCACTAGGCCACGCTGCTTCCCAGAGTTGGTAGAGTTGGTTGGATAAGGCAAGGAACTAGTGTCGTCGGTGACCTGGGAGAGAGATGTCTTAGTGGCATGAAGGGAGCGGAAGCTGGACTGTAGGGGGCCAAGGAAGGAGTTGGAGGAGAGGAGGTAGAGGCAGCCGGGCGATGTAGCCCGTTCCAGGAGCTTAGACAACTAGGAACAGGGAGTCTGGTCCTTCCTCCGGGGCATAGCATTCCTCGGTGTGCTAGAGGGCTCCAGAGGCTGCGGTTTCTCTATTCCTTCCCTTCTAATAATAATAATAATGTTGGTATTTGTAAGCGCTTACTATGTGCCGAGCACTGTTCTAAGCGCTGGGGTAGACATAGGGGAATCAGGTGTCCCACGTGGGGCTCACAGTCTTAATCCCCATTTTACAGATGAGGGAACTGAGGCACGAGAAGTTAAGTGACTTGCCCACAGTCACACAGCCGACAAGTGGCAGAGCTGGGATTCGAACTCATGAGCCCTGACTCCAAAGCCGTGCTCTTTCCACTGAGCCACGCTGCTTCTGCTGCCCCAAACAGCCCTGGGCCAGGTCCTTTCCTCCAAAACTCAACCTGGGCATAGTTGCCTTCCCCCTCACCCACCCTTCCCACCCACCCCTTCTTCTCTTCCCCTGCTATGGGGTGACCAGTCATCTGGTTTTCAACTGGCCGATCACTGCCTGGCTCCAAGTCAATATTGGACACCCTCAGTCGAGGTGTTTTTATTTTTAGCATCCGCCCTCCCTTTGCCGTGGTTTTGGACCCTGATGCCGGCTTGCTCTGGGCCTGAGAGGGGCAGATGGAGGGTCAGAGTCCCCCGGGCAAACATTCCCGCCTCGAGCAGGACACCACAGAATGGTGCCCCGATGTCATCGCCGTGCCTGCCGGAGGGAGTAGCGTGTGTGAGGTCCCAGCACTTCAGGGCCGTTTGTTGAGGGAAGCGGTCTCCGTGTCCCCCGGACCTCGAGCGTTGACCTGTCTATTGTCCCCATAGGCAGCGGCGGTGAACGTGAGGAAGCTGCGAGCTGCAGCCGGGAGGAGTGCTGCGTGGTGGGACCCTCTACAAGGCCATGCAGCTGCAGCCGTCCACCTGCGGGAGATCAGCGAGGAGGTAGGGGCCCCACCCGAGCTGCCCACCCTCTGGCAAGGCAGGGCGGAGACTTGCAGACCTGGCTTTTGGTGCGGGGGTCTCCTCGGAAGCCCCGTCCGTCCCCC